>NC_089502.1:66797071-67105059 GCF_036850765.1 Saccopteryx bilineata | reverse complement strand
TCTTCACTGTAAAATAAAGTTAATTTCATCTTTCTTTTAAGAGTTGTACTGTAGAATAAATGAGATTATTGATGCAAAGAACCTGCTCACAGGTTCTGAATATGTTCACACATGGTAGTCACTCCATAGGTTATACTTGTTATTTTTTTCTTACTTGTTTGCAGATTATATGTTTAAAAGGCAGGGAGGTGGAAAAAAGAGTGTTTTCTTTTACAAGTGCAAGTTGTGAGAACAAAATAAGTATTATGAAGCAGGAAAAACAATTGCTTAACTTCCTTGAGTCAAGCTCTGCAGACTATTTCAAATAAAATATTCAATGTATTTAATTAAATTTAATAAATTTATACTAAATGCATATATACAGTATAAGTATATATACATTCATAAAAATATCCTTTGCAAAAATTAGTATTTTAATAACCTACAGTTTACTGTAGGTACTATAGTAAGAATGTAAGAATGTTCACTAAAATATATTATTTAATCCATATATTATTTATAATTTTAAGTTGAAGAAAATCAAAGATAAGGATGAAAGAACTTGAAAAACTTGCTGGCTGCCACTCAAAATGTTTTGAGATTCAAGGGCGGCTCTGTCTGATTCTAACAATTACTGAACAATGGTACCTTCTAGCTAAGGAGGTAAAACAGACCTACACACTCTCAACAAATATTGAATGGCTTCAATGGTGAAAAACACTGTTATAAATGCAACCAAGAAGTAGGATATGATAAAACATGGTTTTTGTTTTCAAATGTTATCATAAACATTATTAAATACCCTATAAATGGTATAAATAAAATATTTTGAGATTTGAATTAAAGAAGAGGTTTTGGTAGGTTAACTTTCAAATACTTTAATTCAGCTACATGTAGTTAAAATAAGCATTATTTATAGTAGTGAAGATTTGGAAAGAGCCAGGAGATCAGTGGATTAAAAAGCTGTGGCATCTTTACACAATGGAATACTACTCAGCCATAAAAATAAGGATGTCTTACCTTTTTTTATTCAACAACCTGGATGGACCTGGAGATTATTTTGCTAAGTGAAATAAGTCAGTTGGAAAAAGACAAGTAACATATGGTTTCATTTAATTGTGGAATTTAATGAATAAAATAATCTAACAAACAAAACAGAAACAGACTTATAAATACAGATAGCAGACTGACAGCTGTCAGGGAGGATGGTGTTTGTGGTGGCTGGCTTGGTAAAAAAAGGTGAAGAAATTAAAGAAAGAAAAAACAAACTTAAAGACAGAGACAACATTATAAGAGTTTGCAGAAGGGGAAGGGGTGGAAAATGTGGAGGAAGGTAGACGGGGAGAGATAATGATGGAGGGAAACTTGACTTGGTGTGGTGAACACACTGCAATATACAGATGATGTATTATAGAGCTGTACACTTGAAAGCTGTAAAATTTTATTAACCAATGTCATCCCAATAAATTCAATGTTTTTAATATTACATAAAGAAATTATAGTTAATAACTTTATGGACCTTGGTCTTAAAGAGGATTTTAGAAATTTGTCTTCAAAAGCAAGGAAAATGAAAGCAAAAATAAGTGAATTGAACTATATAAAAGTCAAAAGCTTCAGTACAGCTAAAAAATCAATAAAACAATAATTCAACCAACTGAATAAGAGGAGATATTGTAAATGACACCTCTGTTAAGAGCATAATATTCAAATTATATAAAAAAACTCATACAACTCAAGAGAAATAACAAAATGAAGCAATCCAATTTAAAAAAATAAAAGGCTTGAGGACCTGAAAAGATATTTTTCCCAAAAAGACATCCAAATTATCCAGAGATATATAAAAAGATGCTTAATGTCAGTAGCTGTTAAGGAAATGCAAATTAAAACTACAATGAGATATCATTACACACCTTAGAATAGCTACTATCAATAAGGTAAGTAATAAATGTTAAAGAGGTTATGAAAAAACAAAACTATCTTTCACTATTGCTAGGAATGTAAACTGGTACAGCTGTTATTTTTAAGGTTTCCCTAGAAGTTAAGAATAGGATTACCACATGACCCAGGAACCTTCTTTTGGGTATCTATACCTGAAAAACTTACATATATTTATTAGGAAACATATATGCCCTCCTACATTCATTGGAGCAGTATTCACAATGTTCAAGAAAGAAACAACCAAAATGTTATTCTATAAATGATTATCTAAAGAAGATATTTTACATATTTAAAATGGAATACTACCCAGTGATAAGAAAAGATGAGCCTGACCAGTCGGTGGTGCAGTGGATAGAACATCGGACTGGGATGTGGAGGACCCAGGTTCAAGAGACCTCGAGGTTGCCAGCTTGAGTGTGGGCTCATCTGGTTTGAGCAAGGCTCATTAGCTTGAGCCCAAGGTTGCTGGTTTGAGCAAGGAGTCACTCAGTCTGCTGTAGCCCCCTGGTCAAGGCACATATGAGAAATCAATCAAGGAACAACTAAGAACCCCCAATGAAGAATTGATGTTTCTCATATCTCTCCCTTCCTGTCTGTCTGTCCCTATCTGCCCCTCTCTCTCTCATTCTCTTTGTCTCTGAGACACACACACACACACACACACACACACGAAAAGATGAAACACTGCCTTTTGCAATAATATTAATGGATCTTAAGAATATCATTCTAAGCAAAGTAAGTCACGTGGAAAAAGTCAAGAACCATATGGTTTCACTTATTTGTGGGGAATAAAGTGAAAGCAACAAATGAACAACCAGACAAACAAAAAAACTCATAGACACAGACAACAATACGGTGTTTAACAGCAGAAAAGAAGGGGAGGAGGAGTTTATAAAAAGAAAAAGAAGATGAAATATATGGTGACAGAAAGAGACATGCATTTAGATGACACACAATGCAATATACAAATGATGTGTTATAGACCTGTACACTTGAAACATATAGTTTTATTAACCAATGTCACCCCAATTAACTTAATTGAAAAATATTGCAAAAAGTTCTATTTTTTCTTTGATCCATTTTTTAAGAATCTATCCCAAAGATACACAATTTACTGAAATATATATGTCAGAATACTTACTGTGTTTTTATTTGTAATCACAAAGATCTAGAAACAACATAAATAACCATTAATACGGAACTGGTTGAATAAACAAATCAGATTCTTCCATAATGAAGAATCATGCAACCATGAAAAATAGGAAAATCTCTGGATATTCATAGAGATTATTACTTCCATAAATATTACAAAAGTAAAAAAAATAAAAATATATATTAATCAAAGGAAACTATCAAAAATTGAAAAAAATTCAGAGTGGGAGAAAATATTTACAAATACTTTATCTGATTATTGTTTAGTACCCACAATACATAAAGAACTCTCATAACTTTAAAACAAAAAGACAACTCAAATAAAAATGAACAAAAGAAGAGGTAAGCAAATTCACTAGTCATTAAGACAATGCAAGTTAAAACTTTACACCAAGCTATAATAGCATTATATTTAATATATATATTTATTTATTGCATTTTATAATGTATATTTAATATCTATATCCTGATATAGAAAGATGTAGATAGAATGGTTTAAATGTTGCCAGGAATGTGAAAAAAATATATATATATATACTGGGAATATAAAATGTTGTAACCCCTTTGGAAAATAATCTGGCAGTTTTTAAAATGTTTCACATAGAGTTAACATTTGAGAAATACAATTCCTCTCTAAGTGTATATCCAAAAGACATGAAAATATATGCCTCCACAAACACATGTACATTAATGTTCACAGAATATTTATTATTAAAAATAGCCAAAATGTTCATAAACAGATGAATAAAGAATGAAGTAGGCCTATACAATGAATTATTATTTGTTACTAAAATGAAATAAAGTAATGATGCAGAGTGCAACAAAAATAAACTTTGAAATCATTATGTGGCCCTGGCCGGTTGGCTCAATGGTAGAGTGTCGACCTGGCGTGCAGGAGTCCCGGGTTCGATTTCCGGCCAGGGCACACAGGAGAAGCGCCCATTTGCTTCTCCACCCCTCCCCCTCTCCTTCCTCTCTGTCTCTCTCTTCCCCTCCCACAGCCAAGGCTCCATTGGAGCAAAGTTGGCCTGGGCACTGAGGATGGCTCTGTGGCCTCTGTCTCAGGTGCTAGAATGGCTCTGATTGCGGCACAGCGACGCCTCAGATGAGCAGAGCCCCCACCCCCCGTGCGCCTGCCGGGTGGATCCTGGTCGGGCGCATGTGGGAGTCTGACTGCCTCTCTGTTTCCAACCTCAGAAAAATACAAAAAAAAAAGCATTATGCTAATCAAAAGTAGCCCTACACAAAAGGTCACATATTGTATTATTTGATTTATATGAAGTATAGATAACAGTTAAATTTATAGTCAAGAAGTAGATCAGTGGTTTCCAGGAGCTTTGAGGAGGGACCAATGGAGAATGACTGCTAGTAGTATGAAATTTATTTGGGGGGAAGAAAAAGGTTTTGGAATTAGTAGTTGGTGGTGATGTTTGCACAACTGTACCAGTATACTAATATCCACTGAATTGTATACTTTATAAGGCTAAATTTTATGATATGTGAATTATAGCTCAATATACTTTAAATTTTTAAAGGATGGGATGTTAACTCCACATGTGAGTGAAATCTATGGTACAATCTTTTTCTGACTGACTTATTTCACTTAGCACAATGTTTTCCAGGTCAATCCATGCTGCCACAAAATGTTAAGATTTCCTACTTTTTTATGATCATATAGTGTTCCATTAAGTAAATGATCATTACTTTTTCATTTACTCATCTCATCTACTGATGGACATTGTACTACTTCCAAATTTTGGCTCTTGTAAATAATTCAGTAATGAACAAAATGATGCATCTATTCTTTCAAATTAGTGTTTTGGATTTCTTTGGAATGAAATCACTGGGTCATAAGGCAGATCCATTTAAACATTTTTGAGTTAACGTCAAACTACTTTCCACAGAAAGACTATGGTTAAGAGCAGGCTAACAGCTGTCAGGGCAAGGAAACTGAGTGAAGATGGTGGATATATTGAAGAAAAAAAGGACAAAACAAAAAGAGAGATGAAAAACTCATGGACAGGGACAACAGTGCGGCAATTGCCAAAGTGAGAGAGAGGTAAAGTGGCAGAGGGAATAAGTGGTATAGATGGTGATGGACGTAAGCTTGACTTGGAAGGGAGTTGAACAAACACTATAGTGCGCAGAGATGTATAGAGATGTGTTGTAGAATTGCACACCTGAAACCTGTATAATTTTATTAACTAGTGTCACATTAATAAATTTTAAAATATCAATAAAAGGATGGGATGTTGAGAATAATGTTCAATAAGTCCTCAACATTGTTGATAGGTTTTGTGACTTTAAGAAAATTATATATAATAAATTTTTTTTCCATAAGCTAATTGCTATATATATGAGCTAGGTTCTTATAGCATCTTGGCAATATTGTAAAATGATTATGAACAAAGCAACATTTTTCAGAGGCTTGCTGTATATGAAACTCAATTTTTATAACTTTAATTTATTATAAATGTGCAAATACTTCTTATTATTATAGTTATATAAAATACTCAGAAGTGCATGATTAATTTAAGTATAAGCAATTTAGCCTAGTTATCATTACTAATTTAGATTTAAGATGTGGTTTTAACGTGGAAAACTGTTGTGGCTATGATTTTAACTTCAAGACAACCATTATATAATAAATAGGGTGATGAAAGACATCAAATACTCTATGATACAGTAATGCAGTAAATATTTATAGAAATAGTAAATCTCTGAGGTTGTTAAAATTCTGACAGATACCAGATAAAAATACCATTTATCTCCCATGGTATAGATTTGGTGGCTACTATAGTATTAACAATGGATATCCATTAATAACACTATAAATTATGGCACTTGTTTATTTCTCATTTATCAAGCCACTTTTCTTCATGATCTCCTACTTTACATTTTAGTACCTGAAGTGAAAATGTGTTTACATAAACTATGAAAACCATCAATCATGTTTAAAATTAAAATGCTTGTTTTGTAGGCTAGAATTGCATGCTGACTTATAACTGAAAACAGACACCAGTTATTTTTTTGTATAATATATTTTTATTTATTTTTTATTAATTTTAATGCAGTGACATTGATAAATCAAGGTACATATGTTCAGAGAAAACATCTCCAGATTTTTTTTTTTTTGATGAAGGAAGTAGGATTTATTGAGCCAGTGGAGCTTTATAACTCCAAAAGAGGCAACAAAACACATGCTCCCTGTGGGTCAAATAAGTTTGCAAATATGATGCACATGTCTACATGTCTGCTCACCCATAGTCTGCACTGAGTGCGGGGGACAGGCTGCAAGTAGGCAAGGTCTCCACAGCCCAAGGCTTAGTTTCAAGACCAAGCCCCTCCAACCATTTTAATACTAAAATCATGACTGTTGCATGATTTGGGGTGGAGCACTTCCATGAGGAATCCCACTCATGCCTCAGATAAGTGGCCCCGCATTTGAGACCCCCCCACCTGCATACCAGCTCAAAGGTCTTAATTTCTACACTATAAAATAAGAGATACCAAGGACTCTCTCTCTCTGGGTTTCTGAAATTAGCATTACAGAGGAGAAGCAGCCAAGATGGCAGAGTGCCTAAGGAGAAGCCAGTTTGTGCAGAGGTTGCACAGAGACAAGGAGATGAGAACAGTGGTGAACAAGGCCTGTGGGGCTTTTGATTCTAGGAATAGTCTAACAAGTCAGTGGCCCTGGGAGCCCCAATAGAAAGGGAAGTGTTCTCCCACTGTGTGTATTTCTTGCCCGCTGGGTGTGAACTAGAACTAAAGGTAATGACCCACCAATTCTTGGCTCTGTTTTTTCATTACCATCTGTCCAAATAAAATGTGAACCTGCATGGGCCAGACGACTGTGATGGTGGCCGTGGCTACTGGCAGGCAAGAAATATATACACAGTGGGAAAACACCGTCCTTTCCACTCAGGGCTCACAAAGCCACCGACCCATCCAAGTTTCCCAGAATCAAAGGTTTCTAGATCACCAGCCTTATCCACCTCTGTTCCTTATCTGCCCCTCTGTGCACAAACCTTGCATAAACCGACCCCTCCATCAGCACCCTGCCATCTTGGCGCATTTCCTCTCCTCCACTTGGCCTTTCTCTGCTCTCCTCCAGTGTAGGCTCCTCTCTGCCCCATTTTATAGTGTAGAAATTAAAACACTTTATCCAATATACAAATAAGGACGTCCCCGACACAAAGCCACCCATTCTAGGCACAATGGGACTCCCCATGAGAGTGCACCACCCACATCATGCAATCAGTCAAGGGTGTGGGGAAAAGCTTAGTCTCAAAACCAAGTCCTAGGCTACAACGACCCTGCCCACTCACAGCCTGTCTCCCACACCCAACACAAACCACAAGCGAGCAAACACATACACCCACTTACAAACCCACCTGACCAACATCTGCCATCTAGTCTCAAGAAATTTCAGGTCTTTAATTCCTTTTTTTTTTACTAAGCAGAGTTAACTAGTGATAACTTGTAATGCCTTATTGCCTCCAATGGCTTTTAACTTTCTAAGTAGGTAACTAAGGTTTAAGCCAGGGTCCCCAAATTATGTGCCATGAGCCTCATGCGGCCCCTTGAGGCCATTTATCCAGGCCCTGCCACACTTCTGGAAGGGGCACCTCTTTCATTGGTGGTCAGTGAGAGGAGCACTATATGCGGAGGCACCGCAAAGCGCAGCATCACTCAAGTACAGTACTACTTCCGGTGAGGCGGGACCCATGTGTCACGGCTCCAGAAGTGCCTCATATCACTTGTTATGGCTAGCAGTGACAAATATGGAACCGGACATTGACCATCTCATTAGCCAAAAACAGGACCATAGTTCCCATTGAAATACTGGTCAGTTTGTTGATTTAAATTTACTTGTTTTTCATTTTAAATATTATATTTGTTTCTGTTTTGTATTTTTACTTTAAAATAAGATATGTGAGTGTGCATAGGGATTTGTTCATAGTGTTTTTTATAGTCCGGCCCTCCAACGGTCTGAGGGACAGTGAATTGGCCCCCTGTGTAAAAAGTTTGGGGACCCCTGGCTCAAGCAGTTTTGATGTTCATCTGATTATCATTGCCTATAAGGTAGAATAATTGTATAATAAACTATTGTGTGTGTGTATAATATATATAATAACTGTATGTTGGTCAAATAAGTTTTCAAACATGATATATATGTTTGCTTGCCCATAGTATGCACTGTGGGTGGGGGACAGGCTATAAGCAGGCAGGGTGGTCATAACCTAAGGCTTAGTTTTTTTATTGTTATTAATGTTAATGCAGTGACATTGATAAATCAGGGTACATATGATCAGAGAAAACATCTCCAGATTATTTTGACCTTTGATTATGCTGCATACCCCTTCACTCAGTTAAATTGTCGTCCATCACCTTCTATGTGGTTTTCTTTGTGCCACTCTCAACTCCCCAACTTCTCTATCTCCTTTCTCACCCCGCCACCCCCCCCCCCAGTTACCATCACATTCTTGTCCATGTCTCTGAGTCTCATTTTTATGTCCCATCTATGTATGGATTCATGTAGTTCTTAGTTTTTTCTGATTTATTTATTTCACTCCGTATAATGTTATCAAGGTCCATCCATGTTATTGGAAATGATCCGATGTCATAATTTCTTATGGCTGAGTAGTATTCCATAGTACATATGTACCAGAGTATTTTAATCAACTTGTCCACTAACAGACACTTGGGCTGTTTCCAGATCTCCGCTATTGTGAACAATGCTGCCATAAACATGGGGGTGCATTTCTCCTTTTGGAATAGTTCTATGATGTTCTTAGGTATATTCCTAAAAGTGGGATAGCTGGGTCAAAAGGCAGTTCCATTTTTAAATTTTTGAGGAATCTCCATACTGTTTTCCACAGTGGCTACACCAGCCTGCATTCCCACCAGCAGTGCAGGAGGGTTCCCTTTTCTCCACATCCTCGGCAGCACTTATTCTGTGTTGTTTTGTTGATGAGCGCCATTCTGACCAGTGTGAGGTGATATCTCATTGTGGTTTTAATTTGCATTTCTCTAATGATTAGTGATGTTGAGCATTTTTTCATCTGCCTATTGACCGCCTGTATATCCTCTTAGGAGAAGTGTCTATTTATTTCTTATTTTTTTTTAAAGTATGAATTATCTTTTTTTAATTTATTTTTATTATTTTGATTTATTCATTTTTTTAGAGAGGAGAGGGAGAGAGAGAGAGAGAGAGAGAGAGAGAGAGAAGGGGGGAGGAGCGGGAAGCATCAACTCCCATAAGTGCCTTGACCAGGCAAGCCCAGGGTTTCGAACCGGCGATCTCAGCATTTCCAGGTCGACACTTTATCCACTGCGCCACCACAGGTCAGGCTTTTTTTTTTTTAAAGTATGAATTATCTTTTTTTAATTTATTTTTATTATTCTATTTATTTCTTTTGCCCATTTTTTGATTGGATTGTTTGTCTTTCTGGTGTTGAGATTTACAAGTTCTTTGTAAATTTTGGTTATTAACCTCTTATCAGACGTATTGTCAAATATGTTCTCTCATGGTGTAGTTTGTCTTTTCATTCTGTTCTTGTTGTATTTGGCTGTGCAAAAGCTTTTTAGTTTGATATAGTCCAATTTGTTTAACCTATCTTTTATTTCACTGGCCCTTGGAGATAAGTCAACAAATATTTTGCTGCGAGAGATGTCAGAGAACTTACTGCCTATGTTTTCTTCTAAGATGCTTATGGTTTCACGGCTTACATTTAAGTCTTTTATCCATTTTGAGTTTATTTTTGTGAATGGTGTAAGTTGGTGGTCTAGTTTCATTTTTTTTGCAGGTAGCTGTCCAATTTTCCCAACACCATTTGTTGAAGAGGCTGTCTTTACTCCATTGTATGGCCTTACCTCCTTTGTCAAATATCAGTTCTCCATAGAGCTGTGGGTTTATTTCTGGGTTCTCTGTTCTCTATGCCTGTTCTTCTGCCACTACCAGACTGTTTTGAATACAGTGGTCTTGTAGTATAACTTGATATCAGGAAGTGTGTGTGATACCTCCCACTTTACTCTTCTTTTTCAAGATTGCTGAGGCTGCCTGACCAGGCAGTGGCGCAGTGGATAGAGCATCGGACTGGGATGCAGAGGGCCCAGGTTCGAGACCCTGAGGTTGCCAGCCTGAGTTTGGGCTCATCTGGTTTGAGAAAAAGCCCCCCAGCTTGAACCCAAGGTCACTGGCTCCAGCAAGGGGTTACTTGGCCTACTGAAGGCCCATGGTCAAGGCACATATGAGAAAGCAGACAATGAACAACTAAGGTGTTGCAATGCACAACGAAAAACTAATGATTGATGCTTCTCATCTCTCTATGTTCCTGTCTGTCTGTCCCTGTCTATCCCTCTCTTTGACTTACTGTCTCTGTAAAAAAAAAAAAAAAAAAAAAAAAAAAAGATTGCTGAGGCTATTTGTGTTCTTTTTTCATTCCATATAAAGTTTTGGAATATGTGATCTATATCTTTAAAGTATGCCATTGGTATTTTAATTGGTATTGCATTGATTTTATAAATTGTTTTGGGTAATATAGACATTTTAATGATGTTTATTCTTCCTAACCATAAGCATAGTATATGCTTCCACTTGTTTGTATCTTCCTTGATTTCTTTTATCAATGTTTTATAATTTTCTGAGTACAAGTCTTTAGTTTCCTTGGTTAAATTTACTCCTAGGTACTTTATTTTTTTGGTTGTAATAGTGAAGGGGATTGTTTCCTTAATTTCTCTTTCTGACTGTTTATGGTTGGTGTATAAAAATGCCTCTGATTTCTGAGTATTAATTTTATATCCTACCACCTTGCTGAATTCATTTATCAGGTCCAGTAGTTTTTTGACTGAGACCTTAGGGTTTTCTATATACAATATCATATAATCTGCAAATAATGATAGTTTTACTTCTTTTCCAACTTGAATACCTTTTATTTCTTCTTTTGTCTGATTGCTGTGGCTAGGACTTCCAGGACTATGTTGAATAAGAGTGGTGAAAGGGGGCACCCCTGCCTTGTTCCTGATCTTAAGGAGATTGGTTTTAGTTTTTGCCCACTGAGTATTACGTTGGCTGTGGGTTTGTCATAGATGGCTTTTATCACGTTCAGGTATGTTCCCTGTATTTCTACTTTGCTGAGAGTTTTGAATATGAATGGGTGCTGGATTTTATCAAATGTTTTTGTGCATCTATTGAAATTATCATGTGGTTTTTTTCCTTCCTTTTGTTTATGTGATGAATCACATTGATTGATTTGTGAATATTGTACCAGCCTTGCCTCCTCAAAATAAATCCCACTTGATCATGGTGTATGATTTTTTCTATATATTATTGGATCTGCTTTGCTAATATTTTGTTGTGGATTTTAGCATCTATATTCATCAGGGATATTGGCCTAAAATTTTCTTTCTTTGTGTTGTCTTTGCCTGGTTTTGGAATCAGAATTATGCTTGCCTTATAAAAGGAGCTTGGAAGTCTTCCTTCCTCTTGAACTTTTTGAAATAGCTTGAGAAGGATAAGAGTTAGTTCTTCTTTAAATATTTGGTAGAATTTACTTGTGAAGCCATCAGGTCCAGGACTTTTGTTTGTTGAAAGTTTATTGATAACTGTTTTGATCTCATTTGGTGTAATCGGTCTGTTTAGGTTTTCTGATTCTTCCAGATTGATTTTTGAAAGATTGTATGTTTCAAGGAATTTGTCCATTTCATCTCGATTGTCTAGTTTTTTGACATACAGTTCTTCATAATATTTTCTTACAATATTTTGTATTTCTGTTGTGTCAGTTGTTATTTCTCCATTCTCATTTTCTAATTATATTTATTTGAGTTCTCTCTCTTTTTTTCTTGGTGTGTCTAGTTAAAGGTTCATTGATCTTATTTACCTTTTCAAAGAACCAGATCATAGTTTCATTGATCCTCTGTATTGTTTCTTTAGCCTCTATGTCATGTATTTCTTCTCTGATCTTTATTATTTCCTTCCTTCTACTACATTTGGGCTTTACTTGCTGTTATTCTTCTAGTTCTTTTAGATTCAGGGTTATGTTGTTTATTTGAGCATTTTCTAGCTTCTTAATGTGTGCCTGTAGTGCTATGAACTTCCTTCTCAGTACTGTTTTAGTTGTGTCCCATAAATTTTGAGTTGTTTTATGCTCATTATCATTCATTTCTAGGAATTTTTTATTTCTTCTTTGATCTCATTCTTAATCCATTCATTATTTTACAACCTGCTATTTAGTTTCCATGTGTTTGAGAATTTTTGAGTTTTTCTGTTGTGGTTGACTTCTAGTTTCATGCCACTGTGATCAGAGAAGGTGCTTGTTATGATTTCAATCTTCTTCAAGTTGTTGAGACCACTTTTGTGCCCTAACATGTGGTCTGTCTTAGAGAATTTACCATAAGCACTTGAAAAGAATGTATATTCTGCTGCTTTAGGGTGAAAGGCTCTGAAGATATCTATTAAATCGAGTTGATCTACTGTGTCCTCTAAGTTTACTGTTTTTTTGTTAATTTTATTTCTTAAGGATTTATCTAGGGATGTTAGTGGGGTATTGAAATCCCCTACTATTATAGTATTGCTGTTGATCTCGCCCTTTATATCCATCAAAGTCTGATTTATATATTTAGGTGCTCCTATATTAGGTGCATAAATATTTATAATAGTTATATCTTCCTGTTGGATTACTCCCTTTATCTTTATGTAGTGGACTTCTTTATGTCTTATTATAGCCTTTGTTTTAAAGTCCATTTCGTGTGATATAAGTATTGCTACCTCAGCTTTTTTTTTCATTTCTATTTGCATGAAATGTTTTTTTTCCCCATCCTTTTCCCTTTAGTCTATGTGCATTTTTTGTTTTAAGATGTGTCTCTTGTATACAGCATATGTACGTGTCCTGAGTTCTTATCCATGCAGCTACCCTATGTTTTTTGATTGGATCATTTAATCCATTTACATTTAAGGTTATTATTGATATGTAGTTGTTTATTGCCATTTTATTCTTTAAAGCCTATTCCTCTTTTGCTGTATTCTTTTCCCACTTTCATCTGTTTATAACAGGCCTCTTAACATTGGTTTTGTTGTAATGAATTTCTTGATTTGTTTTTTTTTTTTTTTTTTTTTTTTTGGTCTGGAAAGCTTTTTATTTCTCGTTCAAGTTTAAAAGATAGCCTTGCTGGATAAAGTAGTCCTGGTTGTAGGTTCTTGTTGTGCATTACTTTGAATATTTCTTGCCAATTTCTTCTGGCCTCAAGTGTTTCTGTTGAGAAGTCTGATGTCATTCTTATGGGGGCTGCAATGTAGGTGATAGCTTTTTTTCTCTAGCAGCTTTTAATATTTTCTCTTTTTCACTTAGCTTTGGTATTTTAATTATGATGTGTCTTGGTGTAGTATTCTTTGGGTTTTTCTTTAATGGAGTTTTCTTTTTTTAAGATTTTATTAATTCATTATAGAGAGGGGAGAGAGAGAGAGAAGGGGGGAGGAGCAGGAAGCATCAACCCCCATATGTGCCTTGACCAGGCAAGCCCAGGGTTTTGAACCGGCAACCTCAGCGTTTCCAGGTTGACGCTTTATCCACTGTACCACCACAGGTCAGGCTCTTTAATGGAGTTTTCTGTTCTTCTTGAACTTGTGAGAGTTTTTCCTGCATTAATTTAGGGATGTTTTCAATTATGATATGCTTGAACAAATTCTCTATCCCTTGTCCTTTCTCTTCTTCTTCTTCTTCTTCTTCTTCTTCTTCTTCTTCTTCTTCAGGAAACCCTATGATGCGGATGTTATTTCTCTTTATGCTGTCACAGAGCTCTCTAAGAATTTCCTCAGACTTTTTGAGTTTCTTTTTTCTTCTTCTATGCTTTCATGCCTTCATTCAACTTGTCCTCCAACTCGCTGATTTGATCTTCAGCTCCTTCCATCCTGTTTCTAATTCCTTCCATTGTGGTCTTCTTTTCTGATATTGTAATTGTCATCTCGGACTGCTTTTTTTTTCTTTTTTAATATTTCAATATTTTTTTATACTTGCTATTTCTTTTTTTTAAAATTTTTTAAGATTTTATTTATTCATTATAGAGAGAGGAGAGAGAAAGAGAGAGAGAGAGAGAGAGAGAGAGAGAGAAAGTGAAAGGGAGGAGCAAGAAGCATTAACACCCATATGTGCCTTGACCAGGCAAGCCCAGGGTTTTGAACTGGCAACCTCAGTGTTTCCAGGTTGATGCTTTATCCACTGCACCACCACAGGTCATGCTACTTGCTATTTCTTTATTTAGGTGTTCATAATGACCATCCATTGTTGTTCTAAGATACCTAAGCATCCTTACAATCATTATTTTGAACTGCACATCTGGAAGTTTGGTTATTTTCATATCACTCAGTTCATTTCCTGGAGGTTTCTTTTGTGGTTTCATTTGGATTGCACTTCTCTGTCTTTATGTATTTGGGTGCTTTGTTTGTAGAGCTGGTTGAGTCTAGGCTTGGTGTTGTCTTCCTACAGTTTTCAATTTTGTTATTTCTAGGTCTTCTTGGGTTGGCATCAGCTATTATTTGTAATCCACTTTTGGATTTGAGCCGTTTTGAAGTCTTGATTTGTTTGTTTTCTTTACAGGTGATAGTCTTGTTTATTGATCTCAGCAGGGGGCTTATTTAAAACTGTATCCAGGAATGCAGTGGGTGTAACCTGAGACTCTGAAGGCTTCCTCTGCCAGTTACTATCTCTGGGGGCAGGGTGTTTTCTTAGCTTTAGTAGGGGGAGTTGTATCTCAGATCTCCATGTAGACCTGAGTTACTGCCCCTCCTCCCCACTTCGTGTTTTCAGCTGTGCCTTGTTGTGCTTATTGGAGCTGGAGAGATGTCTGGAGATATGTGACCCAGAAGCACTGTATTGTTTTGTTTTGTGGAAGGATCAACCCCTCCCCCAGCTATGGCCTCCTCCAGCACTGGATAAGTCAGCTTCTCAGGTCGTTCCCTGCATTCCTCTTCCCCTCACCATCTGTTTCTCTCTCTTCACTTTTTTTTGGAAGACACACTGACCCTTTCAACACACCTCGTTCCCTGTTCGCCAGGCAAGTGGCTGTGAGCTGTATTTTCTACTCTTTTCCTTGGAATGAGATCCCTTCTGGGCTCTCAGCCTCACCCCTACTCTGTTCTTGTAAGCAGGAGAGATTCAGGTGCTCCCTTCCAGGCTTGTTGTGGCTTCTTCCTTGCTCCTTGGTTTTTGAGAGCTGATCTTGTAGTCCAGAGTTGGTTTTTCATGCTGATTGTTCTTAAATTAGTTTGAAATCCAGTTTGGTGGTGTGAGCTGGGAGATAGAGACACCAGTTATTAAAACATTTGCCTAGGGGACTATGGAATTGGATTAGTATATTAGACATCATCTTTAAAAAACTGTTTTATATTCAGGTTTATATCTACCAAAAATGTCTTAAAACTTGTGGAGTTGAGCTATTGGACTAAAATGGCAATATAGTTCACTACCAGAGAAAACTTTGGGAATGAAAATAATATAGTGAATTGTAACTGAGAGCTTTAAAGATTTGATCAAGAAAAAGCTTCCCTAGATGGTTAGCTCTGTAGTAGGGCATTGACCTAGCATGTGGATGTCCCGAGTTCAATTCCCAGTTATGCGCACAGAAGAGATTGTAAGCATGGCCCTAGTGGCCCCAGATGATCAGAATATCAGCCCAAGATAGGGGTTGCTGGGTGGATCCCAGCCTGGGCACATGCGAGAGTCTGTCTCTTTGCCTCCCCTCCCCTCACTTAATACATAAAAAATATGAAGAAGGAGAAACTGTGTGGGATAGTAAAGTAAAATAGATTAAGATTGAAGAACCTTGGTTCTAGCCTGGATTCTGCTAGTTAATACTTTTGTTACTTGCATTATTTCTCTCTGACACAGTTTGATCATCTCTAAATGGGAGTGTTGAACTAAATGGTTTCTGAATTATATTGCAGATCAATATATAAAATATTTTAAAATATTTTCTTACTTTCTACAATGAACTTGAAACAGCAATACTTTATAATTCTCAGTACCATTCTCTTAGAAAATCAAAAAGGAAATCGAGGAAGGGAAATGTTGTTCCTTATTTTCCTTGAAACACTATGATATGGCAGATGACTATCAATGAGTGAAATTTCAAGGAGTATGCTTATATCACCATTTTCTTTTTCCTTCCTTTCTCATTTTTTTAAAAAAAATCCATTTACTCTTAAACTTCTGAAAATGAGCAAGACCTTCCTCTGGGACAAAGAGATAAAATATATGCTTTTGATCCCTACATCTCCCCCTTATGTGCTAATTTTATTATATCTAATGGTCTTTTCATTTCCTAGTGATTCAACCCTTACCAAAACCACTCCCAGTATAAGCTCTAAGTTTAGCTTTCCTTTCACTATTTAAGTCACTTTTCTTGATATTCTAAGTCTGAATTCCCATTATCAAATAGAAGGACCTGACTCAAGCAATGGACAAGGAAGATATTCAGCTAATCAACATTAATAGTTATATTTATTGCTAAAATAATTTAAAATACTTTTGTACTAGTTGATAAATACTCAATTCTCTGATTCAACCAGGTACTTTTCTAATCAACTAAGCCTTTCACTTGGGCCACTGGAACTTCTCAAGATACAGCAAGAAAAATGAAAATATGGAAGAGGTTGGCGTTGTTCTACAACCTAGTTCTGGATCTGTAGTAGATGTCAGTTTCTTTCTTTTTGGTAAGTGTCTGTTTCTTGCCTGTTGTTAATATTTTAAAGATAACTTTGGAAATGGACATATGTTTATTCAACACAACAACTCCAGACACTTTATTCTGTCCATTCACCCATCCATGTTCTTAACTTTCCAGCCATCTTTTTATTGATCCATTTATGTATTTACCCTCTTCTCTATTGATCAAGATTACTAAATCTGTAATAAGAATGTGAATTCTTTACTTTTGTAAACTATTAGTTATTATCTATTTAATATCTATAATCTCAAATTTCCTTCTCTATTTAGTTAGATAACACTAGTATTTGCCTTGTTAAAATTCTGTGAGAATTAAATGAGGTCTTTTTTTAAATGAATTGCGTAGTGCCTAGGACAATAAAGATTTATTAAGTAGTTAATAATAATAATGACTGTCTTTGGTAGTAGTAGGAATAGTTACAAGTTTTTACAATTTATAAAAAAAGTTCCATAGCTCTTATCTTTTTTTTTTTTTTTAAAGAGGCAGAGATAGACGGGAACAGACAGACAGGAACGCAGAGAGATGAGAAGCATCAATCATCAGTTTCTTGTTGCGCGTTGCGACTTCTTAGTTGTTCAATGATTGCTTTCTCACATGTGCCTTGACTGCGGGCCTTCAGCACACCGAGTAACCCCCTGCTGGAGCCAGCGACCTTGGGTCTAAGCTGGTGAGCTCTTTGCTCAAGCCAGATGAGCCTGCGTTCAAGCTGGCAACCTCGGGGTCTCGAACCAGGGTCCTTCCACATCCCAGTCCGACGCTCTATCCACTGCGCCACCACCTGGTCAGACCATAGCTCTTATCTTGACTGAGGTAAAATCATTGTCAAATTTTTCAAGTACATAATTTTTCAGAAAAGATACAACTAAAACAAGATAGCAAACATGTTTTCCTTTCTAGAAGTAAAGGTTCAACATTAAAGCAAATTTAAAGAGCTCTCAAGAGAAGTCTAGGTTCTAACCTCCAGGAGATAATTTGATCTTGAGAAAGCCATTCAATCTTTCTAGGCCTTCTTCTTTTTTTAACCTGGAAAATAAATGCTAAGTAACATGATATATAAAGTCTATTTCATCATTGAAACCACTTGAAGAACTGACTATTATATAATGAAACTCAGAATGTCTGTTTTCTACTGAATGTATGATGTACCAGAAACAGAATTATCTTCATGGTGTTCTGATATATAGACTAGATTTTTTTTTTGTATTTTTCTGAAGCTGGAAACGGGGAGAGACAGTCAGACAGACTCCCACGTGCGCCCGACCGGGATCCACCCGGCACGCCCACCAGGGGCAAGGCTCTGCCCACCAGGGGGCAATGCTCTGCCCCTCTGGGGCATCGCTCTGCCTCAACCAGAGCCACTCCAGCGCCTGGGGCAGAGGCCAAGGAGCCATTCCCAGCGCCCGGGCCATCTTTGCTCCAATGGAGCCTTGGCTGCGGGAGGGGAAGAGAGAGACAGAGAGGAAGGAGGGGGGCTGGAGAAGCAAATGGGCGCTTCTCCTATGTGCCCTGGCCAGGAATCAAACCCGGGTCCCCCGCATGCCAGGCTGACGCTCTACCGCTAAGCCAACCGGCCAGGGTCTATATACTAGATTTTTAATGCTATGAGGTGCTAGATGCTTTGGATTTGATACCACATTTGCACTCTTATTTCTTTTAGGTTCAGAGAAAATATTTTATAATTGGAATTTTGGTAATGAAATGAGTCACCTCTAGAGCCATTTTCTGAGTATCAAGAAAAATAAACTGCCAAAAAAAAATTGCCACTTTGGAGAACATACTTAAAAATGAATTGAAAATGCCTTGAGAACAGATTAAGTCTGACCAGACAGTGGTGCACTGAATAGAGTATCAGACTGAGATGTGAATGACCCAGGTTTTAAACCCTGAGGTTGCTGGCTTGAGCGTGAGGTCACCAGCTTGAGCACGGTGTCACGGGCTTAAATGTGGGAGCATAGACATGACCCCATGGTCGCTGGCTTGAACCCAAAGGTTGCTGGCTTGAAGCCCCAGGCCACTGGCTTGAGCTTAAAATTGCTGACTTGAGCAAGGGGTCACTCACTCTGCTGGAGCCCGCCCACCAGATCAAGGCACATATGAGAAAGTAATCAATGAACAACAAAGGTACCGCAATGAACAATTGATGCTTCTCATCTCTCTCCCTTCCTGTCTGTCTGTTCCTATCTGTCCTTCTCTCTCTCTCTCTGTCTCTGTCACACAAAAAGGAACAGATTAATAACAGTAACCTGGCCACACAGTAATATTTATTTACAAAAATATTTTTATATGTTATTTAATTTTTACAGCAATTAATCAAGGTTATTTTTTAAAGTTTTATTGCATTTATCAGGGTAACTTAATATTATGATTACCTTTTACACAGGAAGAAGTTCATGCTCATGTGGTAAAAGAAACAAGGCAAAGATTACCCAGCACTGAGGTAGTGAAACTGAGATTAAAATGTATTTTTTTGCTTTAATTTTATTTTGCTTATATTTTATGTTCGATGATTAAGATATGACACTTAGGGAATGAGGAAAGGCTTTCTGAGGTCAGGAATTTTTGACACAAAGATGTTTCTTACATCTTGTGACTTGTGCTTTTGAACTTTGAATTTATATGCGGTTTCTTTAAAAATGTTTCTTGTTTTTTTTTTAATAATTTTATTTTTTTAATGGGGTGACATCAATAAATCAGGATACATATATTCAAAGATAACAAGTCCAGGTTATCTTGTCGTTCAATTATGTTGCATACCCACCACCCAAAGTCAGATTGTCCTCTGTCACCTTCTATCTTGTTTTCTTTGTGCCCCTCCCCACTCCCTTTCCCTCTCCCATTCCCCCCTCCCCCCCGTAACCACCACACTCTTATTAATGTCTCTTAGTTTCACTATTATGTCCCACCTATGTATGGAATAATACAGTTCCTGTTTTTTTCTGATTTACTTATTTCGCTTCGTATCATGTTATCAAGATCCCACCATTTTGCTGTAAATGTTCCGATGTCATCATTTCTTATGGCTGAGTAGTATTCCATAATGTATATGTGCCACATCTTCTTTATCCAGTCATCTATTGATGGGCTTTTTGGTTGTTTCCATGTCCTGGCCACTGTGAACAATGCTGCAATAAACATGGGGCTGCATGTGTCTTTACGTATCAATGTTTCTGAGTTTTTGGGATATATACCCAGTAGAGGGATTGCTGGGTCATAAGGTAGTTCTATTTTCAGTTTTTTGAGGAACCACCATACTTTCTTCCATAATGGTTGTACTACTTTACATTCCCACCAACAGTGTATGAGGGTTCCTTTTTCTCCACAGCCTCTCCAACATTTGCTATTACCTGTCTTGCTAATAACAGCTAATGGAACAGGTGTGAGGTGGTATCTCATTGCCGTTTTGATTTGCCTTTCTCTAATAAAAATGTTTCTTGTTTTTGGAGAATGGCAGCTGGTGAATCAATTACATTATTTCTAAGCACTGTTTAGAATGCAGAAGAAGGCTCAATTTTTCAATGCAAAGATTAAAATAAAGGCATTGAGGCCTTAACTGAGCCCAATTTTTCTTCCTTTTATATCCGCAATTAGTATGGTTGTTTATTAATCACACCTTTAAAATAAGATACAAGTGGGCAATTTTACCCTCAAATCCCCAAGCAGATGTTGTTAACCACTTATTATTGAAATTAGTCTTATAAAACAGTAATTACAGCCATAGACATGACATGCTTTAAAATTTTTTTCCTTGGTCAAAATTTTAAATTAAATGGACTTTTTTTATGACTAAATTGGAATAAACTGTAGAGTAAGAAGAATGACAGACAATATGTAAAAAGAACTTGTCACTTTACAGAGTGCTTTAAGCACACTGAATTTATTTAATTTGTATAAAAATTTGTGAGGTAAGTAGGTTTATTACCACC
The DNA here is from genome assembly GCF_036850765.1 of Saccopteryx bilineata. NCBI lineage: Eukaryota > Metazoa > Chordata > Mammalia > Chiroptera > Emballonuridae > Saccopteryx > Saccopteryx bilineata. The sequence goes on along the minus strand of NC_089502.1, from coordinate 67,084,345 downwards.
ATTTTTAAAATGAAGAAACAAAAGATTATAGATTTGATACAACTTTCTCTACTAACCAAAAAGAAATTATTATGGAATGTAAAACCTTAGTGTCTTGCTTCAAATCTTGATGTTTTACTATAAAATATTGTTTCTTTACAAACATCTCAGTTAAGCTTTTGAAATTACATTCACTTATTTAATCATTATTTGTTCAAAACATTTATTAATCTGAAACTGAGACAAAAGTTTTGGAATAAAATAGAGATTTGGGATTCATCAGAATATACATGGTATTTGATCCACTCATCTACAGAAGGACCCTTTTGCTCTTCAATCTCTTGGCTATTGTAACTAATGCTGTAATAAACATAGGGGTGCATATATTCTTTAGAATTAGTGTTTTTGATTTTTCAGATATATCCCTAGAATTTCTGGGTCAAAATGCAGTTCTATTTTTAATATTTTGAGGTAACTCCATACTGCTTTCCACACTGGCAGCACCAATTTTTATTCCTACCAACCATGCACAAGCAAGAGTATCTAAAAAAAGCTGTGATACAATTACACAATGGAATACTACTGGTCTCATAAAAAAGAAGGAAATATATATTATCTTTTGTGACAGCATGGATGGACCTGGAAAACATTACCATAAGTGAAATAAGCCACTTAGAGAAAAATAAGTGCTATGTATTTCATTCATGTGAAGTCTAATAAGAAATTTAACTATCAGCAAAATAGAGACAGATTCATATGTTGGGGACCAAATAAATAAACAGGGTATTTTTGCAATCTGTACAGAGGAGCTGGGCCCAAACCCCACCTCATTTGCCTAGTTAACAACGAGCTACACTTGATTCTCATTTGTCTCACTCATGTTCTCCGGAGGAGGCTGGAAGCTAGTTTCTTATTATTGTAAAGTAGATTTGGATGGTATGGTGGGGGTTGCCTTTGAGTTGACTTGGAAACTTAATTGAATTGCTGATGGACCACATTTTGTTCTATGAATAAAAGTGGATGTACTTCTGAGAGTGCGACATTACGGCTAAAAAAACAGTAGAGACTGTTTGCTGTGGCGTCCTCCTGAACCCATCTCTGTGTGTGTGTTCAGGATGGATTAGCTGGCCTTGAGTGGCAGAATCCGGTCCAATTGCTAACCTGCGGGCTAGGTTATATTGAAATTTTGTCATCAAAAGGTCCTCTGGATACCAGAGAAAAATGTGAATCTTTATCATGAGTTGACACTAGACCCTACAAAGCAACCTGGTTTCAGAGATCCAGAAGCCGATACTGAATATGAAAGCAGATATATATATATATCTTTAAGTCCCTGTCCATCACTTATTTCAATTTCATACTTTTTCCCATTCGAAGACCCCATAATAGACTCCTTGTGGTTGGACCATGACACTCATACATAGAAAGCAAGCTGACAGCTCTCAGGGTGGGGGACACTGATTGAAGGGGTGGAAGGATTGAGGAAAAAAAGGAAAATGAAGGAGAAAAAGCTTATGCATGCATACAACAATGTGGTGATTACCTGGGGGTGGAGAAAGGAAATAGGTGGAGGATGATATAAGGGAGACAAATGGCGATGCACAGAGACTTGACTTGGGGGGAGTGAATACACAATCCAGTGTACAGATGACATGTTGTAGATTATTGTTCACCTGAAACTTGTATACGTTTGTGAATAAACATCACTTCAATAAATGATCTTGTGTTGTATCAGGATGGGTTAGCTGGCCTTGAGTGGCAGAATCCGGTCCAATTGCTAACCTGCGGGCTAGGTTATATTGAAATTTTGTCATCAAAATGTCCTCTGGATACCAGAGAAAAATGTGAATCTTTATCATGAGTTGACACTAGACCCTATAAAGCAACCTGGTTTCAGAGATCCAGAAGCCGATACTTAATCTGCCTCTGGAAATGAATTAAAAAAAAAATGGAGACCTAACTCCCAAACACTCAGGGAACCTCTGACATCATCTGGGACATTTTAAGACATCGAACTAGGAGTGCTGAAGAAGTTTTGCAAAATACAGACATGCTTGTGATGCCTAAAAACCTGTTTCTCTCTATGCTTGCTCTTCACCTTCCACTGCAACCACCTAACCATCTTATCCTTTGTTAATCTTTATTAAAACAAAAAAAGGGGGATATGCAGGAACATACTGTGAAAAAATGCAGTTAAGATAACCATTAGAGACAGCAAGGTACCCAAGGGTGAAAGCTCTTAGCAGATGGGAGTCTAGAACCCTCTCTGACCCCGTACTGATGAGTGTATGTGCTGGAAACAGTAAAACAGCAGGATAATATTTAGCAACAGAAAATGTTGAGGCCCTGAGAACTGAGATTCAGAGTCAGTATATTGCTTGTCCTTTATTTCACCCCCTGAAAATTTCTTCTTTGTGCTTCCATGAGTTATTTGTAATAAATATCTGAGTAAGGCTGTGGATGGAGCTTCAGTCCTTTGATCTGCTGACCAGGAATGTTGCCTCCTTTTGGCTCCTCAATGCACTTCATCTCGTCTCTGAGTAGTATTTGTTGTTGCAACAGAAACATAAATTATTAATTTTAGTTATTTTTCTTTTCTTAATAGATACATTTGATGCTATAAATTTCCTTATTAACACTATTTTCTTTGCATCCCATAGATTTTTATAAGCTGTGTTTTCATTGTCATTAAGATTAAAATATTGTTAATTTATCCTTTATGTCCCATGTTTATTTAAAATTCTGAGTGTAATCTCCAAGTATTTTTGGATTTTCCAGCTATATTTCTGTTTTTGATTTTATTTTAACTTCATTGTTGTTGGAAAAATTTTGTATTATTTTTATTCTTTTAAATTTGTTATGTTTTATGGCTCAAAATATGGCTTGTCTTGCTAAAGGTTACACATGAACATTAAAAAAATGGGTATTCTACTGCAGTTGGAAGTAGTCTATAGATACAAATTACATCTAGTTGATTGTGCTGTTGATGTCATCTATGTTCTTTCTGATTTTCCCATTCTAGGCCTGCCTAGTTCTGAGAGAAAAATGTTGAAACCTCCTACTATAATAATGGATTCATCACTTTCTCTTAGAAATTTTGTCACTTTTAGCTTCATGTATTTTGATATTCTGCTTTTAGGTGCATACACATTAAGAACTGGGAAAATTGATATTTTTCTCACTATGTAATGCTCTTCTTAATCCCTGATAACTAAATTTCCTTCCTTGAAAGTCTGTCTGCTCTGTGAAATTAATATGGCTAACCCAGTTTTTTTTAATCCTTTGAAAATTCCACTAAGGAACAGTTTATTTACCTGATGCTTTTTGTGAAATAGTTACAGTGCCTTGCCTTAAAACATAATTACTGAGATGACGTAGTGCACCTATATATTTTATAATATTAGCAATGTATACTGGTGATTGAAAGATGAGGATTTTCAGATTGGAAATATACATTAACAATAGATATAGTTTGTTAGAAAGTGTTTGCTGATCAGTTGCCACTGACTTCCATGTAAATTTCAATTTGGCATCTAGTTTTGGGTATTTTATAAACTATTGTGCTGTGCAACTATTGTGAGTTCTCTCCTGTAAACAGCCTTTTCTCCGTCATTGTTCTCTTGATATGAGGAAGCATCAGTAGAGGATTTCTTAATTTCTTTCTGGTTACCTGGTGGCAGAACTTAGTTCCTAGGGTTATCTGGAGCTGACCTTTAATTTGGGCTCCCTTCAATAGGGATGCTAAGGAGATTAAAGACTACATTTGGGAGAAATATAAGATAAGGTAAAGCAAAACTCATATATATTTTTTGGAACCAGCTAAGTGGAATCACTTGTACTAAAAATATTGTTGGTCTAACCATTTCTTATTATTCCCATTAATAAAAGAAGAAACCTTCCTTAATTAATACATGATGGCCAAACACAAAACACTGGATAGATGAGATCCCCAGTAGTTTGTTAGTTACATACACTCACAGTCTATGGGAAGAGGACACCACATGCCATGCAGGGTCACTCAAGTATTGCACTTGGGATCAGATTGAACCAGCAAGGGCTGTGAGAAGCAGGATTTGTAGTACAAGAGGGTTAGATGACCCTAAGATTCTCTGGAAGGATGTGATTGACTTGTTCAATAATTTAGCAGGCTGAGAAAAAGTAGAGACTGGTTAGGTTGAAGATATGATGAATGGTGCTGGTCTGGATGGTAGGGAAGTTAATCAGAGAAAGAACCTTTCCTGTTATAATCAGCTGTATTTTGATTAAAGTTAATATGGTATACATCTTTCTTCTTTTGTTTACTTTTAATATATATGTGTCTTCATATTTACAGTGAGATTTTTTTGTAGATAATATACAGTTGGATCTTGTTTTGATTAACTTTTTTAAAATTGGTATACTTATACCATTGACTTTAAAAAATTAATTATTTTTTAGGAAAGTAGAGAGAGAGAGAGAGAGAGAGAGAGAAGGGGAGAGAAGCAAGAAGCATCAACTCCCATATGTGCCTTGACCAGGCAAGCCCAAGGATTCGAACCGGCGACCTCAGTGTTCCAGGTCGATGCTTTATCCATTGTGCCAACAAAGGACAGGCTGACTTTTTTTAACTTATTTATTTCAGTGAGAGAGGAAGGGTGATAAAAATATATATGGAAAGAGAGAAAAAGAGAGAGAGAGAGAGAGAGAGAGAGAGGAACATTGAGCTGTTTCTGTATGTGCATTGACCAGGGATTGAACCAGCAACCTCTATGCCTGCAGACAATACTTTAACCAACTAAACTATCTGGCCAGGGTAACCACTTTAGGGTACCTCAATATTTGTAGGGGTTGATGTAGTTGAGGTAAGGTCTACTTTGTTTTCTACTGTTTTTTTAATTTATTTTTTGTGCCTGTTTTTTCTTTTACTTTTTTTGACATTTTTATTTAAATTTAGGATTTTACATGTTTCATTTTAATATCTTCTGTTAGTATATCAATATTAATTTTTATAACTTTTTAGTGTTGCCTTACTGTTTGCAGTATACATTTATATCTAATCAAAGCCACTCTAAAAGATCATTGCACTGATTCACATATATAGTGTGATGATTATAATTAGCAAAACAATCCTGTTACCTTTCTCTTCCTTTTTTCACTTCTGTAATTACTTCAGGTAAATATAAGCATGAATGTGCATGTATACACATATATGACATCCACATAAGCGTACATAATCAAATAGCTTGTTAGTATTACTATTTTAAACAAAATCTTATCTGTTAAATCAATTAAAAATAAGAAAAATATTTCTTTTTGGTTTTGTTTTTGTTCTTCAGTTCTCTCTTTTTAAAATTTTTATTTATTAATTTTAGAGAGAAAGGAAGAGAAAGAGAGAGAGATAAGAACATTGATCTTTTTCTGTATGTGCCCTGATTGGGACTCATGCCGTTTTTTTTTTTTTAACTCTTTTTTTCTTCATGTAGATTTGAGTTTCTGACTTGTATAATTTTTATTTTCTCTAAAAATGTATTTTAACATTTTTGTTTTCCTATGACAGAGATGGAGAGAGTCAGACAAATAGGGACAGACAGACAGGAAGGGAGAGAGATGAGAAGCATCAATTATTCACTGCAGCACCTTAGTTGTTCATTGATTGCTTTCTCATATGTGCCTGGACTGGAGGGCCTACAGCAGACCGAGTGACCTCTTGCTCAAGCCAGTGACCTTTGGGCTCAAGCCAGCAACCAAGAGTCATATCCATGATCTCACACTCAAGCCAGCGGCTTTGGGCTCAAGCCAGAGACTTTGGGTTTCAAGCCAGTGACCTTTGGGTTCAAGTCAGTGAGCATGAGGTTATTTGAATCTGTGTTCAAGCCAGATGAGCCCTTGCTCAGGTTGGTGATCTCAGGTTTTGCACCTGGATCCTCTGCTTCGCAGTCCGATGCTCTACTGCATCACTGCCTGGGTCTACTGATCTATGATTCTTGTTTCAAATATTTATTTTCTTCTTTCTTCTCCTTTTGACATTTCCATTACACATATGTCACATTTTTTATACTTGTCCTACAGTTCTAGGATATGCTGTTCTGTGTTTGTTGTATTTGTTTGTCTTTTTTCTGTTTGCTTTTTAGTTAAAAAGGTTTCTATTGAAGTGTACTAAAGCTTGGGTTCTTTCCTTAGCTGTGTCCTATCTACCAATAAGTCTATGCTTAAATTGCCCATATGTTCTTTCATGGATTCTAGTTTATCCATTAAAGTCTTTAGTATATTAATAATAGTTGTTTACATTTCTAGTCTGATATGATATAAGTCTGGTTCTGATGCTTTCTATTGCTCTTCAAACTTTTATTTTCGTTTATTTTTAAGAAGGAAGAGTATTGTTTTCCTTGATAGCCAAATGTGATGTACCTGAACTGCTTTCCATGTCAGTTTCTGCCCATTTGTTTCTGTTCAGGTAAGTTTTGATTTTCTGTATTCATTTGTTTATCACTTTAATTTGGGGGTACTAGTTTGCCCTATAGCCTCACTTATCTTAGTGATTTAAAAAGAGGTGTTGATGTTTCCCTTTGTTTAGCTGTTTATTTGTTATTAGTGGTAACTTGCAAATTCTTACATCCTGGACCAGAAATCAGAAATGTTACTGTGGATTGTTCCTATATCTATGGCTTCTCAGTTTCTAAATGTATTATTTATTTTTCTTAATTAAATATCATAGTAAATTTGGGCTAAAGTATTATTGTGGGTTTACTACATATTTTTGTGTTTAAATGTAAAAATTCACGTAAAACTTGGAAGCATCATATGTGCCAAGTAAATACTTATTTTTTCTTTAAATTATCACCACTATGGCTATTACTATAACTATTTCTATAAGCCTTTACAATACTACTTTTATTAGCAATACAAAAAGCATATTTGTTTATCATTCCCAGTGTATTGTGAGTGATTTGCTATTAATATACATATTGCTACACTTGAATTAACTAATTTGTATATTTTCCAGAACACTTCATGGATATTTAAGCCCAGATTGATGATTTTTCTTCAAATCAAATATTGAAGACCCTGTCCATGCTTAAAATATGGTAGTTAACATTTGCCAATTATATCATTTAATTTGATTTGGTACCTCAAACATTAAAATACAAAGAAGAGTGACTTTATTTTTGACATAATCTAAATTGACACACAATCATATTGCAAGTGTGCATCTTCTTTGGTCAAAACTAAAAGACAATTTTAATCTTTAATATTCTATTATTAGCAAAATCAATTGTCATTTATTTCATAAGTATAACATGTCTTAGCACTTTAAACAACTTCCATGCTTTTATATGGATAAATAAATTAAACGTGTGGCTCTATCCTCATAAGGCTCATGATTTAATAAGGCAAACAAACACAGCCAGAGATATTAAGCATCTGGAAAGGTTTCTTGGAAGAAGTAAGGTCTTAATTTGGTCTTGTTTATGTAAGTAGGGCCTTAAAAGGAAGCACATAACTCTTTCTATATGTCTACATTCTTATTTTGCTTCGTAGATTAGCTAACAGTACCTCTGGACTACTTGAGGAAGTTAAAATGTCTCTAATAAAGGAAGCACTGGACTGTAAGTCAGGCAGGGCTGTTTTAGAAGAATTGTAAATGGAATTACCAAGTTAACTTGAAAGTTTTCCAGTTCACTTCTCTGAGTTTTGGACAGAAACTAGAGATTTGAGACAGAAGCTCCTTCTAAGAATAAAGATAATGCAGATTTTAATTATTATTTTTTCCAGATGTTTCCTGGAGTCTGACCATAACAGATGGGATGCGAGAGGGAAAGTCACCTCCCTGGAGATTTATGTACATGCCTTTGGGCTGTACCACATTACACCTTAGGTTCTGTATAAGTAACAAGGAGTCAAATTAATTGAGTTAAATGAAAGAGCAAAGACATAATTTTTACTGGACAAAGATCATCAAAACTTTGGAAGATGTAAAGATAATTCTATGATTAGCTGACATTCTAGGTCAAATAGCTATAAATTTGACAATAAACTTTACCATTGTGTAACTAACTAAACACCCATCTAGTTATATTTTACTAAAAATCCAAGTAACCACAAGTATAACTAACAATAATTGGCAACTATGCTTAGTTACTAAGAACAAACTGGTAACTACATTAATTATTAGTCACAACTAACATTTAAGACTATTTATCAGGCCAGTATAATTTAAGCAACTAGTTAGGAATCACAAGCTGATAATCCTGAATAGTTATCAATCATAAATTAGTAACCACAGTTAGTTAATAGTCACTACCAACAACCAAAGATAATTAGTAATTACTAGTAGTAAATCATGACTACTTAGTAACCATAAATAGTGATCACAACTAGCCACTCTCGGAAACAGCAACCAATTAATAATTGAGACTGGTACCAATGTCTAATCAGTAGTTACAAGCCATAATCACAACTAGTTACCACTCATTACTAGTAAATAAAACTAGTTAATTATCACAAATTGTAACCACAGTTAGTTTGTGGCTATTGATAATCATATATTCATAACCATAAGTAACCATAACTAGTAAATTTATAATTTAGTAAACACAACTATAACCAAAATTCATTATAAATAAACATTGTTCACCATGATATAACTAACCATAGTCATAACTAACCATTGTAGTAGCCATAATGATAATTGCATATGAAACACAGAAACTGATGATATGGAAATTAATTATCAAAAGATAACCTAAATTTTCCTTAAATGTATTTGGTGTTGAGATAAGGGAATGCAAGAAATGTGGGCAACAAAAAATATTGGTACTTTGGGAAGACTGTAATGTAAGTAATATATATGTCCTTATATCTGTTTCCTATTAGTATTTTAATAAATTACCTCAAACTTAATGACTTAAAAATACAATTTTATTATATTACAATTATGCAGGTTAGAAATCTTAAATACATTGGCAGGCATGCATTTTTTCTGGAGGTTCTAAGAGAAAATCTGTACTCCTTAACTTTTTCAATTTTTAAAGGCCGTCTTCATTCATTGGCTGGGATACATTTATCACATCATTATAACCTCTTACTTCTATTGTTACATCTCTTAGTATTAACTGTGAGATATCCTCCTGGATATCTCTTATAAGGACCTTTGTATACATTTGGCCTGTCTAAGTATTGTAGTATAAAATAATACCCCTGTTTTAAAGCCCTTAACTGTGACTGGAATACCCCTTTTATCATGTAAAGTAATATTTTCATAGGTTCCAAGGATTAAATTATGTGCATTTTCACTTAGTTATTAATCAGCTTAATATGATCTTGTTTTGAAGTTTATATACACTGCTCACAAAAATTAGAGGATATTTCAAAATGAATATGAAGCTTTAAAATATGCCCTAATTTTTGTGAGCAGTATACTTTGTATAAAGGTGGCTGCTGTAAGTGCTGCTATCTTGATAAAACAAAAGTAAGGTAGTCAACTTCTAGTGCCACTTGGTTGAAAGCTGCAAATGCCAACTGGTTAGTAACATATGGACAAACATATATATTTGAGTGCCTTTGCGAAAGAGGCTCTTTTTTTTATACCTCAGAAATTGTAGTTCTTAGTATATACCCAAAGTAAATTAAAACAAGATATAAAGAGATACATTCCTTTTCATATTTATTGCAACATTGTTAACAATATTCAAGATATGGAAACAACTTACCTGCCCATCAACAGATGACTGAATAAAAAAATATGGCATATATATATGTAAACTTATAAAACAATCCAATAACACATATATTTACATTATATGTATACATACATTATAATATATAATTAATATTATATATATAACATAATCTAGTACATACATATATTTTCAAATGATACAATACCGTATATATAAAATTCTCAAGTATCTACCAAAAAACTACTAGAAGTGAAAAATAAATTCAGTAAAGTAACAAGATAAAAATATGTATTCAGAAATCAGTTGCAGTTTTTTTTTTTTTTTTCTGAAGTTGGAAGCTGGGAGGCAGTTAGACAGACTCCCGCATGCACCCAACTGGATCCACCCAGCATGCCCACCAGGGGGAGATACTCTGCCCATCTGGGGCATCGCTCTGTTGTGACCAGAGCCATTCTAGTGCCTGAGGCAGAGGCCATGGAGCCATCCTCAGCTCCCGGGCCAACTTTGCACCAATGGAGCCTCGGCTGTGGGAGGGGAAGAGAAAGACAGAGAGAAAGGAGAGGGGGATGGGTGGAGAAGCAGATGTGCGCTTCTCCTGTGTGCCCTGGGCGGGAATCGAACCCAGGACTCCTGCACGCCAAACCGACGCTTTACCACTGAGCCAACCAGCCAGGGCTTCAGTTGCATTTTTATACCCCAATAACAAACTATCTAAAATGGAAACTAAGTAAATAATCCTATTTAAAACTGAACCAAAAATAAAATAAAATACCTAGAAATAAATTTAACCAAGAAGGTGAAATATTTGTACTCATAAAATTATAAGACACTTAGGAAACTAATTGAAGTAGTTACAAAAAAAAATAAAAGTACATACTGTGCTCATGAATAAGAAAAATTAACATTATTAAAATATCCAAACTATTCAAAGAAGTCTACAGATTTAATGCAATACATATCAAAATCCAATGTCTTATTTTACACAACTAGAACAAATAATTCAAAAATTTATATGGAATCACAAAAGAACTTGAATAACCACAGTAGTCTTTAGAAAGAACAAAGTTGGAAGTATCATGCTACATGATATCAAACTATACTACATAGCTATAGTAATCAAAAGAACTTATTATTGGTATAAACACAGACATATAGATCAATGAAACAGAATAGAGAGCTCAGAAGTAAACTCACACCTGTATGATCAGGTAATATTTGCAAAAGAGGCAAGAATGTGCAATGGGGTGAAAACAATTTATTTAATAAGTGGTGTTGGAAAAATTCGACAGATATATGTCAAAAATAAAACTAGACCTATTTCTTATACTATATACAAAAATAAACTCAAAATAGATTATAGATATAAATGTATGCCTAGAAACTATAAAACTCCTAGAACAATACATGAGCAGTTCAATCTTGGACATTTATCTTAGAAATATATATTTTTGAATATATTTTTTCAGACAAGGGAAATAAAACAAAAAATAAAAAAATAAGAGTACGTGAAACTAAAAATTTTCTGCATAGCAAAAAAACCTATCAACAAAATGAAATGACAATCACACATCTGGTAAGGGGTTAAGATCCAAAATCTAAAAAGAACTCACACGACTTACCACCAAACAACCCGTTGTATTAAAAAATAGTTTAAAAACCTGGATGGATATATTGCCAATGAGTACAGAGAAATGGCCATTGATATATGAAAAGGGGTTCAACATTACTAATCATCAGAAAAATGGAAACTAAAACCCTAGTGAGATATTGCCTTATTCCTGTCAGAGGGGCTATCATTAATAAATCAACAAGCAGCAAGTGTTGAAGAATATGTGGGGAAAAGAGAACCATTGTGCATTGTTGGTAGGAAGGCAATTTGGTGCAGTTTTTACTGAAACAAGTATGGAAGTTTCTAAAAAAAGTTAAACATCGAACTGCCTTATGATCCAGCAAATTCACTTACAGGGATTTACCTGAAGAAATCCTAAACACTAATTTGGAAGAATATATGCGCCCTTATGCTCATTGCAGCATTGTTTACAATAGCCAATACAGTATTTAGAAGCAACTCACGTGTCAATCAAAAGATGAATGTCTAAAAAGCAGCGTTGCCCAAGCCAGGTATCTCAGTTGATTCAAGTGTTGTGATAACACCAAGGTCGCAGGTTTGATCCCCAGTCAGGGCACATACAAGAATCAACCAAGAAATGCATAAATAAGTGGAACAATAAATTGATGTCTTTCTGTCTCTCTCTGTTCTTTATCTTATAGTCTAAAATAAATCAATAAATAATAATTTGAAAGATGATTTAAAATGCAGTGCTACATTTATACAATGGACTATTATTATCACTTGGTTATAAAAAGTAATGAAATCTTACCATTTGTGACAACATGAATGGACTTAGAGGGTAGTATGTTTAGTGAAAGGAGTCAGAAAGAGAAAGACAAATATATAATTTTACTTAAATGTAGAATCTGAAGAACATTTAGTAAATTAAACAAATCAATAAAATAAAAGCACACTCATAGATACAGAAAACAGACCTATGATTGTCAGATTGGACAGAGATTGGAGGAAATGAAAAAAATGAATGGATTAAGACATACAAATTAATATTTACAGAATAGTCAAACAGATATAAATTACAGCATAGGGAATAATAATCAAAAATATTGTAATAACTATGTATTGGGCCAAGTGGGCACTGGAAATATTGGGGAGGAATACCTTGTAAATTATATGAATGTATAATTATTATGCTATATGTTGTATTCCTGAAACTAATACAAAATAATATTTAAAATAAACCGTATTTGAAAAATTAAAAAATAAATTAATTAAAAATGGTAAAGAAAAATAGAGAAGAAATGACACAAAATTGTCTTCTGAGTAGGTGATGAATTCTTTTGAATATCCTTCATGTTGACAAATCTTTCTTCTAAAAAGAACAGATTTGAAGTTTTGGAAACTGTTAAAATGTGATTTACAGTTTAATGTGCTCAATTATATGAAAGCTGAAGTTGAATAATAAAATTTCGGCTGTGACTGTAATATCCGAAGAAAAGTTTTGAAAAGGTTCACAACATATGAGTGTAGCCAGTCAAAACGAGTATGAAAAGAACAGGAAAAAAAGATACCATTTTGCATATATATGTGTACATGTTTCAAACTCCTTTATTACATATCTACAGTTTCCATATTGGGTTCTTCTTTGCACTGCCACATTGTATCTTCAAGCACATATATAACAGGGTAGGCCCAAATAAGTTTACCACCATGAGTGCATGAAACAATTTATTCTTGTACTGTGCACCGAAATAAAATAACTTCTAAGAAAAAACATTTGTCAAGTATATTTTGATTTTATAAAATTATTTTCTACAAACTTTTCTCCATGGGCACATAGAAAATGACACTAACATTTTAATGTACATATCTTTTTGTAATATATTGTATTTAGACAAATTTGCAATGCTAGTATATATTTTTGTCATCTTTGAAAAGAAATATGTAACTTATATGTGTGTCTAGTACTTGTAGCTAGTAGTAATGCTTTTCAGATAGAAGTAGAACATTTTATAAAAGTTATATTTTTTAATATTGTTCTCATAAATGAGATTATTATTTGAGATAATGTCGTAAAAAATAATTTGATAATTTTCTGTTGATTGCTTGGTAACTAAATAGATAATGTTTTTCTTTATTCTGACCAGAAGAGGGCACCAGTGGTTCTTAAGTCAGGAGTCAGGAGCTCAAGGGTCAAGAGCTGAGGGAAATTTAGATTTAGTTTTTTCCATTTCCAGCACTCTGGTTACCTTTATGGGAAACTTATTTTTATTAGACATATGACTAGCCTAACAAAAGAACATGGAAGAAACAAGGAATCTATTAACAAATACTTCTGTGTGTCACTTATAAGGAAGAACTTTGCCTGATCCATTAAGAGCTCAGTTATCCACGCATTTGCTAAAGTGGGATCATGTAAGATCTCAGAGGCTCCCTGAGGTTGAAGCCTTGTTTTATAGCGATGGAGAAAAGCGGCAGGGAAACCTTTCCTTAGCTGGATAAAATGGGAAGAAGCATAAGAATTCTTTAGAATAAAAATAAATTATAAATGCCTTTAGTATGATACAGGCTCTGAGTATTTATGGTGATTTAAAAATAAAATATGTGGTCATTTGAAATTAGTGGTCTGTGTTCAGATAACCATCTAGACTCTATGAAAAACATTGGTTAAAAAAGAGCTGAGTCTTTTTTTCCTTTTTTTCCCTATTTTTTAATATATTGGGGTGATATTGGTTAATAAAATTATATAGTTTTTGGGTATATAATTCTATAATACCTCACTTTTATATAGTATTGTGTGTTCATCACCCCAAGTCTTGTTCTTTTAAAAAGCAACCCTTCTTCTGTGTTTCTAATGCTTCATGTATTGTTCAGCAACATATTATTTCTAAATGGATGCTAAAATCAGAATGGGCTTCATTTGATCACAATTATTAACAAAGTCAGAAGACTTCCATCTCAACCAAAACAAAATTTTGAGTGTCAACATAGGACTCAATGCAGAGTAGGCAAACAACCATGTGGTGGAATTTATGGGGCTAAAAATGTCTTTCAAGGGGCAAAAGTGCCTCCAGGACACTTCTAACAATGCAGAGAAACCTGTATTTCTCCTTATTGAAACCTGTACTTCTCCTTATTTGAATTTTCCCTTTAGGAAACTCTTTATCTAAATAGTTGTGTGAAAGTGCAAATATTTAGCTCAAGAGAAACGCATGAATAGCTCAGTTAATCACACAGGCTGATAAGCTACAGAAGGAGTGATCTACACAGGTACATTTTTTTATGTGTAGAAAGCATAAGGAAATGAGTTTAAAGCATAGAACACTTCATGGACTTATAAGGTCTAGAAGGCTGAGTGGACTCATGGTTGTCTGATTTAACAGGAACACACTTGTTATATAGTAGTAGATTTTGTCAGTGGCTTCTGGAGAATGCAAGATAAATTTTTTTACGTTTTTTTTTTAGTGAGAGAGACAGACAGAGAGACAGAGAAGGACAGACAGACAGGAAGGGAGAGAGATGAGAAGCATCAAGTCTTTGTTGCAGTTCCTTAGTTTTTCATTGATTGCCAGTGAACCTGTGCTCAAGCTGATGAGCCCGCACTCAAGCGGCGACCTTAGGATTTAGAACCTGGATCCTCTGCATCGCAGTCCGACGCTCTATCCACTCCACCACTTCCTGGCCAGGCACATTATTTTTATTTTTTATTTTTTTCACTTTATTGTTAGCCTTTTTCCCAACAATCATCCATACACTAACACCTCTTGTTCATTGTACAATTCCATTTTCATCCTTCACATTTACTCTTTTCATTGTAATATAAGTTTGCAATTTGATACAATTTGGACATTTGTGCCACATTTTAAGTGCTGTCTGCCTAAGTGACGTTTGTCTCAAATATCCTATAAATAGAACTCCCCATTGATGTTTATTTGTGATGTGAAAAAAATGTTTCCATTTATTCTGCTTCTTCTAACTTGTTTGAACTTATTTTTGCATTCTATAGGACTTTACAAGTATTTGATAAGATAAGGTCCTTGGCAGGTGTTTAGATGAAAATAAAGATAACTTAACTCGAATTTAAATGATTACTTTTAATATTCAAAAATTTAAAATTATGCTGATAAGGAAAACAATTTGAGCATCTTAAGAATTATTAAGAAACCTTAATGGCTGCCATATCTTAAACATTTTTCAGTGTTTTTTCTACATATTTCTAAACTATAGATTTCATTGGAAATTAGTGGTTAGCATTGATTACAATTTTGATGCTTTTATATGGGAACAGTTTTAACTTCAACTGCTCAATTCTGATTTTAAGAGCACATTTAAGTTTCTTAAAAATGAATAAATACCAAGCAAAAATATTATGTAGACAGTAAGTGACCATAATAATCAGAACACTATATGCTCTGCTACATTATTAACTGTGCTATTACCATTTATTGTAAAGTATTATTCTTGCCCTGTCTACTTTGATAAGATAACATAAGTTCACATGAAAGAATGGGTATGAATGTACTGTCAAATAAAAATCATTATACCTGAAATAGTCTGTCCATGAATCAAGGTTGCAATATTTAGCCAAACTTAGGGTGAAAAATAATGTACAAAGAATTTACATTTGGATCCACAATTGTATGATAGACACCTTTGAGACTATAATTAGTAAGAATATAGCTTGGGATAAATGTGAGTTATACAAATACTATTCTTTCTAGATTTGGTTCTACAACGTAGAAAACTATGGTTATATAAACAAAATAATTTATGAGGACAAGCATAACAAAGGAAGGACCACAGAAATTGAAAAGGAAGGAGCTTTATATATTTAAATAAGACCCATGTCTCTCTTTGTGAGAACTAAGAAACATAAAGAAAGAAGTGTATATGTATTGCAAGATTCTACTTTCAAATTTGATTCATCAATAGTCTTTGGAAGTTTTTAGTCATTGAGAAATATTATACACATCCTGGTGCAATAAAAGAAGGGCTGTAATTAACCAACTCCAATGCATACCTTCCTGATTGATAATCTTAGGTTGAATGAGTTTATGTTGACAATTTACAAATAGCTCTGTTAATACCTATGTAAAATATCTGTAGATGTACAACCATTAATCACAGTCATCAATCAGCAGGCCTTCTAGAGTGGTTTACAGCAGCTTTTAATGTATGTTTTGCTAATTGGAAGTTACAGTGATTCTGTGAATTCCCAGATGAATAAGTACTTTGGTACTGACTGCCTAAGGAGAAAAATCCTTCACATATTCCTTTAGAAAGTCAGTTAAAATTATGAGGAATATATATTATTTTCATCTAAACCCTCCAAAATTAAAAAAATCTTTCATTTTTTAAT
The DNA here is from genome assembly GCF_036850765.1 of Saccopteryx bilineata. Lineage (NCBI taxonomy): Eukaryota > Metazoa > Chordata > Mammalia > Chiroptera > Emballonuridae > Saccopteryx > Saccopteryx bilineata. The sequence continues at coordinate 67,067,778 of NC_089502.1, read as the reverse complement.
ACAAAGTAAGAAAACCCAAATGGTGTATGATTATATTTTTATTTATATTTTCCTAAACCTACATTTAAAATGTTGTCTTTTCCTCCACTAAAAGCTGTTGTTTTATGCATTTCTGTGTGTACTTCCTTGACAGAGACCATTTTTCTTGACTCTCAGGTGAGTCATGTAGAGAGATTTATGTCCATTATGCAAAATCCTTTCTAGTATAACAGAGGCATAATCAGCAGAAAGTCTGGGAAATCACCCACCATAACCCAAGAATCAAATCTTGGATTTAGGCCACCTTTGTTAAGTTTCAAGAATCTTTTTGTCATTGCAATGCTTTTTTGGCCCTAATTCAAAACCTCCAAGGACAAATAACATTTTCTCCATGACATCATTAAGAAATAACACCTAGTCAAAAGGCAATATTCTTTGACTATTAACACCAGATTATTGATCATATTAATTCAGACTTTATTAATACATAAAGAATCACTCTTGTTAAAATCTAAAGTTGGCAGTACATGAAGTCAAAATATAACAATAAGTATTTTCTACATGATAAAACTACTATTATTCTGGGGATTTGGACAATTCATCTGTCATTTAAGAGAAGATTTTATCCAAGACCAATAATATGCACCCATCTAGAAGTGCTTGTGTTTCAGATTGTGATAAATTATTACCACTTTAGCAGACTTAGTGTACTACATAATTAATATACAAAGACTCAATTTATAATATCCCTCATACCAAGATGTTGTAATGTGTTAATTTCAAATATTTAATGACATAAATTTTGAAGTATTACATACGTGATAGTTTTAGATATATTTTAGCACACTAACTTATTTACCAGTGACTGAATCATTTTACCAAAAACCAATAACTTTTTTATCCCTTTATTTTCTATTCTCTATAATTACATGCAAAATACCCAGTTTGGTTAGGACCCTAGTGAAAAATACTTGCTAGTTATTATTTAATTATCTCTCCAAAAATTATTGTTGTTTACAATTGGTATTGTAAGTTTTCTGCAAATATTAAAAATATGCATCCCCTATATGTGTTTTATTGGTTTAGTTGATGCTCGAGACAATTAAAGTGATGTTCAATGTTTTGTGAATGAAGGTAATATCTACTTATGCTACTAACTTCAAAGCTTAGGAAAAAGAGACAGGTTATGTCATTGAAATAAAATAACATAAGATAAAACTTGTTATCAAAATGGGAATAGTATGTTTATAAGCTCAATCCTTGAAGATGACTAATTAAACATCAGTAAAAATGTAAAGCTATACTTATGGTTTCTACCACTTGTGTGTGTCTCTTTTCCACATTTTGTCTTTCTTTCTTCTTAGCTACCTACATTGTCAATGTCCTCAAGAAGTGCACTGACTGTCCATGTTACACTCTCTAGGCAGCTAAACCTAAGTATCCATCTCAAATTTATTTAGGTTCCCAAATTTCTCTACTCCCCAAATTTAAAATCTCTAGTTTTACCAAAATTAAGTCTTTAGTTGACATATTTTGTAGCATTGATAAGTAAAGAATTCTCATGTGGAAGATAGGAAAACTGAGAGGGGAAATGAAAACTAAACTTTTTTCTGCTTTCCCATCTGAATCTCACTAGAGCAGCAATATTCAACTCCTGCACTGCAAGAAGTTTTAAAACATGGAATACCAAACTATTCAGTCAGGGGCTCTGACTTCTCCTCCCATATATTGTCAAATAAAAAAATGAAAACAGCCAACACAACAATAGCTATCAGCTGTAAATGAATCAAAATGATATCATTTTGTCAGATTGGCAAAAATATATATTTTTTTGTATGCTGCAGAATTTTAGTAATTAGTTTATGTGTGGCATGACATGGAATAGGTTGAAATGGCTCTCTAGAGGTATAAGGCTGTTTTTTCTTTTTTGTTGTTGGTTATTTAGCATCAAGAGAAAAGGCAGAAAGACAGTGTAGACTTGATATGCACCTCAGTGAAGAGAGAATTAGTATCTTAATAATTCAACTCACAGATTCTGTCATAAAATCAATGAGATTTCATTTCCTACTCTGCAAAAAATAAGCTGACCTAAAACAATTTAATTAATCTAATTTCAGTTTTCTTATCTATGCAATGGATAGTAGTAGTATTTATGTCAATTATCATCATCATCACCTAAAATATAATCAACAACTTATATTTTATGAGAAAATATATATACCACATCTTTTTTGGGTGGGGGGTCAAATATATGATAATAAATGGAAACAAGTCCTTTGGTAGTGAGCAAGCAAAAATATATTCAGCTAGTGAATTATAATGATATACACGTAAAATTTATACACAAATATTGATCGACTTACAACCTACGCAACTTACAACCATTCGACTTTATGACCACAATCACTAGCCACAACTGCTTCGCCTCTGGCAGAGTAAGTGTTGCCCAGCTGGGCTTACGACAGTGCTGACCAGCTTCCAGCAGCACTACCATCTCCGCGTGTACCATTTCAATTGTTATCCCAGACTCCGTACAGCAATTTGTGTTTCGTGTCTTGGATATTTTTCATCAAACCCCTCCCAAGATGTTTACAAAGAGGAAATTGTCTTTGCAAATATTAAACCAGTTGCACTGGTAATGCAGTGTTTTACTTAAACCTGATGAATGTAAAAATAAGAAACAAAATGGTGTAGAGATGATACAAATGGCATAAGATGAACAAAGAAAATTATGATATATAACAATAATGAAAGAAAATTATGATAAAATATGACTTAAAGATTTTTATGGCCTTGCTGGTTGGCTCAGTGGTAGAGCGTCGGCCTGGTGTGCAGAAGTCCCGGGTTTGATTCCCGGCCAGGACACACGGGAGAAGCACCCATCTGCTTCTCCACCCCTCCCCCTCTCCTTCCTCTCTGTCTCTCTCTTCCCCTCCTGCAGCAAGGCTCTATTGGAGCAAAGATGGCCCGGGCGCTGGGGATGGCTCCTTGGCCTCTGCCCCAGGCGCTAGAGTGGCTCTGGTCACAAAAGAGTGACAACCCAGAGGGGCAGAGCGTCGCCCCCTGGTGGGCATGCCAGGTGGATCCCGGTCGGGCACATGCGGGAGTCTGTCTGACTGTCTCTCCCCGTTTCCGGCTTCAGAAAAATACAAAAAAAGAAAAAAAAAAAAAGAAAGATTTTTATAACATCATTTTACAATACTGTACATATAGCCTACTCAACTTATGACCAAATCGTGTTATGACCAGTCTGTCGGAACTAATTGTAGTCGTAAGTCAAGCACTAGCTGTAATGTTTATTAACCAATGTTACCTCAATAAAATAATTAATAAAAAATGCTAATCTTAGCATTTCAAGCACATTCACATTGATCCAATTACAGAATTGTTAATCAGTAGTTTGTAATTTAATTTGAGCATGTGACCTTAAATAATAGTTAGAATAAATTAATATGGTCCTCAAATAAAATTAAGTATTATTTAATGTTTATAGATTCGACCCATAAAAAAATCACCACTGTTTCTTCAAGAGGTAAAACATGAAGTGAAAGAGCAGAGAACATGGCACCATAAAATACTGGTTGTCAAAAATAAATTCTTGCAACATTTAGAGAAAGCAATTTGACAATATAAACCAAGACAATTAATAATGTTTATAAACTTTGATCTACTAATTCTCTTTCTAGAAATTTTCTTTAAAAATTATCCAAAAAATGCTCATAACCTAGGATTTTCAAAATAGAAAAATCATAAACAATAAAAATATTAAGCAATAGAAATGTATATCATGTAAGATACATTAATATAACAAAACATTATTGAGCTATAACATGTTGGTATTAAATATTTACAGGTATGAAAAAATATTCACAATGTTACTTTAAAAATATTATAAAACAGTCTACATAATATATGATCCTATTTTATAGAAAATTAAAATTACCATATATACATTAAATATTTTATTTTTATTCAATTTTTAGAAAGAGAGGGAAACATCGATTTGTTGTTCCACTTATTTATGCATTCATTGATTGATTCTTGAATGTGTTCTGACCAAGATCAAATCCACAACCTTGGTGCATTGGGACGATGCTTTATCCCACTGAGGTACCCAGCCAGAATCCTATATACATTTTTTTAATTGTACATACACTCACACTATACTGTCAAAAAAATCTTACAACTTAAACAACTTTTAGATCAGTATCTATGTGCTCGGATTGCTGAAACTTTCAGGATATTTTATTTATTTATCTTTGCCCATTTTGAAAATCTCTAAATGTATATTTGTACAATAATTAAGATATAATAACTTTAAAATAAATATATGGGATACAAAACTCACTTTACAAACCTGTGCTTACCAGAAGGTTCTACTGTTCTTTTCCTCCATATTCAAATGCTACCAATTAAAGTTGACCTTTGAACAACATTGGTTTCAATTGTGCAAATACACTTATATGAAGATTTTTTCAATAAATACATACAGTAATATAAATATTTTTTATAATTTTCTTAATACTTTTATTTCTCTAGCTTATTTTATTGTAAAAATATAGTACATAATATGTGTTAGTCAACTGTTTATGTTATCAATAAGGATTCTAGTCAATAGTAAGTTATTAGTAGATACGTTTTGGGGAAGTCAAAGTTATACACAGGCTTTTGACTGCAGGAAGGAGGCTGTATTTTAACCTCCATGTTGTTCAAAAGTCAACTGTATTTATCTTCATTGTAAGCTTTAAATTTAATCTTCTGGTAAAAGAACCACATACAGCCTAGATGCAGAAGTGGATGTCAACTTTAGTATAACAATAAAATTGGACATTAGGATGAAAAGTCAGAGTAACTTCACTTTGATAAAATCCCAACTTCATCAATAATTAGTCATGTGGTCTAGAGAAAATTACTTTTCATTTTTAAGTATCAATATTCTCATCTTCAGAATGAAGCTGTTATTTCCAATTAAGTTGTGAAATTAAAATGACATTATGTGGTAAAACATTTAACTCATGTCTGACTGCCTCCCCATTTCCAGCTTCAGAAAAATACAAAAAAAAAAAAAAAAGAAAAAGAAATGAAGGCTTACTGTAGTAGATAATTTGCCCAAATTCTCATAGAAAAGTGTGATAAAGGGACATTTTGTTGTCTTTTATTTTCATTTGCCCATTTGGTATTTATTGAAATTTATAACTTATCAAACATTTTAGATTCAATAGTAAAACTTCACTCTCTTGAAGCAGTTTAGTTTTCTTAACTACAGGGCTCTATTGATGCTTAAAGAGACTTGGACTTAATTTTCAGCTTTTATATCTTTATATAGAAGTGATTTATCTTAATTAAACTCACACTACCTTGATTTAAAAATCAAAGCTCTAATTATTTTTACTCTAGAAGACTAATTGTTGATATTGCTAGCATTGCTCATATTTGCCTAAAAATTTAAAAATAAATTTTTTTTTCTTGGGAAAGAAAATAAGATCAAAAGGTGGTTGATAGGCATGGAATAAAAACAAAAAAAAGTTGACCTAAAGGAGATCTTATTAAAGACAAGTAACTTGGCTACTATTTCTCTCACAAATATTTCTTTCTTTGTTTCTGGTAATGCATATACACTGTAAAAATCCATCCCTTTGGCTTGCTTTCTTTTCTAGCCTTCACGTAAATTATTCTTCTGTTGACCAGTCAGTATATCAGACAATCAGGGTATAATGTAATTGATTAGACTGCAGAGTTCTTTATATGCCAGCTTAATTACAATCTAGTCCTGAAGATACAATTTGGGCTAACTGAGAGACACTCACATCTTCTGTAAACATTCTGTGGTCTCTGTAATAGTACATTGACAGACATCTTTTTGTGGGAGAGGAAAAGAACGTATTCTTCTTTTGGGTTGATTTTATTAGAGCTAGGCTCTCTGACCTTTCTTTAAAAGTAAGTGTGTTTCCTCTCTGAAACCTCTTTTGCAAAAGCACTAACCACACATAGGTCTTGAATGTAAAATAAGGACATTACAAGGTAATTTGTAATAGGAAACAGAATTCAACCTCTCTGATGTTTCATTCTTACCCTTTTAATAATAATTTTGAAGGATATTTTAATATATAAATATGATACAGTCAGGAAAATTATATAGCAACTTAGAATAATAATGAAAAATAAGAAAATTCTATCACTCTTAGTTAACATTTACCAGCTGATACATTCATAAATAACTCAAATTCCATAACCCATAAGCCTTCTAAGGAACTTTTCTTACCAATAAGAATTAATTTCTTCTTTCCACTAGAATCCAAAGAAACTATTTACCCCTTCTTTTCTCACTATAGTTCAATTTGTGTGTGTGTGTGTGTATTCATTCTCAGTAGACTGCAAGCTCCTTGCAACTTCATAAAATTCTCCAAGTTGTCCATGGTAACTAGTACAATGTTTTGTATATCATTGATATATACAAAGCCAATTATTCTTTTGAAACTCTTAAGTACAGTAATTGTCTTATCTCAGGCTAAGATAACACAATATAGGTCAAGTGGCTTAAACAAGAGATTATTTCTCACAGTTATAAAGACTGGAAAACCTAAGATTAAGGTGCCAGATAATTTAGTTCTTAGTGAGAGCCCTACTCCCAGTTTCTGGTAGACAGCTCCATTCTCACTGTGTCCTTACCCAAAGGAGGGAACAAGAAATCTAGTATCTGTTCTTCATTTATGGACAATAATTCCATCATGGGTACTGCACATTCTTGTTCTCATTTAGACCTATTTACCTCCCAAAAGCCTCACCTTCAAACACTGTCACATTAAGACAGTGGTTTTTAAACTTTTTGAAGTTGGAGCGCATTTAAAATCCTACAAATAATTGTAGGCACACTATATACAAATTTCTGAGAAATATGTTATAATAATTAAGTCAAATATTAAAGAAAAACTATAAAGTCCAAGCATGTTTTTCTGGTAATTAAACAAAATGAATAAGACAAAATTAAATTTATTCTGACATTAAAAAACATTTTTATGTTACATTTTTTTGAGTTATGCTTTTTATAATTCATAAAAAAGAGGGGTTAAAATTAAAAAATGACAAAAAAGTTATCTTTTTATATATATAAATACATTCTTAGTAAGATTTAGTAAACTCACAGGTCCCGGTGCGAATGTGTTAAGTTTTTTCATTCTTGTGTTTATGAGAAACATGAGCTTGATGTGTCCTAGCGATTTCTTTAATGTTTGGGCATATATTTTAAAGGCAAATTCTCATTTCCTTATCAATACATTGAAGAATTTCTCTCTTTTTACTCTTTATTGTGTTGAATGCAGAACCCCCCCCCATACATAACATCTTAACTTGACACCAAACAAAGGATAGAATAAACTTGCCTTCAGTCTCTCCAGGGAACATGGGGGGTAGTGTAAACAATCCAGCACCACAGCTTAACAGTCTTTTGCAACCTAATCAGGCAAGTGAGGTGATAGGTTGGGCAAACTGTCAGCTTACAGCCAATTCCCTACATCTCTGTCCCCCCAAAAATCTAAACTCCAAAAACCCTGTTGGTTTTTTGGTCTCCAACAGGCACATATTTCTCTGGAATAACATAGGGTGCACCTGGAAATCTAGGGTGCACCAGTGCGCCCTGGCGCACACTTTGAGAACCACTGCATTAAGAGATGTTGTTTCAACATATAAATATTTAAAGACAGAAGCTTTCAGTCCACAATTTTTTAACAGTATTTTTTAAATTAATTTTAATGCAGCGACATTGATAAATCAGGGTACATATGTTGAGAGAAAACATCTCCAGATTATTTTGACATTTGATTATGCTGTATACCCCTCACCCAAAGTCAAATTGTCTTCTGTCACCTTCTATCTGGTTTTCTTTGTGCTTCTTCCCTCCCGACCACCCCCTCTCTCTCCTTCCCGCCCCATCCCTCCCACCCCACCCCCCGTTACCATCACATTCTTGTCCGTGTCTCTGAGTCTTATTTTTATGTCCCATCTATGTATAGATTCATATAGTTCTTAGTTTTTTCTGATTTACTTATTTCACTCCGTATAATGTTCTCAAAGTCCATCCATGTTATTGTAAATGATCCGATGTCATCATTTCCTATGGCTGGGTAGTATTCCATAGTATATATGTACCCAAACTTTTTAATCCACTCGTCCTCTGATGGACACTTGGACTGTTTCCAACAATTTTAATAGATATACTTTGGGCACACTTTTACTATTAAGGCTGAATTTACAGATCATAATACTGAGCTGTGGATACTAAAATTACTTTTTAAAAGGTACTACAATTTATTTTGCCCTTCAACAACTAATTTTTAACAATAATTTCTTCCATTTCATTAAATTTTCTGTTTTTCCTAAGATATTCAGAGTCTGCCACACTGGTTGCTTTTTGAATTGGGTACTCAAATGGACAAAGAAAAACAAACATGTTTGAAAAGATGATTTTGGAGTCTACCATGTCCATTCTGGCCTTAATTACCCAGCTAAGAAGATATATTTCATACTGGTTTGGTTTCAGTTATACAGTGTGAAACTATTTTTGATCTAAGGATTGCAGAACTATTGTCAAGAAAATGTAGCAAATTTAACAAATATCTTTAAATAGTAAAGTATACTTCTATTCAATAGAAGTAAAGGATTTCCTGATGCTGTATCTTAGTGTCCCTAGGCTATCAAGATCTGATATTTGGTTCAATAAGGAATTATTTACTGTTCTATAATGTTAACTATGTACTTGATTTTAAGTTGCTATTAAAGAATAACTTTGATGAAGGAAGTTGGGGTATGATGATACAGGGTAGTAAGAATTAAGACTATTTGCAATAGCAAAGAAAGAGAGTTTGTAGATGTTTAATATATTCTGGTGAAGATATGTGGCATAACAGAAACTGCTGGTTTAAGAATATTTATCTGAGAGCAACCATGTGTTTGCTGTAAAAATGTACACTATCCTTGAGACATCCTTTGCTAATTGTGAGTTTGAGCCACGAAGTAATTCTGCTGAGGTCCAAAGAGAATTTACAGAGAAACACTGAAAGGAAGTGGGTGGAAATAAAATAAGCACTTCCGTCACTAGGCAGAACCTGCGAGCCATTCGTCCAGTGCCATTCATGCTATATGAAATTCCCCCTCCACAAAGATATTCTAACATCACTTTAAAATATTTAATATTGTAACAAAATATTAATGAAATAATAGGGGTACAAATTAGAGATTTAATTCCACATAAAGTAAAAACCTCTCTTTCATTTCCAGCCCACATTTCATATGCATAGAAATAGGACAACCAGCATTTATTTTTCATTAAATTAATCTGCAAAGCTAGTAATTTGATTAGACACCATGCAATGCTAAATTTATGCCAAAGAACCATTAATTCAATTCTACTCGTATTTTCAGAAAGCACTGTACCTGAAATGAAGCTTTTCATAAATTAATTGTTTTTCAAGTCTCTGCACATAGAGTTGTACATATTGAGTGTATAGTGTTTGCTAATAATAAATTTCTAACATTACATACTTTGGTCTAAGTACTTGACTCCATTGAACTCTCTAACATATTTCACCTGTTTTTCTGTTAAAATTCAAACAATCTGAGTGAAAGGCACTTTGCATTTGAGAATTTAAGAAGCTAATCATAGTCCCTCACTTTCTATGATCCTCTGTCTCCCCTCTCACTTGTTCTTTCTTATTGACAAATCACAAAGATGAAGGTATTTCATGGCTTCAGGTGGATGAAAGAGTAATAAATTTAGAAGATAATCAGTGAATTTAGATTTTTTTATTTAAGCACTTTGGGTCATTTAGATATTTCAAAGATAATCCTATATTATTTCACAAATATTTTTAGTGTGTTTTATTTTAAAACCTTACACAAATACCTTGTGCTCTACCTTTTCAAAATTTACCTGGGGAAAGTAAACTAATTTATTATGATTACTGTCCTTATCCCTGTGGGACATTTAGGAAAAAATCTCAGGGACTAGTTTTTTACATTAGACTAAGTTGGCAACTTTAGTGAAAAATATTTCTTCTTCATTTAGAAAATACGCCTCTACAGTTTTCTATTTAAAAATTTTATATTCTCTTGATACACATAGGTAGATGATAGATGGGTAGACAGATAGATCTATAGAGTAAAATGATTGATACTGTTAATATCAAGAAATATTATGGTTGGAAATAGTAATAAATGAAATAAAAATTTTCAAACTTTTTTTCAACAGAGATAGTCAAATACATTTTCTACATTCTATAGAACAAATTCAGTTTCATTTCTGTAGAAAACATTACTAGAAACAGTAAGACTAAGAATGAACATTAGACTCCAAATTCATGAGAAAAAGCATATTTGGAGTAGAAAAAATAAATTTGATTGAAAATAAGTTTAAGTCATTGTGAAATCAAGATATATTGACTTTAGTTTTATTTTCAAAAGTGCACATACAATAAGTTGTTATTAATAAAAATGTTTGCTAAGATAGTATATTGAGTCAAACTGGAGATTAGACACCTAGTTTTAGAACTGTATTATAAAATATAGTTTGTGAGATTTTATTAAGCAATGTCGCTCCAATAAATTCAATGCAAGCTAAAATAAAGACTTCAATATAAAAAAAACTAAACTATATACATGTAGGCTGCTAACAGCTAATTGTTTTGTTGATTTGATTTCTTTAGCATTTGTTGAAGTATTTTAACAGCAATCATTTTTTTTAAAAAAAGAAAACTCATGAAGAGAAGAAAAGCTCATAACAATATGAAAACATTGATAATTTAAATGATTCTTGATATTTATTAATCAGCAGCACAAAGTATCAGTGCACTAAAGTGTGTTATGGGTTTTACTGTTATTCTGCACTATTTTATTTTAACATTATATTCACTTTGTCTGAGTGTGTATGTGTCACTTTTTGTGGTGATAATAATGCCTTGAACTCAAAAATCTTTTTAGTTATGTACTTATTTATTTTTATAATTGAATTTCTTAAGGTGACACTGATTAACTTGTGAATTATACAAGTTTCTGGTGCACAACTCTATCACACATCTTTTGTACACTGTATTGTGTGTTCACTCACCAAGTCAAGTCTCTGTTTATTATAATTTATATCTCCCACTCTGGGCAACCACCACACTGTTGTCTGCTTCCATGAATTTTTTCTCTTTTGTTGTCCTTTTTTTTTTGCTCAATTTTCCCTCAAGAAACTTCTTTCCTCTCTGACAGGTATTATTGTGCTCTCTATCTGTGAGTCTTTAAGGAATAATATTTTTGATTAAAAATTCAAATTCATATACAACAATGACAAAAACGTAATCATAGTAAAGAACCTAAATACTCATTGACAACTATAGATAGATCATCTCAGCAGAAAATCAATAAAGAAAAATACCGGCCTTAACTCACGAATTAAGCCAGTGGGACATAATTGACATTTACAGAGTCTTTCATCCCAGAATATTAGATTACACATTCCTCTCCAGTGCACATGGAACATTCTGAAGGATACACCATATGCTGAAACAGAAAACTAGCCTCAACAAATTTTAGAATATTGAAATCATACCAAGCGTATTCTCTGAAAACAATGCTTTAAAATTAGAGATCAACTACAAAAAGGATTTTTTTTTTTTTTACAAAAAGGATATTTGAAAAGTTACTTATTGATTTTAGAGAAAGAGGAACGGAGAGAGAGAGAGACTGGAATATTGACTTGTTCCTGTATGTGTGCTGACTGCAGGTTGAACTGGCAACCTCTGCACTTCAGGATGATGCTCCAATCAATTGAGCCGTTCTGCCATGGTGACGATGCTTTCTATTTTTTAAGGAAAAGACACATTTTAAACCAGCCTAAATAGACTCATACACATAGAAATTTGAATAGAAAGGGGAGAACTACATTAGATGATAACGTGTAATTATAAAAAATGAAAAAAAGGGGAAAGTTTTCTCATGTGTTAATTACCCAAAAGTTTTGTAGCATTGTATTACTCCACTCTTTTGCAATCGGATTACAATAGAAATTACAATGCATTTGAAAGCTCAGCATAGCTTTGAGAGGAAATCACTTGCAACCCCAATAAATCCAGATTTCACATGAGATAATATACCATATATAAAAACACTTAGTTTAGTTCATGCAAATACATGTTCAAAAATATTTCCATTTTTCTAAATGTCTTTAGGGAATTATAATAAAGTGGCACAGAATAAACTACATATATTTAAAATGTACAATTAAATAACTTTGACATATCTATACACCTGTAAAGCTATCATCATACTCATGAATATGTGACTAACCATATGTATACTGCTCACAAAAATTAGAGGATATTTCAAAGTGAATATGAAGCGACAAAATATCCCCTAATTTTTGTGAGCAGTATAGCTATCACCTCCCAAAGTTACCTTGTGCTCCTTTGTAATCCCTACCTCCTGCTGTTACCTACACATCTGCTCCCACTAGCTGTCATCCATAAGGCAACCACTAATGTGTTTTAAGTGATTATAGATGAGTTTCATATTTGTGTGCATTTATCAATAGAAATACATAATATATTTTGTTTAGCGTGAGTTCTTTAAATCAGCATAATTACTTTGAGATTTAACTAGTTTTGCATGAAGCTTTATTTTATTCATTTATTTATTTCTATAAAGTACTTCATTTTATGAAAACAACAAAACTTATGTACACTCTTCTGTGTTCATTTTTATTTTCAATTGAAGTTTACATTTTACATTCAATATTATTTTGTATTAATTTCAGGTGTATAGCAAAGTGGCTATATATTTTAAATTTTAATTATTATAATAAGCATGTAGTGGCATATTGCTGAAGATTTAATTTGCCTTTCCTTAATAACTGGTGAATTTGAATATCTTTTATGTTATCATTTGCCATTTTAAAGGTCATTTTTGTTTAATTATCTGAACAATTTTTTTTACCATTTTAAATTTCATTTTCTTGAGATTTTTTTCTTTCTTCTTTTTTGTATAAATATTTTTCTGAAGTGAGAAGTGGGGAGGCAGAGAGGCAGACTCCCGCATGCACTCGACCAGGATTCACCCAGCAAGTTCAGTAGGGGGTGATGCTCTGCCCATTTGGGGCATTGCTCCATTGCAACGGGAACCATTCTAGCGCCCGAGGCAGAGACCATGGAGCCATCCTCAGTGCCACATCTTCTTTATTCAATCATCTATTGAAGGACATTGGTTGTTTCCATATCTTAGCCACTGTGAATAATTCTGTGAAGAGCATGAGGGTGCATATTTTTCAAGTTTTTGGTGTTGATACCCAGTAAAGGGATTGCTGGGTCATATGTAGTTCTATGTTTAGTATTTTAAGAGACCTGAAAATGTTTTCCTTAGCTTTGCATCATTTTCATTTTTATAAACTATATAAAAGAGTTCTAATTTATCCACTTTGTATTTTTATATAGTATGTAATTTAATTTAAGTGAAGAAGTATCTCATTGTAGATTTTATTTGCATTTCCTTATTTACTAATTTTGATAAGCTTCAATTCATATGCTTGCTGGTCATTTATATATCTTTTATAAAGAAAGATCTATTCAAAGACTTTACCACTTTTAATAGGGTTGTTTATGTATTTGTTGATGAGTTATTGGAGTTCTTTATTCTATGTACTACACCTTTAATGGATACATGCTTTGCAGAAAAGTTTTGCAATTCTGTAGGTTGTCTTTTAATATTTTTATTAGTGTCCTTTTATCTACAAATATTTTTTCTTGTATGAAACTTTCCTTATTCATTCTTGAGAAATATATATTAAGGTTTGATCTGACTTTTTTGATAGTGAAACTATGAAGCTATATCTTGATATATTTAGGGGATTTCGGCAAATCTTAGTCTCTTATTATTTTCTTTTAAATTGAAATTATTGGGTTGACATTGGTTAATAAAATTACATGGTTTTCAGGTGTACTATTCTATAAGACTTCATTTGTACATGGGACCGTGCATTCACTACCTCAAATAAAGTCTCCTTCCATCACCATTTACCCACCTTTTACCGTCCTCTACTTCCCCACACCCTTTTCCTACCATAATTTTCACACAGTTGTCTGTGTTTATGAGCTTTTTTTCTTTGCTTAACCCCTGGAACATTTCCATTTAGCTCCACAACACATCCTCCTAAAGAAAGCTGTAGGTCTGTTTTCTATTCATGAGTCTATTTCTATTTTATTTATTTTGTTCATTAGATTCCACATATAAGTGAAATCATACAGTACTTATTTTTATGTCACTGGCTTATTCACTTACCATAATAATCTCCAGGTCTATTCACGCTATCAAAAAGGTAAGATTTCCTTCTTTTTTACAGCTCAGTAGTATTCCATTGTATGTAGATAACACAGCTCTTTTATCCACTAGTCTATTGATGGGCACTTGGGCTGCTTCCATATCTTGAGTATTGTAAATAATGCTGTTGTTGGTGGGAATGCAGACTGGTGTGATCACTGTGGAAAGAAGTATGGACTTATCTAAAAAGATTAAAAATGGAGCTTCTTTATGACCAAGGAATTTTGCTTATGAAAATATATTCAGAGAAACGCAAAACACTCATTTGAAAGATCAAATGCATCCCTGTGTTTGGTGCAGTGTTATTTCTGATGGTTTCTCTTTTATAAAACATGCTGTTTCCAATCTTGCTTACCTTTGTCTCAAAAAATGTTTACCCTTTCTATCCGATAAGAAAAATTCTTGAAGAACATATTTTTACTGAATTCCTAAAGTTTACGTATAAATTGTTTATCATTCAATAAAAGTATATTAACAAACTATGCAAAAGGTCCTTTGGACAGAAAGCCCACCCATACTTCCTTCTTTGATATTATACTGAGGCTATTTTAATTTCTATAAAAAAACAATTTATCTGTCTTTTAGGTTAATGTTTTAAATGCTTAAGAACCTGTTGCAAAATTCAATGTCATGAAGATTTTTCTTATATTTTTCTTTTAGATTTTATATCTTAAGCGTTTGCATTTCAGTATTTGATCTTTCTGTGTTAATTTTTGTATATGTTCAACTTCATTCTATTGTATGTGATATCCAAATGACTGAGCAAACTTTATTGAGAAAATATTCATTTACTATTGTCAAAAATAATTGAACATAAATGTATGGAATTACTTATGAATATTTAATTATGTTTCACTCGGTTATATGTCTATCCATAGGTCATAATGGCACTAATTTACTTACTATTGTTTTTTGATTTTTAATTATTTTTTATTTTATTTTATTTATTGTGTTTACATAGATTCTAGTGTCACCCCAAATGAATCCCCCCTCCTCCGTATTCCCCTCAACATCTCCTTTGCCTCTTCCCCATAGCACCCTCCCTTCTTCCCTTCAGGTTTATCCCATCCTGTCATCCCCTTTCCCTCTGTCCTCTTTTCCTCTGGTCCCTTTGATCCCTCCTCTGTCTCAATTCCATCCCTCAGTCACATTATTTCTTGGATCCTTCAAATGAGTGAGGTCATATGATATATTTCTTTCTCTGCCTGGCTTATTTCACTTAACATAATAGTTTCCAGGTTCATTCATGTTGTTGCAAAAGGTAATATTTCCTTCTTTTTCATGGCCGCATAGTATTCCATTGTATATATGTACCATTGCTTTTTTATATACTTTTATTTTTTTAAAATAAATCAGGATACATATATTCAAAGAAAACATGTCCAGGTTATCTTGTCATTCAATTATGTTGCATACCCATCACCCAAAGTCAGATTGTCCTCTGTCACCTTCTATCTAGTTTTCTTTGTGTCCCTCCCCTCTCCTTTCCCTCTCCCTCTCCCCCCTCCCCCCATAACCACCACACTCTTTTTTTTTAATTTTTTTTTTATTTATTCATTTTTAGAGAGGAGAGAGACAGAGAGGGAGAGAGAGGAGAGAGAGACAGAGAGAAGGGGGGAGGAGCTGGAAGCATCAACTCTCATATGTGCCTTGACCAGGCAAGCCCAGGGTTTCGAACCGGAGACCTCAGCATTTCCAGGTCGACGCTTTATCCACTGCGCCACCACAGGTCAGGCCAACCACCACACTCTTATCAATGTCTCTTAGTCTCACTTTTATGTCCCACCTACGTATGAAATAATGTAGTTCTTGTTTTTTTCTGATTTACTTATTTCACTTTGTATAATGTTATCCAGATCCCACCATTTTGCTGTAAATGATCCGATGTCATCATTTCTTATGGCTGAGTAGTATTTTAATCCACTCATCCACTGATGGACACTTGGGCTGTTTCCAGATCTTCGCTGCTGTGAACAATGCTGCCATAAACATGGGTGTGCGTTTCTTTTATTGAGTCAGTGATATGGTGTTCTTGGGATATATTCCTAAAAGTGGGATGGTTGTTCTTGGGATATATTCCTAAAAGTGGGATGGCAGTTCCATTTTTAATTTTTTGAGGATTCTCCATTCTGTTTTCCACAGCAGCTGCACCAGTCTGCATTCCCACCAGCAGTGCAGGAGGGTTCCCCTTTCTCTTCATCCTCTCCTGCACCTATCATGTGTTGTTTTGTTACTGAGCACCATTATGACTGGTGTGAGGTGGTATCTCATTATGGTTTTAATTTGCATTTCTCTAATGATTAGTGATGTTGAACATTTCTTCATCTGTGTATAGGCTACCTGTATGTCCTCTTTGGAGAAGTGTCTATTCATTTCTTTTGCCCGTTTTTTGATTGGATTGTTTGTCTTCCTGGTGTTGAGTTTTACAAGTTCTTTATAAATTTTGGTTATCAACACCTTATCAGACTTATTATCTAATATATTCTCCCATTATGTGGTTTGTTTTTTAATTCTGTTTCATATTGTCTGTAGCTGTACAAAAGCTTTTTATATTGATATAGTTCCAGTTGTTTTTCCTGTCTTTTATTTCACTTGCCTGTGAAGATAAATCAGCAAATATATTACTGCGAGAGATGTCGGTGAGCTTACTGCCTGTGTTTTCTTCTAAGATAATTATGGTTTCACGACTTACATTTAAGTCTTTTATCCATTTTGAGTTTATTTTTGTGAATGGTGTAAGTTGGTGATCTAGTTTCATTTTTTTTTTTTTTTGCAGGTAGCTGTCCAATTTCCCCAACACCATTTGTTATAGACTGTGTTTACTCCATTGTATTCTCTTACGTCCTTTGTAAAATATAAATTGTCCATAAATATGTGAGTTTATTTCTGGGTTCTCTGTTCTGTTCCATTGATCTATATGCCTGTTATTATGCCAGTACCAAGCTGTTTTGTATACAATGGCTTTGTAGTATAACTTGATGTTAGGAAGTATGATACCTCCCAGGTTATTCTTCCTTTTCAAGATTGCTGAGACTATTCATGTTCTTTTTTGGTTCCATATAAATTTTTGGAATATGTGTTCTATATCTTTGAAGTATGTCATTGGTATTTTAATTGGTGTTGCATTGAATTTATATATTGCTTTGGGTAATATAGACATTTTAATGATGTTTATTCTTCCTAAACATGAGCACGATATATGCTTTCACTAGTTTGAATCTTCCCTGATTTTTTTTAACAATATTTTATAACTTTCCGAGTATAAGTCTTTAATCTCCTTGGTTAAATTTACTCCCAGGTATTTTATTTATTTATTTTTTGTTGCAACAGTGAGGAGGATTGTTTCCTTAATTTCTCTTTCTGACGGTTCATTTTTGGTGTATAAAAATGACTCTGATTTCTGTGTATTGATTTTATAGTCTGACACCTTGCTGAATTTATTTATCAGATCCAGTAGTTGTTTTTTTCAGATCCAGTAGTTTTTTTGACTGAGACTTTAAAGTTTTTTAAATACAGTATTTTATCATCTGCATAAAAAGAAAGTTTTACTTCTTCTTTTCCAATTTGGATGCCTTTTATTTCTTCTTGTTGTCTGATTTCTATAGCTAGGATTTCCAGTAGTATGTTGAAGAAGTGTGGTGAAAGGGGACACCCTTTCTTGTTTCTGATCTTAAAAGGATTGATTTAATTTTTGCCCATTGAGTATGATGTTGGCTGTAGGTTTCTCATAGATGGCTTTTATCATGTTGAGGTATGTTCCCTGTATTCCCTCTTTGCTGAGTGTTTTGATCATAAATGGGTGCTGGATTTCATCAAATGCTTTTTCTGTATCTATTGAAATTATCATGTGGTTTTTCTCCTTCCTTTTGTTTTTTGTGATGAATCACATTGATTGATTTGTGAATATTGTACCAACCTTGCCTCCCCAGAATAAATCCCACTTGATCATGATGTATGATTTTTCTTATATTGCTGTATCCAGTTTGCTAATATTTTTCTGAGGATTTTAGCTTCTAAATTCATCAAGGATATTAGCCTATAATTTTCTTTCTTTGTGTTGTTTTTCTTCTTTGATCTCATTGTTAACTCATTCATTATTTAATAACATGCTATTTAGTTTCTATTCCATCACCATCTACTTTCTGTCTTTCTTTCTTTATTTTTTTTGTATTTTTCTGAAGTTGGAAACAGGGAGGCAGTCAGAAAGACTCCCACATGTGTCCGACTGGGATCCACCCGGCATGCTCACCAGGGGGCGATGCTCTGCCCATCTGGGGCATCGCTCTGCCGCAATCAGAGCCATTCTAGCGCCTGAGGCAGAGGGGCCACAGAACCATCCTCAGCATCTGGGCAAACTTTGCTCCAATGGAGCCTTGGCTGCAGGAAGGGAAGTGAGAGACAGAGAGGAAGGAGAGGGGGAGGGGTGGAGAAGCAGATGGGCACTTCTTCTGTGTGCCCTGGCCAGGAATCAAACCTGGGACTCCTGCATTCCAGACTGACGCTCTACCACTGAGCTAACTGGCCAGGGCCTTCTTTCTGTCTTTAAATGGAGAAATGTGAGTGACATCAACATATGGTAGTGTAAAACATTCTTATGTTTGTTTCCTTTTCTAAAATATATGTATAATTAGATACTCATTTGAGAACAAAAGCATCATTTTTGAGGGGTGTGATATGCAGCACCATATGCAGAGAAACCTAAGGACAGGATTGCTCACTTGTGCATGTGATAATAGACACAGACCTCCAAATGGACTGTGGAACTAGTGAAGCAGCAAACGTCTCCCAACCTCTCTCATTGCAGTCATGATAAAAGTTGGAGAATGCTCATCTAGTGAGATACCTAAGAATGAGAGGAAAATTACAGAAGTCCAGGCTTCCTAAGGAGAGATTCCAGCATACCACTGAAGAAAAAATGTTTAGGCATAACTGAGATGGTAAGAACTCTGCTGGCACCAACCACTATCCGAGGCAACATTGCACAAGACTGAATTATGAGGTGGCAGCAATCTCACCTGCAGAAGAGAAATACTGTAACAAATGAATGTTGAGCTATCATAGTGTTGCAGGACTCAGCTGGAAAAATTTCTTTCTCTCCAGAAAGACCTCCAGAACTGAGAAGATAAAGGAAATTGATAAAGAAGCATATAATAAAATCAAGGGTCAATAAAGGGAAGTGGTTGTCACTGACTACACTCAGCAGAAAGTCCACTCATAAGCTTCTGGGACAACCAACCTGAGGACATCCTTATTGCATCTATAGTTTATTCTCAATGTTTTAATTGCTAATGCTGCATTGTCCCCCAATGTGTGGCTGGTTCCTTGTGTGCACTCCAGATCACTGTGGTAAAAATAAACTCTGGTAAACAAGGAGGACACTCAGGAAAACAGGGCACAACTGCAGGAAAGGTAGAACCAAAAACTTAACCTATCATGCAGCTTCTGAAAAATAAAAGAGGTTTTATAGTAGCCAGACTGGTGTTTTCTAGTAACTAAAGAAAACAAAAAACTTAAGAATTCTTCCATAAAAGGCAGCAAAAACAATGGAACAGATTTATCCATACAAGGGCAGAGAAAACCCCATATAAAAACAGCACTCCTGAAAAAATGCTTTAAGGGCAACCAGCAAAGATGAAAAAAAGTATTTATTACTTCAAATATGAAAGCAGCAACAGAAAACTAGAAGAGATATGAAAGTATAAGAACTCCCCCTAAAGTGCAAATTCAAAATGAGACATTTACCAAAGACATAGAAATTATAATAAATAATCTACCAACACTTCTGGAACTGAAGAACTTAATGAATAAAATAATAAATGCAACAGAGTGAAACAGAGTTGAGCAAATGGCAGACAAAAGAGCCAAGGACATTCAATAAAAAAGGATTATCTCTTCATCAAAAGCTGCAGGGAAAACTGGATAACCAAATGCAATTATAAAATTGAATCTTTATTTTACATATCTCACAAAAATTAATTCAAAATGTATTAAATACATAAATTTCAAACTTTATATTGGAAATGTTCTAGAAGGAAAAAGGCAACTTCTTAATATTGATTTAGCAATAATTTTTTAGATATGAAACCAAAGACAAAAGCAAAAATCAATAAGAAAATGAATAAAGAAGTTTTACGGACGTCAGAGTAATGGCGGAGTAGGAAGCGATACCGATAAATCTCCCCCAAAACTCAACAAGATCTTCAACCAGAAACATAAAAACCTATACTTGGAGCTTCCAGATTCTTCGCAATACACCCAAAGGTATGATTGAGTGAAAAATTGGCTAAATATATAACCAAACCCCGAAGGAAATAGGGAGTAAGAAATGCTCCGCCTTCCTCACTAACCTAAACAGGGCGGCTTTTTCTGGTAACTGTGAATACAGAGGCGGGCAAAGGGGGTGAATAGATCCAGGCCGCCGCAGCAAAAACGGCCGAACCAGGCTGTGGCTCAGAGATCCAAGCCGAGGAAAATCTGATCCTGTGGCAACCCGGGCAATACAAGCTAACACTCGCGCCAAACCCAAACAAAGAAAGACAAGCGGAGCGGCCATTTTACCCGGTCTCCTGGTCGGTGCGCAGTTAGTGGAAGAGAGATTTCTTCCTAAGCCGCGGAAGTGGGTACCCGTGTTGCCCCACGGAGAGGCAGGGTCAGAGGCCTTTCTGTGGGCTGAGGGCAGAGTCTCTGGGCAGCCCCAGCGCCCTGGGAAAGCCACGCACCGGAGGGAGTGAGAACTAATCCCAATGGTGGAGATTTTCCGTGCTGGAGGCTGTTTCACTCAGAGCGAAACGCGGCCGGCCTCATATCCTGGTTTGCGCGCGCAGATAAGGAGTGAGCGATTCCTCCGAGTGCCTCGGCAGTGCGCGCCCGTGTTATCGCACAGAGGGGCAGAGTCAGGGGCCTTTGTGTGGGCCAAAGCGGAATCTCGGGCCGCCCCAGCGCCTTACAAAAGCCGCACACGGGGACGGAGCGAGACTCAATTCCAACGCTGCAACTTTTCCCTGCGGTTGGGGGTTTCACTCAGAGCGTGAGACTGCTGGCCGGATATCCTGGTTGCAGACAGTGAGTGAGAGTTTCCTCCAAGCGCCCCGGAAGTGGGCGCCCGCTTGTGTTACCGGATAGAGTGGCAGAGCCAGAGGTCTTCGAGTGGGCGGAAAGCCCGCCTGATTATGCTAGCAGCTCTGACTGACTGAGCCTTACCCAGAGCCCTGTGCTGAGTGGAAATAGAGTGGGGAGTTGCCAGCAATTTGAGCCTCTTACTATCCAGGCAGAGGCAGCAGCAACCCCATACCTGGACTATCAGGCTACTAATTGAGGAAGGAAAGACTAGGAGAAAGGCTCCAGGAACACGGACTCTCTCACTGTCGGAGCCTATAAATGCTAATGAGCCTCGACTCCCAACGAGACTAAAGCACAATACATGACATTGCCATAGAGACTTATCAACTGCAAACCTCTACCTGAGCGTGCGAAAGGGGCAGAACCCGGGGTACAGAGTCACCGACCAGGAAGAGGGAGAGAAAAGAAAAAGCAAGAAGATAACCTCTCAAAATCAAGAATAATCTGCAGACTTTATAACCTATCCCATTTTATTATATTTGTTCGTTTGTTTCTCTTATCTTCATTCTTGAGACTTTTTTTTCCTCCTCCAATTTGGCAGATTAACTCTCTACCGGTCTTACTCTCTCCTCTCCCTGAACTACACTACCCATAAGTGTTACATCTCCCATTATCATTTCTCTTCTCTTCCTTTCTCTCTATGAGGGTTGCACTCCAAAACCCTTAACTCTCTCTCTCTCTCTCCTTTCTTTTTTCTTCTTTTAGTGGTTCCCTCTTTTTTTCTCTCTCTCTCTTTCTTTTCTCCCTCTACATTAGTTTCTTCCTTTCTCCTTTACATCTCCTCTCATTCAAACCTCAATAACAAACAAATTATCTTATCTGGGACTCAAACCTATGTTTGTGGCATTTTGGGGGGTTTTTACTTCACCTTTTTAACGCACTAGCAGTGCTCCCATCCCTGGCTCTCCATATTATCTAGTTCTTGTTCCACTAAATACAATAGTAAGTTTTTAATTTGTCCCCCCATTTTTCCATTTTCCTCTTATTCCTCGCATCATAACTCTTAGAAAACCAACACCTAAAAGCAAATCATTTTATTCTTGACCCTAATTTTTTCCTTATTTGCTTTTTGTGGGTCCATATGCTCTTTTTTTTTTTTTCTTTTTTCCTTTTTTTTTTTTCTTTCTCTCTTTTTTGCCCCTTTATTACTTTTCCCCAATTCAGGCCCTCCATCACAGGCATTGTTTGTTATAACTCACAGTCCACCACAAGATTTTCTCAAGAAAGAGGGGAGAGGAGAGGAGAGGAAAAAAAGAGGGGGGGAATAATTTCCTTTTTTAAAAAAATTTTTATTTTATTTTATTTTTCTTTATTTCATTATTAATTTTTTTTTAAAAAAACAACTCTTTTCGATTTGTTATTTTTTTATTTTTTTTAACTTTTTATTCTTTATTAAATCTCATTAATACTATCAACAAAACCACCCTCAGATGCCATTAAGGAAGAGAAAATCGAATATCATGGATACAAAAGAAAGAGAGGTAACACAGCTAGATGAGGAAAAATCTATGGAGAAAAAATTTAATATATTGGAAACCTTGGAGCTAAATGACAGAGAATTCAAGATAGAAATCCTAAAAATCCTCCGAGATATACAAGAAAACACAGAAAGGCAATATAGGGAGCTCAGAAAACAACTCCATGAACACAAAGAATATATGTCCAAGGAAATTGAAACTATAAAAACAAATCAAACAGAGATGAAAAACTCAATTCACGAGCTGAAAAACGAAGTAACAAGCTTAGCTAATAGAACAGGTCAGATAGAAGAGAGGATTAGTGAAATAGAAGACAAGCAACTTGAGGCACAACAGAGAGAAGAAGAAAGAGACTCAAAAATTAAAAAAAATGAGATAGCCCTACAAGAATTATCTGACTCCATCAAAAAGAATAACATAAGAATAATAGGTATATCACAGGGAGAAGAGAGAGAAAATGGAATGGAGAACATACTTAAACAAATAATTGATGAGAACTTCCCAAGCCTGTGGAAAGAACTAAAGCCTCAAGTTCAAGAAGCAAACAGAACTCCGAGTTTTCTTAACCCCAACAAACCTACTCCAAGGCATATCATAATGAAATTGACACAAACCAACAGCAAAGAAAAAATTCTCAAGGCAGCCAGGGAAAAGAAGAATACAACATATAAAGGAAGGCCCATTAGATTATCATCAGATTTCTCAGCAGAAACTCTACAAGCTAGAAGAGAGTGGACCCCAATATTTAAAGTCCTGAAAGAGAGGAACTTTCAGCCACGAATACTATACCCATCAAAGCTATCCTTCAAATACGAAGGAGAAATAAAAACATTCACAGATACAGAAAAGATGAGGGAATTTATCATCAGAAAACCCCCACTCCAGGAATTACTAAAGGGGGTTCTCCAATCAGATACAAAGAACAAAAAAAAACAGACCCACAAGTAAAAGCTCCAAGAAGAACACAATAAAACCAAATTTAAACTGTGACAACAACAAAAAGAAAGAGGGGGAGAAGACGGAGATTAACAGTAGCAAAGGACGATGGAGTGCAAAAGTACTCACAAAATAGTTCGCTACAATGAACAGGGTAGGGACCCTTTTCATTACTCAAAGGTAACCACCATTGAAAAAACCACCACAGAAACACATGAGATAAAAAAGATAGCAACAGAGGAAAGATGTATGGAATACAACCAAATAAAAACAAAAGATAGAAAAACAAAAGAGAAGGATCAAACAAGACACAAAACTAACAGAAAGCAAGATATAAAATGGCAATAGGGAACTCACAAGTATCAATAATTACACTAAATGTAAATGGATTAAACTCACCAATAAAAAGGCACAGAGTAGCAGAATGGATTAAAAAAGAAAATCCAACTGTATGCTGCCTACAGGAAACTCATCTAAGTAACAAGGATAAAAACAAATTCAAAGTGAAAGGCTGGAAAACAATACTCCAAGCAAATAACATCCAAAAAAAAGCAGGTGTAGCAATACTCATATCGGATAATGCTGACTACAAGACAGGAAAAGTACTTAGAGACAAAAATGGCCATTTCATAATGGCTAAGGGGACACTGAATCAAGAAGACATAACAATTCTTAATATATATGCACCAAACCAAGGAGCACCAAAATATATAAGACAGCTACTTATTGATCTTAAAACAAAAACTGACAAAAATACAATCATACTTGGAGACCTCAATACACCGCTGATGGCTCTAGATCGGTCATCCAAACAGAGAATCAACAAAGACATAGTGGCCTTAAACAAAACACTAGAACACCTGGATATGATAGACATCTACAGGACATTTCATCCCAAAGTGACTGAGTATACATTTTTCTCCAGTGTACATGGATCATTCTCAAGAATTGACCATATGTTGGGCCACAAAAACAATATCAGCAAATTCAGAAAAATTGAAGTTGTACCAAGCATATTTTCTGATCATAAAGCCTTGAAACTAGAATTCAACTGCAAAAAAGAGGAAAAAAATCCCACAAAAATGTGGAAACTAAACAACATACTTTTAAAAAATGAATGGGTCAAAGAAGAAATAAGTGCAGAGATCAAAAGATATATACAGACTAATGAAAATGACAATACGACATATCAGAATCTATGGGATGCAGCAAAAGCAGTGATAAGAGGGAAGTTCATATCGCTTCAGGCATATATGAACAAACAAGAGAGAGCCCAAGTGAACCACTTAACTTCACACCTTAAGGAACTAGAAAAAGAAGAACAAAGACAACCCAAAACCAGCCGAAGAAAGGAGATAATAAAAATCAGAGCAGAAATAAATGAATTAGAGAACAGAAAAACTATAGAAAAAATTAATAGAACAAGGAGCTGGTTCTTTGAAAAGATCAACAAAATTGACAAACCCTTGGCAAGACTCACCAAGGAAAAAAGAGAAAGAACTCATATAAACAAAATCCAAAATGAAAGAGGAGAAATCACCACGGACACCGTAGATATACAAAGAATTATTGTAGAATACTATGAAAAACTTTATGCCACTAAATTCAACAACCTAGAAGAAATGGATAAATTCCTAGAAAAATACAACCTTCCCAGACTGAGTCAAGAAGAAGCAGAAAGCCTAAACAGACCTATCAGTAGAGAAGAAATAGAAAAAACCATTAAAAACCTCCCCAAAAATAAAAGTCCAGGCCCTGACGGCTATACCAGCGAATTTTATCAAACATTCAAAGAAGACTTGGTTTCTATTCTACTCAAAGTCTTCCAAAAAATTGAAGAAGAAGCAATACTTCCAAACACATTTTATGAGGCCAACATAACCCTCATACCAAAACCAGGCAAGGATGGCACAAAAAAAGAAAACTACAGACCAATATCTCTAATGAATACAGATGCTAAAATACTAAACAAAATACTAGCAAATCGAATACAACAACATATTAAAAAAATAATACATCATGATCAAGTGGGATTCATCCCAGAATCTCAAGGATGGTTCAACATACGTAAAACGGTTAATGTAATACACCATATCAACAAAACAAAGAACAAAAACCACATGATCTTATCAATAGACGCAGAAAAGGCTTTCGATAAAATACAACACAATTTTATGTTTAAGACTCTCAACAAAATGGGTATAGAAGGAAAATATCTCAACATGATAAAGGCCATATATGATAAACCATCAGCTAACATCATATTAAATGGCACTAAACTGAAGGCTTTCCCCCTTAAATCAGGAACAAGACAGGGTTGTCCACTCTCTCCACTCTTATTTAATGTGGTACTAGAGGTTCTAGCCAGAGCAATCAGACAAGACAAAGAAATAAAAGGCATCCATATCGGAAAAGAAGAAGTAAAGGTATCACTTTTTGCAGATGATATGATCCTATACATCGAAAACCCCAAAGAATCCACAAAAAGACTACTAGAAACAATAAGCCAATACAGTAAGGTCGCAGGATACAAAATTAACATACAGAAGTCAATAGCCTTTCTATATGCCAACAATGAAACAACTGAGAAGGAACTCAAAAGAATAATCCCCTTCACGATTGCAACAAAAAAAATAAAATACTTAGGAATAAACATAACAAAGAATGTAAAGGACTTATATAATGAAAACTATAAACCATTGTTAAGGGAAATTGAAAAAGATATAATGAGATGGAAGAATATACCTTGTTCTTGGCTAGGAAGAATAAATATAATCAAGATGGCTATATTACCCAAAGCAATATACAAATTTAATGCAATTCCCATCAAAATTCCAATGACATTTTTTAAAGAAATAGAGCAAAAAATCATCAGATTTATATGGAACTATAAAAAACCCCGAATAGCCAAAGCAATCCTAAAGAAAAAGAATGAAGCTGGGGGCATAACAATACCTGACTTCAAACTCTATTATAGGGCCACGACAATCAAAACAGCATGGTATTGGCAGAAAAATAGACACTCAGACCAATGGAACAGAATAGAAAGTCCAGAAATAAAACCACATATATATAGTCAAATAATTTTTGATAAAGGGGCCAACAACACACAATGGAGAAAAGAAAGCCTCTTCAATAAATGGTGCTGGGAAAACTGGAAAGCCACATGCAAAAGAATGAAACTGGACTACAGTCTCTCCCCCTGTACAAAAATTAACTCAAAATGGATCAAAGATCTAAACATAAGACCTGAAACAATTAAGTACATAGAAGAAGACATAGGTACTCAACTCATGGACCTGGGTTTTAAAGAGCATTTTATGAATTTGACTCCAATGGCAAGAGAAGTGAAGGCAAAAATTAATGAATGGGACTACATCAGACTAAGAAGTTTTTGCTCAGCAAGGGAAACTGATAACAAAATAAACAGAAAGCCAACTAAATGGGAAATGATATTTTCAAACAACAGCTCAGATAAGGGCCTAATATCCAAAATATACAAAGAACTCATAAAACTCAACAACAAACAAACAAACAATCCAATAAAAAAATGGGAAGAGGATATGAATAGACACTTTTCCCAGGAAGAAATACAAATGGCCAACAGATATATGAAAAGATGCTCATCTTCTTTAGCTATTAGAGAAATGCAAATCAAAACGGCAATGAGATACCACCTCACACCTGTTCGATTAGCTGTTATTAGCAAGTCAGGTAATAGCAAATGTTGGAGAGGCTGTGGAGAAAAAGGAACCCTCATACACTGTTGGTGGGAATGTAAAGTAGTACAACCATTATGGAAGAAAGTATGGTGGTTCCTCAAAAAACTGCAAATAGAACTACCTTATGACCCAGCAATCCCTCTACTGGGTATATATCCCCAAAACTCAGAAACATTGATACGTAAAGACACATGCAGCCCCATGTTTATTGCAGCATTGTTCACAGTGGCCAGGACATGGAAACAACCAAAAAGCCCATCAATAGATGACTGGATAAAGAAGATGTGGCACATATACACTATGGAATACTACTCAGCCATAAGAAATGATGACATCGGAACATTTACAGCAAAATGGTGGGATCTTGATAACATGATACGAAGTGAAATAAGTAAATCAGAAAAAAACAGGAACTGTATTATTCCATACGTAGGTGGGACATAATAGTGAAACTAAGAGACATTGATAAGAGTGTGGTGGTTACGGGGGGGAGGGGGGAATGGGAGAGGGATAGGGGGTGGGAGGGGCACAAAGGAAACAAGATAGAAGGTGACAGAGGACAATCTGACTTTGGGTGGTGGGTATGCAACATAATTGAATGACAAGATAACCTGGACTTGTTATCTTTGAATATATGTATCCTGATTTATTGATGTCACCCCATTAAAAAAATAAAATTATAAAATAAAAATAAAAAATAAAAAAAAAAAAAGAAGTTTTACACGTGAACTTGTACCCCAATAAATTTAAACAATAAATAAAAACAAGCTTCAACACAGCAAAATAAAGAATAAAATTGAACAAACACAAGATGTGAGAAAATATTTGCAAAATATATATTGACTAAGCAGTTAATATGCAAAATATATTGAAGACTCATATAACTCAATAACAATAACAACAAAAACAGTTCACTTAAAAAAATGAAGAGAAAAACAAACTCTATTTTTTTCTAAAGAAAACAGCCAAATCATGAATAGGTGAGTAAAAAGATGCTCAATATCATTAATCATTAATAAAATTCAAATCAAACCACAATGAATAATCACCTCACACCTGTTAAAATGGCTATCATCAAGAAGATAACAGATAAGTAGGAAGAAAAAAAGAAACTTATACGCTTTTGGTGAGATGTAAATTGGTTCAACCACTCTAGAGAACCTGGAGTGGTTAGAAGTTTCTAGATTATGAAAGTTTCTCAAAAAATTTAAGATAAAAGTACTATTTGATCCAGTAATCCTTCCCCTGGTTATATATTTAAAGAAAATGAAAAAAAGGTTATCAAACAAATATATGTATATGTGCTATCATGTTATTGCAGCATTAGTCACAATAGCTAAATATGGAAGCAATTTGCTAAAAATCATGTAATTTGTGACATAATGAAAGAAACATAAAGTCATTATGCTAAGTATAAGTCTAACTGAAAAAAATACTATGTGATATCACTTACACATGGAATCTAAAAAAAAACTGGAATAAATAAAAAATAGTAGAATGGTGGTGATCTGGGTTTAAGGGTCAGGGAACTTGAGGAAGTTTTATTTAAGGATTCCTACTTGCAACCAGTAGATAAATAAATCATGAAGATCTAATGTAGAATATTATAGTTAATGATAACAACACTGCATTTTAAACTTGAAAGTTGCTAAGAGACTCGTTCTTGTTTCCACCATATAAAGCTATGAGAGTTATGTAATATGATACATACATTTGTTAGCTAATGTTAGTGTAGTAATCACATTACAATATATAAATGTATGAAATCAACATGTTGTATACCTTAAACTTACATAATGTTATATGTTGATTAAAATAAATTAAAAATTCATGGACATTATAAGAAACTCTAAAATTTTAAATTTAATACATATGTATACTCTTCATTTTTTCAAGATTTAAAAAACAAAATTTGAAAATGAAATAAAAATATATAATAAGTACACAATATATTAAAATATAATTTATGACATCAACATAAAATGTGAATCTAAAAAGTATTTTTTATAGGCAACTGAAGTTAAATTGGTATAATTTAAAACAGACTTTTACATCTTTAGAATGTTTTATGCAACTCCTATGGTTATCAAAAACAATACAGTGTGTGCGTGTGTGTATGTGTGTGTGTGTGTATGGTATAAAAAGGAAATTTTAAAAAATCAACATGTGTTAACACACACACACAAAACAACCAAAATCAGAGGACTGTATAACAGAAAGAAATGACAGTCAAAATGCTATAAGATACCCTTGAAAAAATAACCAAATAAAAAAAGTAAGTTCTTTGCCGTCAATAATTATTTTACATATAGAAGAATTCAACCCGCCAATTAAAAGTCATAAATAGGGCCCTGGCTGGTTGGCTCAGCAGTAGAGCGTCAGCCTGGCGTGCAGGGGACCCGGGTTCGATTCCCGGCCAGGGCACATAGGAGAAGCATCCATTTGCTTCTCCACCCCCCCCTTCCTCTCTGTCTCTCTCTTCCCCTCCCGCAACCAAAGCTCCATTGGAGCAAAGATGGCCCGGGCGCTGGGGATGGCTCCTTGGCCTCTGCCCCAGGCGCTAGAGTGGCTCTGGTCGCGGCAGAGCGACGCCCCGGAGGGGCAGAGCATCACTCCCTGGTGGGCAGAGCGTCACCCCTGGTGGGCAGAGCGTCACCCCTGGTGGGCATGCTGGGTGGATCCCGGTCGGGTGCATGTGGGAGTCTGTCTGACTGTCTCTCCCCGTTTCCAGCTTCAGAAAAAAAATACAAAAAAATAAATAAATAAAAGTCATAAATAGGATGAATCAACTTAAAGGGAAGTCTAAATATATATTATCTACAAGAGATACATTTTACACATAAGATCATACACAGGTTCAATTTAAAAATACAGGAAATGGCCTGACCTGTGGTGGCGCAGTGGATAAAGCGACCTGGAAAACTGAGATTGCCGGTTCAGAACCCTGGGCTTGCCTGGTCGGGGCATATATGGGAGTTGATGTTTCCTGCTCCTCCCCCCTTTCTCTCTCTCTCTCTCTCTCTCTCTCTCTCTCTCTCTCTCTCATTCTAACTCTCTTCTCTAAAATGAATAAATAAATAAAATTAAAAAAAATAAAAATACAGGAAATGAATACAGAACATATAGATACAGATAACAGGGCCTCAAATGCTAGAGGGAAAGGGGGAGGAAGTTAGGGGGAGGGGTGCAAAGGGGGCTAATGGGGGACAAGGAGGTGGGAGTGAGGGAATTATATTGAGTGGGACACTTGAATCCATGTTTACACAGTAAATTAAAATTAATAAAAAATTTAAAAATCATCAACAGTGACAACAATGTGGTGATTAAAAGAGGGAAAAGGGGATGGGGGAGATAGAAGAAGGTAAATGGGAGATATATAGTGATGGAAGGAGACTTGACATGAAGTGGTGAGTGCCTTGTGCAGGGTACAAAAGATATATTATGGAACAGTGCACCTGAAACTTCTGTAATGCTATTAACCAGTGTGACCCTGTTAAAGTCAATTAAAAAATTAAAATGTAGAGAAATCATGGTTTCACTTTATATCTTATTAAATTTTTCTCTTTGAAAATATGAACATTCTTTTCATTCAAGGTTTATGTATGTTTTTCTATAAACAATAAATGAATGAAGATGTAGAAGCCAAGACTATTAAAATGAATGTGAGAATCCCCAAAATTTGACCTCAGAGTTCATGGGATAGTTTATTTACTAGTCTTTGGCTTTGAAGAGATGTTTACAGACTTTATGAATGTGAAGGATGCAGATTGTATATTCTTGGTACACTCTATACCAGGGGTCCCCAAACTACGGCCCGCAGGCTGCATGTGGCCCCCTGAGGCCATTTATCTGGCCCCTGCCACACTTCCAGAAGGGACATCTCTTTCATTGGTGGTCAGTGAGAGGGGTATAGTCCCCATTGAAATACTGGTCAGTTTGTTGATTTAAACTTATTTGTTCTTTATTTTAAATATTGTATTTGTTCCCGTTTTGTTTTTTTACTTTAAAATAAGATATGTGCAGTGTGCATAGGGATTTGTTCATAGTTTTTTGTTTTTTTTTATAGTCTAGCCCTCCAACGGTCTGAGGGATAGTGAACTGGCCCCCTGTGTAAAAAGTTTGGGGACCCCTGCCCTATACCCTACTCTGCAGTTTTATATACCAGAGGTGTTTAATAACTTGAATTGAGTGTTGCCAATTTATTTATTAACAAATACTGGGTGTTACAAACTGGGCACGAACCAGTCAATTTGAGAAAATCGTAACATGCAGCAGCTAAGTAAGCTTGTTTTTAAGCTTGTTTTTAAATTTTTGTCCTGGAAAATTGAGCCTAGCCTCAATCCCCGGAAGTAAGTAATGTTTAGAAAATACTATTTTGTGTTCTGGACATTGAGACAGACAATCAAATTATCACCCCTAAGTTAATTTTTTTGTGTCATTTCTATCTTATAATTTTTAAGAGATATTTTTACCAATACACAAAGAGAGGTCAAATAGCATTACAAATCTCTTAGAATCTAATTGTTGAAAAAATCCTATTTAATTCAACAAAATAAAAAGGTTACATATTTTATTAAAGTCTCAGATTTTTTTATTTAGAAAATTAAATTTAACAGGGTGATATTGATCAACAAGAGTAACATAGATTTTGCGTAAACACCTTCACATCATTTGGAGAGTCAATTATGTTGTATACCCATCACCCAAAGTAAAATCATCCTCCCTCACCTTATATTTGTCCCTCTTTATAACCTTCTCCCAAGCCCCATTCATCTCCCCTCCCCCTCCCTACATCCCCCAATTTTGTATCCCACCTATGTGTGGAATCATACTGAGTGAAATAAGTAAATCAGAAAAAGCTAAAAGTCCCTTAGATTTTATACCTTTAATATATCCCTCTGTGATAGCTTTGTTATATTTTCAAAAATTTATTTTGTAAGCATTTTTTTAATTTTAACATCTTTTTCTATAAAATAGACTTTTCCACAGCTTGGCTAGGCTTTGTTATTACTTATGGATGTTATTAGAGAATTCCTTCTAAAGGAACCTATGTGACGTCACTTCAAGGCATGGTGGAGGTATCTCCAAGAACACTGGTAATGAAGATGACCACTGCTCAAGTTTGGAATTCACAGTAGAGTAGCATCCATAATTTAATCTAATCTAATTATGTATTGCCAAACCTTTTGAAAAATCATAGAAGTTTGCTTTGCCAGTTTGACTTAACTGCAACTAGTTTATTTTATTTGAGGTAAAATGTACTTAAATCTTTATTTGGAAAATATGTAAAACAGGCCAAAAAACATAACATTAAACAACTGTTAATCTAAAATATATATTCTTATATATGGGGAGCCTGGATAGTGTCAAATAAGAAAAGCATTTTGTTTCTCTCTACAGTGAATAGTTCAAATTCTACAATTGTGCCAATGGTGATTAAGAATGATACAGCACATCATTGTCAACACTTTTCAGCCTATGTAAACCTTAGGTACAAATGTTCTTGTCAGAGAAAAATGTGTCTTTGATTTCTATTACACTTTTTCAGTAATTACTGTCATCAGTGGCAGGTTATCATTACAGTTGAATAGAGTTACAGTAATTACTTTTTCACAGATTATAACAGCCTTTTTAGATTGAAGGATACTCTGACAGTTTGAATACTATTCACAACAATTACCTTTTTCCTAGTTAACTAACACTGATTCAGTAAAATTAAAAATTAAATCTGTTCAGAGGAAACACACATACATGTATGCCACTAGTAAGTAGGTTGATACAAAAATGTGTAAATTTCAGAATGACAGAATTAAAAAAATATTTTTACTTATGTATTTTTGAATACCAGCATCAAAGATGATATTGACCATACTTGTTGATTATTAATAAGTGATATGGAATGATTGAAGCATTCATCATCCTATTACTAACAGGAAATACTGTACTGGTATGATGTAAAAAAATGTGTGCATGATAAAGGCATAGATGAGTTAAATTATATATGCATGCTTATATATTTACCTGTGCATATTTATCAATGTATTTGACTGTAAATCTCTTGATTAAATGTAGATCAAAGTACATGGATATGCCTCCATCTTTCAAAGAGTGAAAATGTGTTTCTAACAGATTTTCATTTTTTACATTAAAAGTGTTTGCTTATACAAAATGATAATTAAAATTGATGCAATCAATCAGAACATATAAGACCATTTTGGTATGATTTTTTGAAAAACCTAATAATTGAGACCAAAGATTTTGAAATGTAGGATATTCAGGTAATCACTTAAATTATTTATTCAGTTTTGTGGCACACACATAAAAATATGCAAAGTACAGAGCTATATTTGAAATTTTCTTTACATATTAATTAAAATAATTAACCATTAATTTAAGAAGTTATTTGTAAAAGAAGACAAAAAACTAAAAGTAAGAAAGAATTGACAAAAAGTTTTCTAAATAGATCTTATTAAAATACTGGTTTCACATTCAAGAATAAAGAATATATAGAAAATACCAATAACCAAAACTGTATTTCTACAATATGTAACAAATGTTTCCAAAGAATTAAAGCCTGCTAAACCAAAATATTAAGGAGAGGAAAGATGAGTGAAAGACAAAATATGAAAATGTTAAGTTGTTTTTCATGTTGTAAAAACACTTCCAACATATTTTTTAAAAACTAAATATTCTCACCAAAATAATAATATGTAAAAAATTAAATTAAATGTCATAAATTTTTACTAGTTGCAAAAGGGTAAATGTTATATTTAACCCATTTAAGGTAGTATATGTTTGAGAACACATTATACTTCATGTGATATTGATTTAGTTTCAGTTGAGTATTTTCTAGAATCCTAAATAAGTTTTTAATATAATACCGAATCAACAAAATTGATCTCATCCACTTAACGATGTTAATTAGGAAATTTTCCCATTGAGTCCTAAAACAGCAAATACTAATAGAGTCTTCAAATATCTAAATATTTTAGATGTACAAATTATCCTTACTACCAATATATTGTATATTCCTCCATAACTGTTTTATTTAGTACCAACTGACCTGCTTATGTACTAAAGGATTCTATTTGTAAACATGTGCCAGTTTACTCTAACTGCTGTACTCTAAGAAAATCTATCTGACAACACAGCTCATCAGTATGATTCAAGCAATTTACTCTAAATAATTTATCATTAATCATCATCAGCAGGTTAGATGAAACAAAGTGATTTATAAGACAAAAAACAGAAAACACCAAATCAAAGCTGCTGAAAGAAAAATAATTTTAAATATAAGGGAAGTCCAAGGGACATCTGGGACAATGTGAAACATAACACCCACATCATAAGTGTACTAGAAGGAGAATTGAAAGAGCAAGGGAACTGGAACCTATTTGATGAAATGATGGATGAAAACTTTCCTAACCTGGTGAAGGAAATAGAAACACCTATCAAGGAAGCACAGAAAATCCCCCTCAAGAGGAACCCAAAAAGGCCCATATCAAGAGATGTCATAATTAAAATGAGAAGTTAAAGGCAAGGAGATAATCGAAGAAACAGCAAAAGAAAGTTACCAATAAGGAAGCTCCCATGTGACTGCTGATATCACAAAAGAACACTTCGGCCAGACGCCTTGGCATGAAATATTCAAAGCGGTGAAAAGGAAAAACCTACAACCAAGTTGACTCAACCCAGAAAGGCTACCATTTGCTACCATTTGAAATTGAAGGTGAAATAAAGAGTTGCCAAGACAAGAAAAAATTTAAAGCTTATTACCACCAAACCAGTATTTCAGGAAACGTTAGGGTCTTTTTAAGAAGAAAGAAAAAAAAAAAACAAACATAATTATAAACAATGATTCAGCAATAAATACATTCCTATTAATAATCACCTTATTTTTTACTTGAAGATCTTATTTATTTTTAATGTTATAATCAAGATATCATCAAAATTTACAGTTTAATTGCAAGTGTCCTGAAATACATACATATTCAAAATATTATATAAGGTTTAAAAAAATTCAAGTTATAATGATATAATGATTTCCTTCATATTTACCTTTTAAGAATGTTTTAAAATAGACACAGGTGTGAAGAGACACTATATTATCTCGACTTGGAATCTCAGTGCAATGGGGAAACTTAAGTTTTAGTACATCAATAGCCAAGCACAATAGAGTCATAATAGGAACCATGAGGTGATTTTAAGTATGTTCTTTCCTACTTTTAGAGTTAGTTTATCAAATTTGCATGTAAAAACATAGGCATTTTTTCAATTAAATCCAGATTGTATGTCTACATGTATAGATTGTTAGATAAATTCAGTGTGTGTGTTTGTATGTGTGTGTAATGTGTAAAAGTTGGAAATTACCATCCATCGAGGTACATTTTTAGCAACACAGAACATGGATGATTGACAGAACAAAGCATATGGAAATGAAAAAGAATCTAACCCACATTTAGACCTAAGAAAAAAAATATTGCCTGAAGGGAAAATATTAATTAGTTTGTCTACATGCAAGATAAAAGTCTGGAAGACATATCCATCAAAAGGCAGTGGAATAAACAGCAAAATGGAAATTATCTATATTTATAAATTGACAGTAAACTTGGCAAACATTGTGGGGATAAACAAGTTATTTGACATGCAAATCAGTTCGAAAGCACAGCCTCTGTCAGGAGGCATCTGGGCATAGATTCACTTATGTGACAGAAATTAACATTTCGCAGAAATCTTTGCTGCATGCTAAATATTTTTACTACTCTTAATTATTTTAATAGCTGATTCAGAATATTCCATATAAACACTCACAAGATGTTAAATTGCACAAAGTCCAATCCAATTTCATCAATAATATAAAGTTATTGTACTCTGAAATTGACTAAAATACTTACCAAGAGGTAAAATTCTTAAGTAAATGTATAAGGCTTATTGTTTTGAAAAGAAACATAAGAATCACATAAACCAAGCAAGGATTTTTATAGTACTAAAAAAACTAAAATTGCTTCTTTAGGAAAAGAAAACATCTCACACATTTTTATCTATCCTTAAAATAATTAAATAAATTCAAGTGTCTAAAATTCTACATACTAAAATTTTTGCACTATCTTCAATTAATGACAAAATTTTATGTAATTATTCAGATAAATTAATATGTGTGATGTAGCATAAAGAATATTATCACAGAATTGATCATATGTTAGTTGACTTCTCTTGTTCTAGGTCTCTCTAAAGAGGTGAGAATGAATCAATATTTTTTGAAGTCATTTCAAATCTGCATTTTGTAAAAGCAGGCAAACAAAATTTGAATTTATTTATTTATTTATTACAGAGACAGAGAGAGAGTAAGAGAGAGGGATAGATAAGGACAGACAGACAGGAACGGAGAGAGATGAGAAGCATCAATCATCAGTTTTTCACTGCGACACCTTAGTTGTTCATTGATTGCTTTATTATATGTGCCTTGACCGTGGGCCTTCAGCAGACCGAATAACCCCTTGTTTGAGCTAGTGACCTTGGGTCCAAGTTGGTGAGCTTTTCCTCAAACCAAATGAGCCCTCTCTCAATCTAGTGACCTTGGGGTCTCGAACCTGGGTCCTGCTGCATCCCAGTCCAACGCTCTATCCACTGCACCACCACCTGGTCAGGCTGAATATTTATTTTTAAAATCTCTTATTTTTTCTTTTTTCTTTTTTTAAATTTTATATTTTTAATGGGGTGACATCAATAAATCAGGATACATATATTCAAAGATAACAAGTCCAGGTTATCTTGTCGTTCAATTATGTTGCATACCCACCACCCAAAGTCAGATTGTCCTCTGTCACCTTCTATCTTTTTTTCTTTGTGCCCCTCCCCACCCCCTATCCCTCTCCCATTCCCCCCTCCCCCCCCCGTAACCACCACACTCTTATCAATGTCTCTTAGTTTCACTATTATGTCCCACCTACGTATGGAATAATACAGTTCCTGGTTTTTTTCTGATTTACTTATTTCGCTTCGTATCATGTTATCAAGATCCCACCATTTTGCTGTAAATGTTCCGATGTCATCATTTCTTATGGCTGAGTAATATTCCATAGTGTATATGTGCCACATCTTCTTTATCCAGTCATCTATTGATGGGCTTTTTGGTTGTTTCCATGTCCTGGCCACTGTGAACAATGCTGCAATAAACATGGGGCTGCATGTGTCTTTATGTATCAATGTTTCTGAGTTTTGGGGATATATACCCAGTAGAGGGATTGCTGGGTCATAAGGTAGTTCTATTTGCAGTTTTTTGAGGAACCACCATACTTTCTTCCATAATGGTTGTACTACTTTACATTCCCACCAACAGTGTATGAGGGTTCCTTTTTCTCCACAGCCTCTCCAACATTTGCTATTACCTGACTTGCTAATAACAGCTAATTGAACAGGTGTGAGGTGGTATCTCATTGCCGTTTTGATTTGCATTTCTCTAATAGCTAAAGAAGATGAGCATCTTTTCATATATCTGTTGGCCATTTGTACTTCTTCCTGGGAGAAGTGTCTATTCATAGCCTCTTCCCATTTTTTTATTGGATTGTTTGTTTGTTTGTTGTTGAGTTTTATGAGTTCTTTGTATATTTTGGATATTAGGCCCTTATTTGAGCTGTTGTTTGAAAAAATCATTTCCCATTTAGTTGGCTTTCTGTTTATTTCGTTATCAGTTACTCTTGCTGAGCAAAAACTTCTTAGTCTGATGTAGTCCCATTCATCAATTTTTGCCTTCACTTCTCTTGCCTGTGGAGTCAAATTCATAAAATGCTCTTTAAAACCCAGGTCCATGAGTTGAGTACCTAGGTCTTCTTCTATGTACTTAATTGTTTCAGGTCTTATGTTTAGATCTTTGATCTATTTTGAGTTAATTTTTGTACAAGGGGAGAGACTGTAGTCCAGTTTCATTCTTTTGCATGTGGCTTTCCAGTTTTCCCAGCACCATTTATTGAAGAGGCTTTCTTTTCTCCATTGTGTGTTGTTGGCCCCTTTATCAAAAATTATTTGACTATATATATGTGGTTTTATTTCTGGACTTTCTATTCTGTTCCATTGGTCTGAGTGTATATTTTTCTGCCAATACCATGCTGTTTTGATTGTCGTGGCCCTATAATAGAGTTTGAAGTCAGGTATTTTAATGCCCCCAGCTTCATTCTTTTTCTTAAGGACTGCTTTGGCTATTTGGGGTTTTTTATAGTTCCATATAAATCTGATGATTTTTTGCTCTATTTCTTTAAAAAATGTCATTGGAAGTTTGATGGGAATTGCATTAAATTTGTATATTGCTTTGGGTAATATAGCCATCTTGATTATATTATTCTTCCTAGCCAAGAACAAGGTATATTCTTCCATCTCATTATATCTTTTTCAATTTCCCTTAACAATGGTTTATAGTTTTCATTATATAAGTCCTTTACATTCTTTGTTATGTTTATTCCTAAGTATTTTATTTTTTTTGTTGCAATCGTGAAGGGGATTATTCTTTTGAGTTCCTTCTTAGTTGTTTCATTGTTGGCATATAGAAAGGCTATTGACTTCTGTATGTTAATTTTGTATCCTGCGACCTTACTGGATTGACTTATTGTTTCTAGTAGTCTTTTTGTGGATTCTTTGGGGTTTTCGATGTATAGGATCATATCATCTGCAAAAAGTGATACCTTTACTTCTTCTTTTCCGATATGGATGCCTTTTATTTCTTTGTCTTATCTGATTGCTCTGGCTAGAACCTCTAGTACCACATTAAATAAGAGTGGAGAGAGTGGACAACCCTGTCTTGTTCCTGATTTAAGGGGGGAAAGCCTTCAGTTTAGTGCCATTTAATATGATGTTAGCTGATGGTTTATCATATATGGCCTTTATCATGTTGAGATATTTTCCTTCTATACCCATTTTGTTGAGAGTCTTAAACATAAAATTGTGTTGTATTTTATCGAAAGCCTTTTCTGCATCTATTGATAAGATCATGTGGTTTTTGTTCTTTATTTTGTTGATATGGTGTATTACATTAACCGTTTTACGTATGTTGAACCATCCTTGAGATTCTGGGATGAATCCCACTTGATCATGATGTATTATTTTTTTAATATGTTGTTGTATTCGATTTGCTCGTATTTTGTTTAGTATTTTAGCATCTGTATTCATTAGAGATATTGGTCTGTAGTTTTCTTTTTTTGTGCCATCCTTGCCTGGTTTTGGTATGAGGGTTATGTTGGCCTCATAAAATGTGTTTGGAAGTATTTCTTCTTCTTCAATTTTTTGGAAGACTTTGAGTAGAATAGGAACCAACTCTTCTTTGAATGTTTGATAAAATTCGCTGGTATAGCCGTCAGGGCCTGGACTTTTATTTTTGGGGAGGTTTTTAATGGTTTTTTCTATTTCTTTTCTACTGATAGGTCTGTTTAGGCTTTCTGCTTCTTCTTGACTCAGTCTAGGAAGGTTGTATTGTTCTAGGAATTTATCCATTTCTTCTAGGTTGTTGAATTTAGTGGCATAAAGTTTTTCATAGTATTCTACAATAATTCTTTGTATATCTACGGTGTCCGTGGTGATTTCTCCTCTTTCATTTTGGATTTTGTTTATATGAGTTCTTTCTCTTTTTTCCTTGGTAAGTCTTGCCAAGGGTTTGTCAATTTTGTTGATCTTTTCAAAGAACCAGCTCCTTGTTCTATTAATTTTTTCTATAGTTTTTCTGTTCTCTAATTCATTTATTTCTGCTCTGATTTTTATTATCTCCTTTCTTCGGCTGGTTTTGGGTTGTCTTTTTTCTTCTTTTTCTAGTTCCTTAAGGTGTGAAGTTAAGTGGTTCACTTGGGCTCTCTCTTGTTTGTTCATATATGGCTGAAGTGATATGAACTTCCCTCTTATCACTGCTTTTGCTGCATCCCATAGATTCTGATATGTTGTATTGTCATTTTCATTAGTCTGTATATATCTTTTGATCTCTGCACTTATTTCTTCTTTGACCCATTCATTTTTTAAAAGTATGTTGTTTAGTTTCAACATTTTTGTGGGATTTTTTTCCTCTTTATTTATTTATTTTTTTTTAAATATTTTTTTTTAAATTTTATTTATTCATTTTAGAGAGGAGAGAGAAAGGGACAGAGAGAGACAGAGGAGAGAGGGACAGAGAGAGAAGGTGGGGAGGAGCTGGAAGCATCAACTCCCATATGTGCCTTGACCAGGCAAGCCCAGGGTTTCGAACTGGCGACCTCAGCATTTCCAGGTCGACGCTTTAACCACTGCGCCACCACAGGTCAGGCTTTTTCCTCTTTTTTGCAGTTGAATTCTAATTTCAAGGCTTTATGATCAGAAAATATGCTTGGTACAACTTCAATTTTTCTGAATTTGCTGATGTTGTTTCTATGGCCCAAAATATGGTCAATTCTTGAGAATGATCCATGTACACTGGAGAAAAATGTATACTCAGTCACTTTGGGATGAAATGTCCCATAGATGTCTATCATATCTAGGTGCTCTAGTGTTTTGTTTAAAGCCACTATGTCTTTGTTGATTCTCTGTTTGGATGACCAATCTAGAGCCGTCAGCGGTGTATTGAGGTCTCCAAGTATGATTGTATTTTTGTCAGTTTTTGTTTTAAGATCAATAAGTAGCTGTCTTATATATTTTGGTGCTCCTTGGTTTGGTGCATATATATTAAGAATTGTTATGTCTTCTTGATTCAGTGTCCCCTTAGCCATTATGAAATGGCCATTTTTGTCTCTGAGTACTTTTCCTGTCTTGTAGTCAGCATTATCAGATATGAGTATTGCTACACCTGCTTTTTTTTTGGATGTTATTTGCTTGGAGTATTGTTTTCCAGCCTTTCACTTTGAATTTGTTTTTATCCTTGTTACTTAGATGAGTTTCCTGTAGGCAGCATACAGTTGGATTTTCTTTTTTAATCCATTCTGCTACTCTGTGCCTTTTTATTGGTAAGTTTAATCCGTTTACATTTAGTGTAATTATTGATACGTGTGAGTTCCCTATTGCCATTTTATAGATTGCTTTCTGTTAGTTTTGTGTCTTGTTTGATTCCTCTCTTTTGTTTTTCTATCTTTTGTTTTTATTTGGTTGTATTCCATACATCTTTCCTCTGTTGCTATCTTTTTTATCTCATGTGCTTCTGTGGTGGTTTTTTCAATGGTGGTTACCTTTGATTAATGAAAAGGGTCCCTACCCTGTTCATTGTAGCGAATTATTTTGTTAGTACTTTTGCACTCCATCGTCCTTTGCTACTGTTAATCTCCATCTTCTCCCCCTCTTTCTTTTTGTTGTTGTCACAGTTTAAATTTGGTTTTATTGTGTTCTTCTTGGAGCTTTTACTTGTGGCTCTGTTTTTTTCTGTTCTTTGTATCTGATTGGAGAACCCCCTTTAGTAATTCCTGGAGTGGGGGTTTTCTGATGATAAATTCCCTCATCTTTTCTGTATCTGTGAATGTTTTTATTTCTCCTTCATATTTGAAGGATAGCTTTGATGGGTATAGTATTCGTGGTTGAAAGTTCCTCTCTTTCAGGACTTTAAATATTGGGGTCCACTCTCTTCTAGCTTGTAGAGTTTCTGCTGAGAAATCTGATGATAATCTAATGGGCCTTCCTTTATATGTTGTATTCTTCTTTTCCCTGGCTGCCTTGAGAATTTTTCTTTGCTGTTGGTTTGTGCCAATTTCATTATGATATGCCTTGGAGTAGGTTTATTGGGGTTAAGAAAACTTGGAGTTCTGTTTGCTTCTTGAACTTGAGGCTTTAGTTCTTTCCACAGGCTTGGGAAGTTCTCATCTATTATTTGTTTGAGTATGTTCTCCATTCCATTTTCTCTCTCTTCTCCCTCTGATATACCTATTATTCTTATGTTATTCTTTTTGATGGAGTCAGATAATTCTTGTAGGGCTATCTCATTTTTTTTTAATTTTTGAGTCTCTTTCTTCTTCTCTCTGTTGTGCCTCAAGTTGCTTGTCTTCTATTTCACTAATCCTCTCTTCTATCTGACCTGTTCTATTAGCTAAGCTTGTTACTTCGTTTTTCAGCTCGAGAATTGAGTTTTTCATCTCTGTTTGATTTGTTTTTATAGTTTCAATTTCCTTGGACATACATTCTTTGTGTTCATTGAGTTGTTTTCTGAGCTCCTTAAATTGCCTTTCTGTGTTTTCTTGTATATCTTGGAGGATTTTTAGGATTTCTATCTTGAATTCTCTGTCATTTAGCTCCAACGTTTCCAATATATTAAATTTTTTCTCCATAGATTTTTCCTCATCTATCTGTGTTACCTCTCTTTCTTTTGTATCCATGATATTGGATTTTCTCTTCCTTAATGGCATCTGAGGGTGGTTGTGTTGATAGTATTAATGAGATTTAATAAAGCATAAAAAGTTAAAAAAAATCGAAGAGTTGTTTTTTAAAAAAAATTAATAATGAAATAAAGAAAAATAAAATAAAATAAAAATTTTTTTAAAAAGGAAATTATTCCCCCCCTCCTTTTTTCCTCTCCTCTCCTCTCCCCTCTTTCTTGAGAAAATCTTGTGGTGGACTGTTAATTATAACAAACAATGCCTGTGATGGAGGGCCTGAATTGGGGAAAAGTAATAAAGGGGCAAAAAAAAGAAAAGAAAAAAAAGAGCGTGTGGATCCACAAAAAGCAAATAAGGAAAAAATTTGGGTCAAGAATAAAATGATTTGCTTTTAGGTGTTGGTTGTCTAAGAGTTATGATGAGAGGAATAAGAGGAAAACAGAAAAATGGGGGGACAAATTAAAAAATTACTATTGTATTTAGTGGAACAAGAACTAGATAATATGGAGAGCCAGGGATGAGAGCACTGCTAGTGAGTTAAAAAGGTGAAGTAAAAACCCCCCAAAA
Organism: Saccopteryx bilineata; assembly: GCF_036850765.1. NCBI lineage: Eukaryota > Metazoa > Chordata > Mammalia > Chiroptera > Emballonuridae > Saccopteryx > Saccopteryx bilineata. Next base: position 67,024,332 of record NC_089502.1, on the reverse strand, counting down.
TGCCACAAACATAAGTTTGAGTCCCAGATAAGATAATTTGTTTGTTATTGAGGTTTGAATGAGAGGAGATGTAAAGGAGAAAGGAAGAAACTAATGTAGAGGGAGAAAAGAAAGAGAGAGAGAGAAAAAAAGAGGGAACCACTAAAAGAAGAAAAAAGAAAGGAGAGAGAGAGAGAGAGTTAAGGGTTTTGGAGTGCAACCCTCATAGAGAGAAAGGAAGAGAAGAGAAAAGATAATGGGAGATGTAACACTTATGGGTAGTGTAGTTCAAGGAGAGGAGAGAGTAAGACCGGTAGAGAGTTAATCGGCCAAATTGGAGGAGGAAAAAAAAGTATCAAGAATGAAGATAAGAGAAACAAACAAACAAATATAATAAAATGGGATAGGTTATAAAGTCTGCAGATTATTCTTGATTTTGAGAGGTTATCTTCTTGCTTTTTCTTTTCTCTCCCTCTTCCTGGTCGGTGACTCTGTACCCCGGGTTCTGCCCCTTTGGCACGCTCAGGTAGAGGTTTGCAGTTGATAAGTCTCTATGGCAATGTCATGTATTGTGCTTTAGTCTCGTTGGCAGTCGAAGCTCATTAGCATTTAAAGGTCCGACAGTGAGAGAGTCCATGTTCCTGGAGCCTTTCTCCTCCTCTTTCCTTCCTCAATTAGTAGCCTGATAATCCAGCTATGGGGTTGCTGCTGCCTCTGCCTAGATAGTAAGAGGCTCAAAGAGCTGGCAACTCCCCACTCTATTTCCACTCAGCACAGGGCTCTGGGTAAGGCTCAGTCAGTCAGAGCTGCTAGCATAATCAGGCGGGCTTTCTGCCCACTCAAAGACCTCTGGCTCTGCCACTCTGTCCGGTAACACAAGCGGGCGCCCACTTCCGGGGCGCTTGGAGGAAACTCTCATTCACTGTCTGCGACCAGGATATCCGGCCAGCAGTCTCACGCTCTGAGTGAAACCCCCAACCTCAGGGAAAAGTTGCAGCATTGGAATTAAGTCTCGCTCCGTCCCCGTGTGCGACTTTTGCAAGGCGCTGGGGCGGCCTGAGATTCCGCTTTGGCCCACACAAAGGCCCCTGACTCTGCCCCTCTGTGCGATAACACGGACGCGCACTGCCGAGGCACTCGGAGGAATCGCTCACTCCTTATCTGCGCGCGCAAACCAGGATATGAGGCCGGCCACGTTTCCCTCTGAGTGAAACACCCTCCAGCATGGAAAATCTCCACCGTTGGAATTAGTTCTCACTCCCTCCGGTGCGTGGCTTTCCCAGGGCGCTGGGGCTGCCCAGAAACTCTGCCCTCGGCCCACAGAAAGGCCTCTGACTCTGCCTCTCCATGGGGCAACACGGCACCCACTCTCGGGGCCTAGGAAGAAATTCTCGCCCACTAACTGCGCACCGACCAGGAGACCGGGTAAAATGGCCACTCCGCTTGTCCTTCTTTGTTTGGGTTTGGCACGAGTGTTAGCTTGTATTGCTCGGGTTGCCACAGGATCAGATTTTCCTCGGCTTGGATCTTCGTGCCACAGCCTGGTTCGGCCGTTCGTGTCGCAGTCTGGATCTATTCACCCCCTTTGCCCGCCTCAGTTTCTATATTCACAGTTACCAGAGAAAGCCGCACTGTTTAGGTTAGTGAGGAAGGCGGAGCATTTCTTACTCCCTATTTCCTTCTGGGTTTGGTTATATATTTAGCCAATTTTTCACTCAATCATACCTTTGTGTGTATTGCGAAGCATCTGGAAGCTCCAAGTATAGGTTTTTCTGTTTCTGGTTGAAGATCTTGTTGAGTTTTGGGGGAGATTTATCGGTATCGCTTCCTACCCCGCCATTACTCTGACGTCATCCAAAGTCTCTTATTTTTGGCCCTGGCTGGTTGGCTCATTGAAAGAGCATCCGCCTGGCTGCAGGTGTCCCAGGTTTGATTCCCGGCCAGGGTGCACAGGAGAAGCGCCCATCTGTTTCTCCACCCCTCCCCCTCTTCTTCCTCTCTGTCTCTCTCTTCCCCTTTCGCAGCCAAGGCTCCATTGGAGCAAAGTTGGCCCAGGCACTGAGGATGGCTCTGTGGCCTCTGCCTAAGGCACTAGAATGACTCTCGTTGCAGCAGAGTGACGCCCCAGATGGGCAGAGCATTGCCCTCTTGTGGGCGTGCCGGGTGGATCCCAGTCAGGCACATGCGGGAGTCTGTCTGACTACCTCCCTGTTTCCAACTTCAGAAAAATACAAAAAAAAATCTCTTATTTTTAACTTAAATTTAAACTGTATCTTCTTAAATATTTTATTTAAAAACTGAATTTAACAAGGTGACATTGATCAATCAGAGTTCAAAGGCTTCTGCCTGACCTGTGGTAGCATATTTTATAAAGCTTCTACCTGGATGCTGAGGTCACCCATTTGAAATCCTGGGCTTGCCTGGTCAAGAAACATATGGCAGTTGATGTTTCCTGTTCTTCCTCCTTCTCTCTAAAAATGAATAAATAAAATTTTAAAAAAATGTATATAGGTTTCACATAAACATTTGTATAGCATTTGAACTATGAATTATATTGTATACTCATTACTCAAAGTCAACTCATTTTCTCTCACCTTATATTTGTACTTCTTTATACCCTTACCCCATATCTTCATCTCCCATGTCCCCATCTCCCACTTCCCTCTCCCACCAGTAACCACTTCACTTTTATCCATGTCCATGAGTCTCAGTTTTATATCCCACCTATGTGTGAAATCATACAGTTCTTAGCTTTTTCTGATTTATTTATTTTCCTTAGTATAATGTTCTCAATGTCCATTCTTGTTGTTGTAAATGGAAACATGCCACCATTTCTTATGACTGAGTAGTATTCCATTGTATATATGTGTCACATCTTCTTTATCAAATCCTGTATTGGGGGACACTTGGGTTGTTTCCATGTCTTGGTCACTGGGAATAATATTGCGATGGACATGGGTGTGGGAGTGTTTTTATGTACTAATGTTTTTGAGTGTAGCGTTAGATACCTAGTATGGTAGCTGTGTTCTCAGTTGTTTTAGTTTTTTGTGTGTGACAGAGATAGAGACAGGGAGAGGGACAGATAGGTACAGACAGAGAGGAAGGGAGAGAGATGGGAAGCATCAATTCTTTGTTTTGGCTCTTTAGTTATTCATTGATTGCTTTCTCATATGTGCTTTGACCAGAGGATTTCAGCAGACTGAGTCACCCCTTGCTCAAGCCAATGACCTTGGGTTCAAGCTGGTGAGCTGTGCTCAAACCAGATGAGCCTGCACTCAAGCTGGCAACCTCGAGGTTTTGAATCTGGGTCTTCCATATCCCAGTGTGAGGCTCTATCCACTGTGCCACGGCCTGGTCAGGCAATATTAATTTATTTTTAAAACACTTAATAAAATGGGTATAGAGGGAGAGTACCTCAACATAATACAGGTCATGTGTGAAAATCCCTCAACCAATATCCTCAATGGTGAAAAACTAAGAGCTTTTCCACTAAAATCAAGAACCAGAAAATGATGCCCACTCTCACCACTCTTATTGAACACAGTTTTGAAAGTCTTAGCCAAAGCAATCATGCAAGAAAAAGAAACAAAAGCATCCATACTGGAAAAGAAGGAATACATATATCACTTTTTGTAATTGACATGATTATAAAACTGAAATACTCCAACAAAAAGAACTATTAAAACAATAAAAATACAGCAAAGTATCAAGATTCAAAACCAATATACAAAAGTCTACTGCTTTCTTATATGCCAACAATGAAGCCCCAAAAATAAATTAAGAAAAAACAAAATTTACAATTGTAACCAAAAAAATACCTAGAAATAAACTAAAAAGAGGCTGTGAAGAACTTACATACTGAAACTAAAAAAACATTATAAAAAATGGAAAAGACACAATGAAATGGAAAAATATTCCATATTTATGGATGAGAAGTATCAACATAGCTAAAATGGTCCTATTACCCAATAGAGTGCACAAATTTTATGCAATCCTTATTAGAATTTCAATGTCATTTTTAAGGGAAATATAAAAAAAAATATCAGAGTTGTATGGAACCATAAAAGATTAGTCAAAGTACTTCTAAGGGAAAAACAAAACAAAACAAAACAAAACTAGAAGTATCACATTATCAGACTTCAAGTTATACTACAGAGCCATGATAATCAAAACAGCTATGATAATAAAAACACACAAAGGAGAAAATAAAACCTCTTCAATAAATGGTAGTGGTAAAATTAGAAAGCCACGAGCAAAATAATTAAACTTGACTACAATTTGTCTTTCTGCACAAAAAATTAATTCAAAATGGATCAAAGAACTAAATATAAGATCTGAAACAATAAATCATGCAGAAGGAAACATAAGTACTAAACTTATGGACTTTAGTTGTAGAGAACAATTTATAAATTTCACCCCAAAGGCAAGGAAAGTAAGGAAAAAAGAAATAAATGGGACTATATCAAACTAAACAGCTTCTGCACAGCCAAAGAAACTGACAACAAAATGAATAGTCATCCAACTAAATGGGAGATGATATTTTCAAACAACAGCTCTGAGGAGGGGTTAATATTAAAAATGCACAAGGAACTCACAAAGCTCAAGAACAAGCAAGAAAACAAACAATTTAGTTAAAAAATCGTGAATGGACCTTTAACTGATACTTTTCTCATGTAGACATAAAAAGAGTAAATAGATATATGAAAAGATGCTTATTTTTGCTGGCTATTGAAGAAATTCAAAACTACAATGAAATACCATATCACACTTGTTAGATTTTTTTATTACCAACAAGACATGTGATAACAAGTGTTGGAGAGGTTGTGGAGAAAAAGGAACATTCATTCTCTGTTGGTTGGATTGTAAAGTGGTACAGCTATTATGAAAAACAGTATGATGATTTCTCCAAAAGTGAAGAATATTGTCACTATATGACCCAGGAATCTCTCTAGTGAGTATGTACCCCCAAATTTTTAAAACATTTGTATGCAAAGACATATGCAACCCATGTTCATCACAGCATTATTTTAGCTGTCCAAGACATGGAAACAACCAAAGTGTACCTCAGTAGAGAATTAGCTAAAGAAAATGTGGTACATATATACAATGGAATACTACTCAACCATAAGAAACAATGACATATTGTCATTTGTGGCAACATGGATAAACCTTGAGAATATTATGCTAAGTAAAATTTATCAATCAGAAAATCCAAAAATAATATTACTTCACTCATATATGGTATATAAAACTGAAACTTATATACACAGACAACATTATGGTGATTATCAGAGGGAAAAAGTGGAGGCAGTAAAGAGTATGTGGTGACGGAAGATGATTTGACTTTGGGTTTTGGTTACACAATGGAATATAAGATGTATCATAGAAATCTATACCTGAACCTTTAATTATCTTATTAACCAATATGACCTCAATAAATTTAATTAATAAAAAAGAATTAGAAAAAAAGACAGGTAAAATATGAATAAACATAATAAGTACAGCTATTGAATTAATGATCAAACACTTCTCACAAAGAAAAGCAAAGTACTACATGACATCACTAGTGTATATTTTCAAATATATAAACTAGAATTAGAAAGAGTAACATAATCATAATGACAAAAAATTTTTTCCATCATCTTCTCCAAAAGATTTTTTGTTTTGACAATCATTCATAAATGAGAGATACTTTGTGGAACTCTGGGTGTCATTTGGTAAAGTTGCAAAACATCACTGGTACAAATGAAATGAAATGAAATAAAATAAAGTAAAATAAAATAAAATAATAGTCTGAGATTGGATACATTGAAAAGACCAAGAAGAACAGTTTCACTCCCTCAAGGCAGCACATTCTAGTGTCAAGAAGAACCTTGGTCTTGAGTTCTAATACTCTTGAAACTGTGAAGAATACAAATATATACATGCTACATAATTCCTATCCTCAAATAGTTTTCAGTATCATAAGGATTTTAAGACATACACTTGAAAATATTATAAATGTAAAAATGGTGAAGGGTAGAAACAAAATAAACTGGAAATACAGAGAATTGATCAACTGGTAGTAAATTAAGAGAAAGCTGTATCTAGGAGGTAATATTTGAGTTTAATAGTGAAGGGCAAAGAAGACTGATGATAAGCATGATAAGAAAAATATAAACTTAGGTAGAAAAAATAAAAGATAATCAGCAAAGTCAAATAATGGAAAACTTCTTGTTTGAGAGACTGCTATTCATCCAGTTTATTTGGGAATATTACACATCTTAGAAAGGAAATATTGGGAAAAGATTCAGAAAAAGTAAGATAAGTTAAGGATTAAAGGAATTCTCAAGCACCAGTCCACAAAGTATTAAATTCTACTACGGAATAGCTGTAGGCTTTGGACAAAGAAAGACATAAGATAGTGTTTATCTTTAGGAAACTTGAACCCATTTCTTAAGATTAATTGGAGAAACAAGCTAGTGGAACATAAGAGTCATATAAGAAACAATTGCAATAGCTGTATACAAACATCAAAAGTAGTGATAATGAAAAGTTACATTAGGAACATGGTGGTGTAAGATATTTATACTTCTTACTTTATTTCTTAATCAATGAATTAGACAACCATATACAAGCAAAGTACTTTTGTAGGGGTTTTTAGAATTTGCACCTTGTTCCAATGAATCCAAGAATAATCTTGCTCATGAGTATGCTAGTAGGACATAGATAATCCCCTATAGAGTCTATGGAACCAAAAATCCAGGGAAACTGCCTGGATCATTCATGCTATTGATGGACATGAACTGGGTAAGGTGCTGAATTGAGTAGGTGCTCACCAACAAGAAAGAACATGCAGAAATCCTGCCTTCCTGAAGTGAGAATCCACCACACCAAAGGAGGTTAAAAAAAATAAAGCAATTTTGTCACAACAAAGGCAAGTTTGGTAGCAGCAAAAATGGTGTCATCCTTTCCTCTAGAAATTGCTGACTGGGAATGATTTATAGAGGAAAACAATGAAAGGGCCTGGTTACCCCAGCTGGGTGGGAGGTGGCTGAGAAGAAAAAAAAATTTTTTTTCTTCACTAGCATCCAGAATATTGAGGTTGAAGCTCTGCCATTGAAAGGAGGAAAGGTATTGAGAAAAAGTCACATACAAATTTCAAATGGCCTTAAAGAGATTATGCTTAGTAAAAGTCTAATCACTGGCTTTTAAAAGTGCCACTCCTGAAGATTTCTTACCATATTTCTGGGCACAACAAGTGCAACAACTACAAGGTCCATGCCTTCCTGCACTCTGCTGCTGATTTTCTTGTGTATGATCCAGAAGTTTCTATGAAAATGACTTTCATGTATACAAGGATCATGTTCAAAAACCTGACCTGTGGTGGCGCAGTGGATAAAGCATCGATCTGGAAATGCTGAGGTCGCTGGTTCGAAACCCTGGGCTTGCCTGGTCAAGGCATATATGGGAGTTGATGCTTCCAGCTCCTCCCCCCTTCTCTCTCTGTGTGTCTCTCTCTCCTCTCTCTCTCTGTCTCTCTCTCTCCTCTCTAAAAATGAATAAATTAAAAAAAGTAAGCATTATTAGGCTTAAGTAAAATAATAAAGTTGAGCTATAGCACCACCTTCTGGAATAAAAAGAAGTGAAGTTTCAATTAGCCAGTCAGGTGAATTATAAGAACCCCAAAATACATAAAAATTTAGGGTGGTGTATGCTACTGCAAATGCAAAAGCAAAAGTGCGTAGCTACAAACAATATTAAAAGTCAAGAAAATATGTTACCATAAAAATAATAAGACTCCATCAACTAAACTAAAATGCATAGAATATCACAATTTAATATCAGGCATAAAATTAATGAACAAAAGTAGTTTTAATTTACTTATTTTTTACTAAAGAGATGGAAATTACAAAAGTAAATAAATAAATAAAACTGAGGAATTCAATGAGTGAAATGAATCATGTAATTTCAGTAATAGGAAAACCCAGATGGAAAAAGGAATAAATGATTTGGAGAGCAAAATATAGCAATAAGGCTGAAGAAGAAAGGATCTAAGATTTTAAAAGATTGAAACAAATCTATAAGAGCTAATGGAATTAATCAGAAAGACAAATATCTGAATTAGTTGAGTCCAGAAAGACAAAATTAAGAAGGTGGCACAGAGTTAATTTTAGGAAATAAAAGCTGATAAATATTATGGCTCATGGACCTGGGTTTTAAAGAGCATTTTATGAATTTGACTCCACAGGCAAGAGAAGTGAAGGCAAAAATTAATGAATGGGACTACATCAAACTAAGAAGTTTTTGCTCAGCAAGAGAAACTGATAGCAGAATAAACAGAAAGCCAACTAAATGGGAAATGATATTTTTAAACAACAGCTCAGATAAGGGCCTAATATCCAAAGTATACAAAGAACTCATAAAACTCAACAACAAACAAACAAACAATCCAATAAAAAAATGGGAAGAGGACATGAATAGACACTTCTCCCAGGAAGAAGTACAAATGGCCAACAGATATATGAAAAGATGCTCATCTTCTTTAGCTATTAGAGAAATGCAAATCAAAACTGCAATGGGATACCACCTCACACCTGTTCGATTAGCTATTATTAGCAAGACAGGTAATAGCAAATGTTGGAGAGGCTGTGGAGAAAAAGGAACTCTCATCCACTGTTGGTGGGAATGTAAAGTAAGCACAACCATTATGGAAGAAAGTATGGTGGTTCCTCAAAAAACTGAAAATAGAACTACCTTATGACCCAGCAATCCCTCTACTGGGTATATACCCCAAAAACTCAGAAACATTGACACGTAAAGACACATGCATCCCCATGTTCATTGCAGCATTGTTCACAGTGGCCAGGACATTGAAACAACCAAAAAGCCCGTCGATAGATGACTGGATAAAGAAGATGTGGCACATATACACTATGGAATACTACTCAGCCATAAGAAATGATGACATCGGAACATTTACAGCAAAATGGTGGGATCTTGATAACATGATACGAAGTGAAATAAGTAAATCAGAAAAAACCAGGAACTGCATTATTACATACGTAGGTGGGACATAAAAGTGAAACTAAGAGACATTGATAAGAGTGTGGTGGTTACCGGGGGAGGAGGGAAAGGGAGAGGAAAAGGGGGAGGGGAGTGGCACAAAGCAAACTAGATAGAAGGTGACAGAGGACAATCTGACTTTGGGTGATGGGTATGCAACATAATTGAATGACAAGATAACCTGGACTTGTTATCTTTGAATATATGTATCCTGATTTATTGATGTCACCCCATTAAAAAAATAAAATTATTTTAAAAAAATCAACAATTAAAATATTTTTTATAAAAGATGAACCCTTTATAAGCATTCAATTATAAGTTGCTATTAGCCTAAAGTAGACTGTTTCATTTATTTACAAGTTGATTTACTTGATTCCTAAGATAATCACAAAAAAATGTAGATATGCAAAGAACAAAGGTAATCACAACATAGTACCATAGACCCTGGCTGGTTTGCTCAGTGATAGAGTGTCGGCCTGGTGCCTGGAAGTCTCAGATTCGATTCCTGAGCACACAAGAGAAGTGACCATCTGCTTCTTCAACTATTCCTCTCCCCTTTGCCCCCTCTTCCCTTCCTCTAGCATTATTTCGAACGAGCTCCATGGCCTTGCTTCAGGCACTGAAATAGCTTGTTTGCCAAGGCATGGAGCAGCAAGTTCAAATGGGCAGAACATCAGTCTTAGTTGGTGTTTTTAGGTGGATCCTGGTCACAAAAGATGTGGGAATTTGACTGTCTACCTTCCTGCCTCTCGCTTGATTAAAAAAAGAAAAAAAGAAGAAGAGCATAGTATCATGGAAATTAATCAATTTATAAAAATAAGCAGAGAAAAAAATACTATAAATACGAAAAAACTAGAAATCAATTAATATAACATAAGTAAGTGCCTAGATATCAGTAATTGTTCTAAATATAAATGTACTAAATTCACCAATCAAAAGTCACAGAGTGGCTGAATAGGTAAAAAGTCATTCAGGTATGTATTTTTACAAGAGACTAATTTCTGATTTGAGAACACACAGAGACTCAAAGTGAAGTGCTAGGGAAAGATGCTCTATGTAAGTGGAAATGAAAAAAAAAGTAGCGGCAGTTACATTTATATTAGAAGAATAGATCTTAAGTAGAAAAACAGTAGCAACAGACGAAGGAGGTCATTATCCCATGAAAACAAAACAAAACATTGAACAAGAAGATATAATATTGTAAATAAATATACACACAATATTGGAACAACTAACTACATTAAGAAAATATTTATATATATGGCCCTGGCCAGGTTCAGTTGCAGGTCAAGGCACATACAAGAATTAACCAATGAATGCTTAAATAAGTGGAAGAACAATTGATGTTTCTCTACCCCCACTTCCCTCTATAAAAATCAATCAATAAATAAAAATTAGGAAAAATATTAACAGATATGAAAAGAGAAATAAATAATTAAAAGTAACGGATTTCAATACTCCACTTTCAACAATAGGTTATTCAGGTAGAAAAATCAACAAACAAATGATAGACTTGAACCACACATTAGACCAAATAGCCCAAACAGTTATCCATAGAACATTCCATCCAACAATAGCAAAACGCATTTTTTTTCAGGTGCACACAGAACATTGTCAGGTACAGATCATATAAAGAAAAAATCAAGACTTAGTGAAGTTAAGAAGGTTGAAATCAAAATATCTTTTCTGACCACAATGGTTTGAAACTAGAAATCAATGTGAGTAAAGTAAAAAAAAAATCCACAAATATGTGGAAACTAAACAACACAACCCCAAACAACAAATGGGTCAAAGAAGACATTAAAAAAGAAATCAAAGAATATTTTCATTAAATGAAAATAGAAAAACAACATATCTAAACCTATGAGATGTTGTAAAAATAGTTCTGAGAGGTAAATTCATAGAAACAAATGCATATATTAAAATAATCTATAAAGATATCAAATAAACAACCTACATTTGTACCTCAAGAGACAAGAAAAACAAGTGTAAGTTAAGTGTAAATTAAAAAAAAAATAAAACAAGAATCAAAGCAAAAATAAATAAAATAGAGGCCAAGTAAACAAAAGATAAAATCAACAAAGATAAGAACTATTTTTCCATAAAGATACAAAACTAAAAAACTACTAGTAAAACATATTTGAGAAAAGAGAGAAGACTCAAATATTTACAACTAGAACTGAAAGAAAAAAATGATATCAGACATTACAGAAATATACAGAATCATTAAAAAAATACCATGAACCATACCATTATATGCCAACCAAAGATAAGCTAAAAGAAAGAGATAACTTTCTAGAATTATAAAGTCTATCAAGACTGGACTAGGGAGAAATAGTAAGTCTGAATATATAAATAACAGATAAGGAGATTAAGTACTTAATCAAAAATCTCCGCACATAAAAACCCCAGGAACAGATGGCTTCATGTACAAATTCTACCAAAATTTAAAGAAAGATAGATGCTAATCCTTATAAAACTTTTTCAAAACTTTGAAAAAGGAGAAATATTTCCACTATTATTCTACAAGGTTAGCATTATTCTTAAGGACAATACAAAACAGCAAAATTTAGAAAAATATCCATAATAAATATAGCTAAAGAAATCTTAACAAAATATTAACAGACCTAGTTCAACTCATTAAAGTGATTATACACCATGACTAAGTGAAATTAATTCCTGAGATGCAAATCAAGAAATAATATACATTACACTTAATAGAATTAAAGATAAAAATCATATGATTTTCTCAATAGATGCAGAAAAAGCATTTGACAAAATACAACACCCCTTAATTATAATAAACTTTAGCAGATTGGGTACTGAAAGAACATAACTCAATATAATAAAGGCTATATATGACCAACCTACAGCTAACATTATAGTGTATGGATAACAATTAAAATTTGTTCTAAGGTGAAGAATAAGATAAGGGTGATTACTCTCCCCAGTTTTATTTTACATAGCATTGCAAGTTCTGGGTAGACCCATTAGGCAAGACAAACAAATAAAAATTATCTAAATCAGACAGAAAATAATAAAATAGCCATTATTTGCAGAAAATATAATTTTGCATGTAGAAAATCACAAAGGCTAAACCAAAAATCTATTGGAACTAATTAATAGATTCAGTAAAATTTCAGGATATAAAATCAACGTAGAAAAATTATTTGCACTTTTCTAAATGGATTATCAAACATCTTAGAAAATAATAGAAAAGTAAACTATTCACAATAACATCAAAAACAATAAGATAACTGATAATAAATTTAACTAAAAGATTTAAATACATGTAAAATGCAATTGATGACATTGTTGAAAGAAATTAGACACAAATAGAAAGATATTCTGTACTTATAGATCAAAATAATTAATACTGTTAAAATTTCCATACTACACAAAGCCATCTACAGATCAATAAAATCTATAACAAAATTCTAATTACATTCTTTGCAGAAATAGAAAAAGAATACTAAAATTTGTATGGGACCATAAAGATGTTGGTTAGCTAATGCAGTCATGATAAAGAACAACAAAGGTTGCATCACACTTTCTGATTTCAAACAATACTACAAAACTAGAGTAATTAAAACAGTATGGTAATGGCATAAAAATAGATGCATAGAACAATATTAAAAAAATAGAAAATCCATAATTAAACCCCACATAATTTGGTCAACTAATATTTGATAAGGGAGCCAGGAATGTTTGGTGGCAAAAAGAATACTGTCTTCAATATACGGAAAAAAGAATTGTATAATCACATGCAGAAAAATGAAATTGTATTTCTACCTTACAAAACTTAACTCAAAATCAATAAAAATCTTAAACTTAAATCAGAAGCCATGAAAGTCCTAAAATAAAACATAAAGAAGAATCCTCTTGACATTGGTATTGGCAATTATTTTTTTAATATGACATCAAAAGCACAAAAATCAAAAGAAAAGAAGGGACTACTTCAAACTTTAAAGATTAGTCGGAGTAAAAGAGATAATCAACAAAATATAAAAAGCTATATAGAAATGGGAGAAGCTTTTTTTTTCTTTACAGAAACAGAGAGAGTGTCAGAGAGAGGGATAGATAGGGACAGACAGGCAGGAACAAAGAGAGATGAGAAGCATCAATCATCAGTTTTTCATTGAGACACCTTAGCTGTTCATTGATTGCTTTCTCATACGTGCCTTGACCGTGGGCCTTCAGCAGACTGAGTAACCCCTTGCTCGAACCAGCGACCTTGGGTCCAAACTGGTGAGCTTTGTTCAAACCAGATGAGTTCACGCTCAAGTTGGTGACCTCAGGGTCTTGAACCTGCATCCTTGGCATCCCAATCTGACGCTCTATCCACTGCGCCACCACCTGGTCAGGCTGGAGAAACTTTTTGAAAACCATATATCAAATAAGAAACTAATGTCCAAAATATATAAAAATTTGTGAAAACCAGTAAAAAAAATGAATGATGTAATTAAAAATAAGCAGAAGATCTATATAGACATTTTTTATAAAATATTTATCCAAATAGTCAACATGATAAGATGCTCAACATCAATAATCATTAGATAAATGGAAATCAAAATCAGAATGAGTATCATCTCACTCCTGTATGAATGACTATCAGCAAGAAAACAAGAAATAACGAGTTTTGGGGAGGATATGGTGAAAAATCAACACTGTGCACTATTGGTGCACCTGTTCACTGGTTCAGCTCTAATGGAGACCAGTATAAAAGTTTTTCTAAATATTAAAAATATATCTCCTATATGATCCAGCAATCTCACTTCTGGGTGCATATCCAAAGAAAATAAAAACAGCTTACCAAAGAGTCATGCATTTCCATGTTAACTGCAGCATTAATCACAATAGCCAAGATGTGACACATAAATGTCTATCAATGAATGAAAGGATAGATAATATGGTGTACATGTACAACAAAAATTATTTAATTACGAAAACAAAGGCAATCCTGCTATTTTTGACAACATGAACAGACCTTGAAGAAATAAGGCCATCAAAGATAAATATTGTATGATATTTCTTATATGTGAAAACAACAAAAAGAATTGCAATTGTAAAAGCAGACAGTAAATGGTTGGTTACCAGGTGCTGGGAGGTGAAAGAATGGAAGAGATTTGTTTAAGGCTCCATACTCACAACTAGTAGATAAGTAAGTTGTGGAGACCTAATACACAGTACAGTAATTACAGACAAGAAAATTTTGTTGTAAACATTAAACTTGCCAAAAAACTAAATCTTAATTGTTTTCAACACTAGAAATGATAACTTCTTGACATGATAGAGGTGTAAACAGTGTAATGAGAATCATACTACAATATAAATGTATCAAATAAATATGCTGTACATAATAAATTTATAGAATATTGTATGTAAAATAAATCTCGATTAAAATATAGTGATAAAGCACAGTTTAATGTTTATTTTAGTAAAAAAATTTAAAAAATAATGACAAATTGTACTAAAATATCCTTTTTAAGGACAGTTTCAAACAATTTTTTTTTTTTTCATTTTTCTGAAGCTGGAAACAGGGAGAGACAGTCAGACAGATTCCCGCATGCGCCCGACCGGGATTCACCCGGCACGCCCACCAAGGGGCGACGCTCTGCCCACCAGGGGGCGATGCTCTGCCCATCCTGGGCGTCGCCATGTTGCGACCCTCCTGGGTGTCGCCATATTGCGACCAGAGCCACTCTAGCGCCTGGGGCAGAGGCCACAGAGCCATCCCCAGCGCCCGGGCCATCTTTTGCTCCAATGGAGCCTTGGCTGCGGGAGGGGAAGAGAGAGACAGAGAGGAAGGCGCGGTGGAGGGGTGGAGAAGCAAATGGGCGCTTCTCCTATGTGCCCTGGCCGGGAATCGAACCCGGGTCCTCCGCACGCTAGGCCAACGCTCTACCGCTGAGCCAACCGGCCAGGGCCTCAAACAATTTTTTAAAGATTTTTAAAATTTATTTGTTGAATTTTTAGTGAGAGGAGAGACAGAGAGAAAGGAGGGAAGGAGCGGGAAGCATCAACTCTTGATAGTTGCTTCCCCTATGTCAGTGGTCCCCCGGGCCGCAGACTGGTACCAGTCCACAGAGAAAGAATAAATAACTTACATTATTTCCATTTTATTTATTTTTAAGTCTGAATGATGTTTTATTTTTAAAAAATGACCAGATTTCCTCTGTTACATCCATCTAAGACTCACTCTTAATGCTTGTCTCATAAGTTCGACAATTATATTTAAAAATACCACAGTTTTTACACCAGTTGCATAATTTTGTTTTGTTCATTTATTCATTCCACCCTAAAGGCCAGTCTGTGAAAATATTTTCTGACATTAAACCACTTCATGGCCCAAAAAAGGTTGGGTACCACTGCCCTATGTGACTTGACCAGGCAAGCTGGAATTTTGAACCTGCACTCTGTGCATTCCAGGTTGACATTTTATCCATTGCACCACCACAGGTCAGGTTTCCAACAATTTCTTTTAATAATTTTATTTTTAATGGGGCGACATCAATGAATCAGGATACATATATTCAAAGATAACAACTCCAGGTTATCTTGTCGTTCACTTATGTTGCATACCCATCACCCAAAGTCAGATTGTCCTCTGTCACCTTCTATCTAGTTTTCTTTGTGCCCCTCTCCCTCCCCCTTTCCTTCTCCCTCTCCCCCCTCCCCCCGTAACCACCACACTCTTATCAATGTCTCTTAGTTTCACTTTTAAGTCCCACCTACATATGGAATAATGCAGTTCCTGGTTTTTTCTGATTTACTTATTTCACTTCGTATAATGTTATCAAGATCCCACCATTTTGCTGTAAATGATCCGATGTCATCATTTCTTATGGCTGAGTAGTATTCCATAGTGTATATGCGCCACATCTTCTTTATCCAGTCATCTATTGATGGGCTTTTTGGTTGTTTTCATGTCCTGGCCACTGTGAACAATGCTGCAATGAACATGGGGCTGCATGTGTCTTTACGTATCAATGTTTCTGAGTTTTGGGGGTATATACCCAGTAGAGGGATTGCTGGGTCATAAGGTAGTTCTATTTTCAGTTTTTTGAGGAACCACGATACTTTCTTCCATAATGGTTGTACTACTTTACATTCCCACCAACAGTGTATGAGGGTTCCTTTTTCTCCACAGCCTCTCCAACATTTGTTATTACCTGTCTTGTTAATAACAGCTAATCTAACAGGTGTGAGGTGGTATCTCATTGCAGTTTTGATTTTTGCTTTAAAAATTTAACACACTTTGCACTCATCAATGGAGGGTAAATCAGATTTTCCAATATTTCATGTTTCAATACAAATATTATATTTTGCCTGATTGATTTGAAAGTCATGCACTTTTTAGAAATTATTTTACTTAGAATTTATTGGCTTGGCATTGGTTCGCAGAATCATACAGGTTCCAAGTGTACAACCTGACAAAACATCATCTGTACACTGCATCATTGTCTCATCATCCCAAGTAAACACTTTTTACATCCATTCCCGACCCCTTTGCGCAACTTCATGAAACCACCCCCATTTCCCTCTGGCTACGACTACACTGTTTTTTTTTTTTTTTTTGTGTGTGTGTGTGTGTGTGTGTGTGTTTCTCTCTCTCTGTGTGTGTGTATACACATATATTCCCTTTATTCCATCACATTTTTTTCATCCAGCCCCCCAACTCTCATTCCCTCTGACAGCTGTGAGTCTGTTCCATGTATCCATGTCTCTATTTTGTTCAGATTATTTTATTAGTTTTCACTTATAAGTGAAATCATATGGTATTTGTCTTTCTCTGGTTGGTTTATTTCACTGAGCATAATAATCTCCCAGTTCGTCCATATTGTCACAAAAAGTAAGATTTTCTTCTTTTTTATAACTAAATAATATTACATTTTGCAAATGTACCACTTCTTTTTTATCCACTCATTTACTGAGGGAAGCATGGGCTATTTCCAAATCTTCGCTATTGTAAATAATGCTGCAATGAACATAGGGTTGCATATATTCTTTCAAATTAGTGTTTCCATTATTTTGAATATATTCCCAGAAGTGGGATCAGTGAGTCAAAAAGCAGTTCCATTTTTTAAAAACTTTTTGAGGAAATTCCATTCTGCTTTCTACAATGGATGGCTATAGCAATCTGCATTTCTGTCAGTGGTGTATGGGAGTAACCTTTCCTCTGCATCCTCACCAGTACTTGTTATTGATGTATTGATGATAGCTATTCAAAAAGTTGAGAGGTGATATATCATTGGGGTTTTAATTAGCAACTATCTGATGATTAATGA
Source organism: Saccopteryx bilineata (assembly GCF_036850765.1). NCBI lineage: Eukaryota > Metazoa > Chordata > Mammalia > Chiroptera > Emballonuridae > Saccopteryx > Saccopteryx bilineata. The sequence goes on along the minus strand of NC_089502.1, from coordinate 67,007,020 downwards.
TGTTGAGCATATTTTATTTTATTAAGTGAGAGGAGGGGAGGCAGAGAGACAGACTCATGCATGTGCCCAGACCTGGATCCACCAAGAAAGAACACAAAGAGCAAGGTTCTGCCCATCTGGCCTGTTGCCTCATTTCTTGGTAATTGGGCTATTTTTAGAGCCTGGGGTAAGGCCACGGAGCCATCCTCAGAGCCTGGAGCCAATTTTCTCAAACCATCAAGCCATGGCTATGGAAAATGAAGAGAATGAGGACGGGGAGAGAAAGGGATGAAGAAGCAAATGGTAACTTCTCCTGTGTGTTCTGATCGAGAATTGAACCTTGGACATCTGCATGCCAGGCCAACACTCTACCACTCAGCCAACTGGCCAGGGCCTGAGCATATTTTCATATGATTATTTGCCATTGGTATGTCCTCTTGAAAAAGTGACTATTCAAGTCCTTTTCCTATTTTTTCATTGGGTTGTCTTCTTGGTATTGAGTAACATAAGTCTTTTTTATAAAGTTTGGAAATTAACCCCTTATCAAATGTATCATTGGCAAATATATTTTCACATTCAGTGAGTTCCCTTTTCATTTTGATGATCATTTCTTTTGTTATGCAAAACATTTTAGTATGATTTAGTTCCATCTGTTTATCTTTTCCTTTATCTCCCTTCCCCAAGCAGATATAACAGTGATAATATTGTTATAAGAAATGTCTTAAATTTTACTGCCTAAGTTTTCTTCTAGGATTTTTATGGTTTCATGAATTATATTTAACTATTTAATCCATTTTGAGTTTATTCTTGTGAATGACGTAAGTTGGTGCTCTAGTTTTATATTTTTGTATGTTACTGTTCAACTTTTCCAACAGAATTGATTGAAGAAACCGTCTTGCCTGATCATGCGGTGGCGCAGTGGATAGAGTGTCGGACTGGGACACAGACGATCCAGGTTCGAGACCCCGAGGTCACCAGCTTGAGCATGGGCTCATCTGGTTTGAGCGAAAGCTCACCAACTTGAACCCAAAGTCGCTGGCTCCAGCAAGGGGTTACTTGGTCTGCCAAAGACCCGTGGTCAAGGCACATATGAGAAAGTAATCAATGAACAACTAAGGTGTTGCAATGCACAATGAAAAACTAATGGTTGATGCTTCTCATCTCTCTCCATTCCTGTCTGTCTGTCCCTGTCTATCCCTCTCTCTGACTCACTCTCTGTCTCTGTAAAAAAAAAAAAAGTATTGATGATTCTCATCTCTTTCCCTTCCTGTCTCTGTCCCTAACTGTCCCTCTCTGTCTCTCTTTCTGCTCTCTGTCTCTCTTTTTGAAAAATGTTAATACAAAAGAAACTGTCTTTATGCCATTTTATGTTCTTGCTTTCTCTGTCAAATATAAATTGACCATAAAGGTGTGGGTTTACTTGTGTGTTTTTAATTCTGTTCCATTGATCTATAGATCATTCACATTTTTCTTTTTTCTTTGCTTTCTTCTATTTTTTTAAAGAGAGAAGCAGAGGGAGAGGGCACATGCAACCCTCTGAGGTGGCTGCTGAGATCTGAGCCAACTGAAGCACCCTGGAAGTGTTCCAAATGAGTGCAGGGGCATGCACGAGCCTGACCAAGGCAGCTGCAGTCATGGAGGTAGACTGGAGCCAGAAGCACCTGATCCCAAAAGCCCTGGGCAGCAACAATGATGGTGGCCTGGTAGACAGACCAACAACGATGGTGGCCTGGTAGACCACACAACGGGAGATAAAATGTCTGGATAGAATGACACCTGAGGCTAAGAAGTAGGCCACATCTAATACTGTACCTAGTCACTGAATTACAGTTCTGAGCCCAACAAGTAGCCAGTAATAAAAGACAACGGAAAGAAGATTTTAGGGAAACTTGAACTTTTAAAGTATCTTATTACAGGCCAAGTGTAGATAAAAGCAAGCCTAGGAATTCAGCTGATATTTACAATGGCACATGGACCCAACAGAGGAAGCAATAAGATCTGGATCACCTATAACCATCAAAAGGTAGATAAGAACCAGTCACAGGCAGTGACCCCCACTGATCTGCCCCAGACCTAAGCCAGGGAAGTCCAGGGCAACATTGACAAAATGAGAAGACAGAGAAGTGCAATCCAAATGAACCAACAAGAGAAACACCCAGAAAATGAGCTGAGTGAGATGGATATAAGCGAACTACTAGATGCAGAGTTTAAAATAATGATTATTAGAATACTGAAAAGATCTTATAACAACACTTGATGGTAACAGTGAACACATAGCTAAATAAATAATCTGTATTAAAAAGAACATTGAAATAATAAAGAAGAACCAATCAGAAATGAAAAATAGAATATCTGTAATGAAGATAACACAAGAAGCAATTAATAGCAGGCTGGATGAAGCAGAGGATCAAATCAACAATTTAGAAGACAAGATAAACAAAAACACAAAAGTGGAGCAGCAAAAAGAAAAAAAATGAAAAAATCTGAGGAAACTCTAAGGGAGTTCTATGACAACACAAAGAGAAACAACATCCACATCATAGGAGTTCCTGAAGAAGAAGAGAAAGTACAAGGGATAGAGACCTTGTTCAATCAAATCAAAGCTGAAAACTTCCCCAAATTGATGCAAGAAAAGTCACACAAGTTCAAGATGCACAGAGAACTCCATTAAAGAGAAACCCAAAGAAATCCACACCAAGACACAACATAATTAAAATAGCAAAGATAAAAGATAAAAAGAAAATATTAAAAGCTGTTAGAGAAAAAAAGTCCTATCCCTACAAAGGAGTCCCTATAACAATGACATCTGACTTCTCAACAAAAACACTTGAGGCCAGAAGAGAAAGGCAAGAAATATTCAAAGTAATGCAGAACAAGAGCCTACAACCAAGACTACTTTATCGAGAAAGGCTATCATTTAAAATTGAAGGAGAAATATAAAAAGCTTCCCAGACAAAAAAAAAACCCAAAAAACAAAACTCAAGGAATTCACTACAACCAAACCAATGCTGCAAGAAATGTTAAGGGGCCTGTTGCAAACAATACAAAGGGAGAAAATAATATAATAAGAAAGGAATATAGCTTGAAAGAATAAAATGGCAATAAACAACTATATATCAATAATAACCTTAAATTTAAATAGATTAAATGATCCAATCAAAAGACGTAGGGTAGCTGTGTGAATAAGAAAACAGGAACCGTACATATGCTATATATAAGAAACACCTCAAAACAAAAGATACACATAGACTGAAGGTAAAAGGATGGAAAAATATTTCATGCATATGGAAATGAAAAAAAAAAAAGCTGGGGTAGCAATATTTATATCAGACAAAATGGACTTTAAAACAGAGGCTATAGTAAGAGATAAAGAAAGTCACTACATAATGATAAAGGGAGTAATCCAACAGGAAGAGATAACCATTGTAAATATATATGCACTTAATATAGGAGCACCTAAATATATAAAGCAGTCTTTGATGTATATTAAGGGCGAGATTAACAGCAACACTATAATAGTAGGGGATTTCAATACCCCACTAACATCACTAGATAGATACTCAAGAAAGAAAATTTAAAAAGAAACTGCAGACTAAAAGGACACACGAGATCAACTTGATTTAATAAAATCTTCAGAAACTTTCACCCTAAAGCAGAGGTTCTCAACCTGTGGGTCACGACTCCAGCAGGGGTCAAACAACCAAAACACAGGGGTCACCTAAAGCCATCAGAAATACATGTTTTATTTAAAAATGTATTGTATAATAAATGTATTTTCCGATGGCTTTAGGTGACCCCTGTGTTTTGGTCATTCGACCCCTGCCGTGGTCGCGACCCACAGGTTGAGAACTGCTGATTTAGATGCTAAAATCCTCAACAAAATATTAGCAAACCAGATCCAGCAATACATCAAAAAAAATCATACACCATGATCAAGCGGGATTTATTCTGTGGAGACAAGGCTGGTACAATATTCACAAATCAAACAATGTGATTCATCATTCATCACATAAACAAAAAGAAGGAGGAAAACTACATGATAATTTCAATAGATGCAGAACAAACATTTGATAAATTCCAGCACCCAGGCCCTGGCCGGTTGGCTCAGCGGTAGAGTGTCGGCCTAGCGTGCGGAGGACCTGGGTTCGATTCCCAGCCAGGGCACACAGGAGAAGTGCCCATTTGCTTCTCCACCCCTCCGCTGCACTTTCCTCTCTGTCTCTCTCTTCCCCTCCCGCAGCCAATGCTCCATTGGAGCAAAAATGGCCCGGGCGCTGGGGATGGCTCTGTGGCCTCTGCCTCAGGCGCTAGAGTGGCTCTGGTCGCAACATGGCGACGCCCAGGATGGGCAGAGCATCGCCCCCTGGTGGGCAGAGCGTCGCCCCTGGTGGGCGTGCCGGGTGGATCCCGGTCGGGCGCATGCGGGAGTCTGTCTGACTGTCTCTCCCTGTTTCCAGCTTCAGAAAAATGCAAAAAAAAAGAAAAAAAAATCCAGCACCCATTTATGATTAAAACTCTCAGCAAAGTGGGAATACAGGGAATATACCTCAACATGATAAAGGCCTTTTATGACAAACTCATAGTCAACATTATACTCAATGGACAAAAATTAAAAGCAATTCCCTTAAGATCAGAAACAAGGCAAGGGTGCCCCCTTTCACCACTCTTATTCAATATAGTTCTGGAAGTCCTAGCCACAGCAATCAGACAAGAAGAAGATATAAAAGGCATCCAAATTGGAAAAGAAGTAGTAAAACTATCATTATTTGCAGATGATATGATATTGTATATAGAAAACCCTTAAGTCTCAGTCAAAAATCTAGTGAACCTGATAAAGGAATTCAGCAAGGTGGCAGGATATATAATTAATACTCAGAAATCAGAGGCATTTTTATACACCAACAGTGAACTGTCAGAGAAATTAAGGAAAAAATCCCCTTCATTATTGCAACAAAAAAATAAAGTATCTAGGAGTAAATTTAACCAAGGAGGTTAAAGACTTGTACTTAGAAAATTATAAAACACTGATAAAAGAAATCAAGAAAGATACAAACAAGTGGAAGCATATACTGTGCTCAAGGTTAGGAATAATAAACATCATTATAATGTCTATATTACACAAAGCAATTTATAAATTAAATAAAATACCAATTAAAATACCAATGACATACTTCAAAGATATAGAACACATATTCCAAAAAATTATATAGAACCAAAAAAGAACATGAATAGCCTCAGCAATCTGAAAAAGGAAGAATAAAGTGGAAGGCATCACACTTCCTCATATCAAGTTATACTATAAGGCCATTGTACTCAAAATAGTCTGGTACTGGCATAATAACAGGCATATAGATCAATGGAACAGAACAGAGAACCCACAAATAAACCCACACCTTTATGGACAACTGATATTTGACTAAGGAGGTAAGGGCATACAATGGAGTAAAGACAGTCTCTTTAACAAAAGGTGTTGGCAAAACTGGAAAGCTACCTGCAAAAAAAAAAAAAATGAAACTATACCACCAACTTACACCATTTACAAAGATAAACTCAAAATAGATAAAATACTTAAATATAAGCCGTGAAACCATAAGCATCTTAGAAGAAAACACAGGCAGTAAGCTCTCCATCTCTTGTAGCAATATATTTGCTGATTTATCTCCATGGGTAAGTGAAATAAAAGGCAGGATAAACAAATGGGACTATATAAAACTAAAAAGCTTTTGCACAGCTAAAGTCAATATGAAACAGAATAAATAGACAAACCACACAATGGGAGAACATATTCAACAATACATCTGATAAGGAGTTAATAACCAAAATTTATAAAGAACTTGTAAAACTCAACACCAGGAAGACAAACAATCCAATAAAAAAATGGACAAAAGAAATAAATAGACACTTCTCCAAAGAGGACATACAGATGGCCAATAGGCATATGAAAAAATGTTCAAAATCACTAATCATTAGAGAAATGCAAATTAAAACCACAATGAGATATCACCTTACAGCAGTCAGAATGGCGCTCATCAACAAAACAACACAGAATAAGTGCTGGCGAGGATGTGGAGAAAAGGGAACCCTCCTGCACTCCTGGTGGGAATGCAGACTGGTGCAGCCTCTGTGGAAGACAGTATGGAGATTCCTCAAAACATTAAAAATGGAACTTCCTTTTGACCCAGCCATCCCACTTATAGGAATATATCCCAAGGACTCCATATGACTGACTCAAATAAATAATTGCACCCCCATGTTTATGGTAGCATTGTTCACAATAGCAAAGATCTGGAAACAGCCCAAATGTCTGTCAGTGGACGAGTGAATTAAAAAGCTATGGAACATATAAACAATGGAATACTATGGCGCCATGAAAAAGTAGGAAATATTACCTTTTGCGACAACATGGATGGACCTAAAAACTACTATGTTGAGTGAAATAAGCCAGAAAGAGAAAGAAAAATATCATATGACCTCACTCATTTGAAGAATCCAAGGAACAATGTGAACTAACAAATGTAATTAAACCTAAACGGAAGGGGGGATGCATTCAGGGAGACACTAGAATCTATGTAAATACAATAAATAAATTAATTAATTAAAAAATAGGAGGATGAATACGGATTAACCCTTGTTTGTGAAACAGAAGTAGAATGGAATTAGCAATAAAAGTGAATTCTGTCTAAGGCCAAAAAATAAATAAATAAATAAATAAGAGAGAGGCAGGGAAGGAAGGACAATCTCAGTGTCCTTGTGTGTGTTTTAAATGAGAATCAAAATGGCGAATAATGAACCTGTTATGTAGTGAGATTACTATAACTTTCTTATTAAAGGTAACATCCGGTTTTAGCTGTTTTTAATAGTTATTATTCTCTAGTGCATCTCTCATTAATTTTATATAAATAAACAATTGCATTTATCAATACCTGACACACAATATTTTTTTGATTTGTCACAAAATATAGATTCATTTATTCTCATTAATATAATTGTAATATTTAAGGTGAATTTATGAATAAGTAAATTCATTAAAACATGGAGGGGCACAAAGAAAACCAGATAGAAGGTGACAGAAGACAATTTGACTTTGGGTGATGGATATGCAACATAATCAAATGTCAAAATAACCTGGAGATGTTTTCTCTGAACAGATGTACCCTGATTTATCAATGTTATCCCATTAAAATTAATTAAAAAATGGAATGATGTCCTGAACTAAAATTACTGTGATTTGTCATTAAATGTATAGAAGCAGCTATTTCCATAGAAAAATATAAAGTGAATTTTTTATTGTGTGTGTGACAGAGACAGAGAGAGAGACAGGGAGAGGGACTGACAGGAAAGGAGAGAGATGAGAAGCATTAATTCTTCATTGTAGCACCTTAGTTGTTCATTGATTTCACTCTCTTTTGTGCCTTGGCCGGGTGGCTACAGCAGACTGAGTGACCCCTTGCTCAAGCCAGCGACCTTGGGCTGAAGCCAGCGACCATGGGGTCATGTCTGTCATCCCTTGTTCAAGCCAGTGACCTCGTGCTGAAGCTGGTGAACTCGTGCTCAAGCTGGATGAGCCTGCAATCAAGGCCGCAACATCGGAGTTTCAAATCTGGGTCCTGCATGTCCCAGTCTGATGCTCTATCCACTGTGCCACCGCCTGGTCAGGCAGATGTAATTCTTTTTGATGAAAAATTAAATTATTTACTACTTATACCAACCACCAATGGCATCAAGCAAATAATTTTTTAAATTTATATTTTCTATTAAATTTATTGGTATGACATTTGTTAATCAAATTATATAGGTTTCAGGGGTACAATTATATAGTACATTATCTATATATTGTATCATTTGTTCACCACCCTAAGTCAAGTCTCCTTTCATCATAATTTTCTCCCCTTTATGCTTTCCTACCTCCCCCACCCCATTTTCCTCTGTTAGTCACCCTACTGTTATATATGTATGAGTCTTTTTTTCTTTTTTTTTTTTTTTTTTTTTATAATTTTATTTTTTTTAATGGGGTGACATCAATAAATCAGGATACATATATTCAAAGATAACAAGTCCAGGTTATCTTGTCGTTCAATTATGTTGCATACCCACCACCCAAAGTCAGATTGTCCTCTGTCACCCTCTATCTTGTTCTCTCTGTGCCCCTCCCCCTCCCCCTTTCCCTCTCCCATTCCCCCCTCCCCCCCGTAACCACCACACTCTTATCAATGTCTCTTAGTTTCACTATTATGTCCCACCTATGTATGGAATAATACAGTTCCTGTTTTTTTCTGATTTACTTATTTCGCTTCGTATCATGTTATCAAGATCCCACCATTTTGCTGTAAATGTTCCGATGTCATCATTTCTTATGGCTGAGTAGTATTCCATAGTGTATATGTGCCACATCTTCTTTACCCAGTCATCTATTGATGGGCTTTTTGGTTGTTTCCATGTCCTGGCCACTGTGAACAATGCTGCAATAAACATGGGGCTGCATGTGTCTTTACGAATCAATGTTTCTGAGTTTTGGGGATATATACCCAGTAGAGGAATTGCTGGGTCATAACGTAGTTCTATTTTCAGTTTTTTGAGGAACCACCATACTTTCTTCCATAATGGTTGTACTACTTTACATTCCCACCAACAGTGTATGAGGGTTCCTTTTTCTCCACAGCCTCTCCAACATTTGCTATTACCTGACTTGCTAATAACAGCTAATCGAACAGGTGTGAGGTGGTATCTCATTGCCGTTTTGATTTGCATTTCTCTAATAGCTAAAGAAGATGAGCATCTTTTCATATATCTGTTGGCCATTTGTACTTCTTCCTGGGAGAAGTGTCTATTCATATCCTCTTCCCATTTTTTTATTGGATTGTTTGTTTGTTTGTTGTTGAGTTTTATGAGTTCTTTGTATATTTTGGATATTAAGCCCTTATCTGACCTGTTGTTTGAAAATATCATTTCCCATTTAGTTGGCTTTCTGTTTATTTTGTTATCAGTTTCTCTTGCTGAGCAAAAACTTCTTAGTCTGATGTAGTCCCATTCATTAATTTTTGCCTTCACTTCTCTTGCCATTGGAGTCAAATTCATAAAATGCTCTTTAAAACCCAGGTCCATGAGTTGAGTACCTATGTCTTCTTCTATGTACTTAATTGTTTCAGTCTTATGTTTAGATCTTTCATCCATTTTGAGTTAATTTTTGTACAGGGGGAGAGACTGTAGTCCAGTTTCATTCTTTTGCATGTGGCTTTCCAGTTTTCCCAGCACCATTTATTGAAGAGGCTTTCTTTTCTCCATTGTGTGTTGTTGGCCCCTTTATCAAAAATTATTTGACTATATATATGTGGTTTTATTTCTGGACTTTCTATTCTGTTCCATTGGTCTGAGTGTCTATTTTTCTGCCAATACCATGCTGTTTTGATTGTCGTGGCCCTATAATAGAGTTTGAAGTCAGGTATTGTTATGCCCCCAGCTTCATTCTTTTTCTTTAGGATTGCTTTGACTATTTGGGGTTTTTTATAGTTCCATATAAATCTGATGATTTTTTGCTCTATTTCTTTAAAAAATGTCATTGGAAGTTTGATGGGAATTGCATTAAATTTGTATATTGCTTTGGGTAATATAGCCATCTTGATTATATTTATTCTTCCTAGCCAAGAACAAGGTATATTCTTCCATCTCATTATATCTTTTTCAATTTCCCTTAACAATGGTTTATAGTTTTCATTATATAAGTCCTTTACATTCTTTGTTATGTTTATTCCTAAGTATTTTATTTTTTTTGTTGCAATCGTGAAGGGGATTATTCTTTTGAGTTCCTTCTCAGTTGTTTCATTGTTGGCATATAGAAAGGCTATTGACTTCTGTATGTTAATTTTGTATCCTGCGACCTTAATGGATTGGCTTATTGTTTCTAGTAGTCTTTTTGTGGGTTCTTTGGGGTTTTCGATGTATACGATCATATCATCTGCAAAAAGTAATACCTTTACTTCTTCTTTTCCGATATGGATGCCTTTTATTTCTTTGTCTTGTCTGATTGCTCTGGCTAGAACCTCTAGTACCACATTAAATAAGAGTGGAGAGAGTGGACAACCCTGTCTTGTTCCTGATTTAAGGGGGAAAGCCTTCAGTTTAGTGCCATTTAATATGATGTTAGCTGATGGTTTATCATATATGGCCTTTATCATGTTGAGATATTTTCCTTCTATACCCATTTTGTTGAGAGTCTTAAACATAAAATTGTGTTGTATTTTATCAAAAGCCTTTTCTGCATCTATTGATAAGATCATGTGGTTTTTATTCTTTGTTTTGTTGATATGGTGTATTACATTAACCGTTTTACGTATGTTGAACCATCCTTGAGATTCTGGGATGGATCCCACTTGATCATGATGTATTATTTTTTTAATATGTTGTTGTATTCGATTTGCTCGTATTTTGTTTAGTATTTTAGCATCTGTATTCATTAGAGATATTGGTCTGTAGTTTTCTTTTTTTGTGCCATCCTTGCCTGGTTTTGGTATGAGGGTTATGTTGGCCTCATAAAATGTGTTTGGAAGTATTGCTTCTTCTTCAATTTTTTGGAAGACTTTGAGTAGAATAGGAACCAAGTCTTCTTTGAAGGTTTGATAAAATTCGCTGGTATAGCCGTCAGGGCCTGGACTTTTATTTTTGGGGAGGTTTTTAATGGTTTTTTCTATTTCTTCTCTACTGATAGGTCTGTTTAGGCTTTCTGCTTCTTCTTGACTCAGTCTAGGAAGGTTGTATTTTTCTAGGAATTTATCCATTTCTTCTAGGTTGTTGAATTTAGTGGCATAAAGTTTTTCATAGTATTCTACAATAATTCTTTGTATATCTACGGTGTCCGTGGTGATTTCTCCTCTTTCATTTTGGATTTTGTTTATATGAGTTCTTTCTCTTTTTTCCTTGGTAAGTCTTGCCAAGGGTTTGTCAATTTTGTTGATCTTTTCAAAGAACCAGCTCCTTGTTCTATTAATTTTTTCTATAGTTTTTCTGTTCTCTAATTCATTTATTTCTGCTCTGATTTTTATTATCTCCTTTCTTCGGCTGGTTTTGGGTTGTCTTTGTTCTTCTTTTTCCAGTTCCTTAAGGTGAGAAGTTAAGTGGTTCACTTGGGCTCTCCATTGTTTGTTCATATATGCCTGAAGCGATATGAACTTCCCTCTTATCACTACTTTTGCTGCATCCCATAGATTCTGATATGTCGTATTGTCATTTTCATTAGTCTGTATATATCTTTTGATCTCTGCACTTATTTCTTCTTTGACCCATTCATTTTTTAAAAGTATGTTGTTTAGTTTCCACATTTTTGTGGGATTTTTTTCCTCTTTTTTGCAGTTGAATTCTAGTTTCAAGGCTTTATGATCAGAAAATATGCTTGGTACAACTTCAATTTTTCTGAATTTGCTGATGTTGTTTATGTGGTCCAATATATGGTCAATTCTTGAGAATGATCCATGTACACTGGAGAAAAATGTATACTCAGTCACTTTGGGATGAAATGTCCCATAGATGTCTATCATATCTAGGTGCTCTAGTGTTTTGTTTAAAGCCACTATGTCTTTGTTGATTCTCTGTTTGGATGACCGATCTAGAGCTGTCAGCGGTGTATTGAGGTCTCCAAGTATGATTGTATTTTTGTCAGTTTTTGTTTTAAGATCAATAAGTAGCTGTCTTATATATTTTGGTGCTCCTTGGTTTGGTGCATATATATTAAGAATTGTTATGTCTTCTTGATTCAGTGTCCCCTTAGCCATTATGAAATGGCCATTTTTGTCTCTGAGTACTTTTCCTGTCTTGTAGTCAGCATTATCCGATATGAGTATTGCTATACCTGCTTTTTTTTGGATGTTATTTGCTTGGAGTATTGTTTTCCAGCCTTTCACTTTGAATTTGTTTTTATCCTTGTTACTTAGATGAGTTTCCTGTAGGCAGCATACAGTTGAATTTTCTTTTTTAATCCATTCTGCTACTCTGTGCCTTTTTATTGGTGAGTTTAATCCATTTACATTTAGTGTAATTATTGATACTTGTGAGTTCCCTATTGCCATTTTATATCTTGCTTTCTGTTAGTTTTGTGTCTTGTTTGATCCTTCTCTTTCGTTTTTCTATCTTTTGTTTTTATTTGGTTGTATTCCATACATCTTTCCTCTGTTGCTATCTTTTTTATCTCATGTGCTTCTGTGGTGGTTTTTTCAATGGTGGTTACCTTTGAGTAATGAAAAGGGTCCCTACCCTGTTCATTGTAGCGAACTATTTTGTGAGTACTTTTGCACTCCATCGTCCTTTGCTACTGTTAATCTCCATCTTCTCCCCCTCTTTCTTTTTCTTGTTGTCACAGTTTAAATTTGGTTTTATTGTGTTCTTCTTGGAGCTTTTACTTGTGGCTCTGTTTTTTTTTTGTTCTTTGTATCTGATTGGAGAACCCCCTTTAGTAATTCCTGGAGTGGGGGTTTTCTGATGATAAATTCCCTCATCTTTTCTGTATCTGTGAATATTTTTATTTCTCCTTTGTATTTGAAGGATAGCTTTGATGGGTATAGTATTCGTGGCTGAAAGTTCCTCTCTTTCAGGACTTTAAATATTGGGGTCCACTCTCTTCTAGCTTGTAGAGTTTCTGCTGAGAAATCTGATGATAATCTAATGGGCCTTCCTTTATTTGTTGTATTCTTCTTTTCCCTGGCTGCCTTGAGAATTTTTTCTTTGTTGTTGGTTTGTGTCAATTTCATTATGATATGCCTTGGAGTAGGTTTGTTGGGGTTAAGAAAACTCGGAGTTCTTTTTGCTTCTTGAGCTTGAGGCTTTAGTTCTTTCCACAGGCTTGGGAAGTTCTCATCTATTATTTGTTTGAGTATGTTCTCCATTCCATTTTCTCTCTCTTCTCCCTCTGATATACCTATTATTCTTATGTTATTCTTTTTGATGGAGTCAGATAATTCTTGTAGGGCTATCTCATTTTTTTTAATTTTTGAGTCTCTTTCTTCTTCTCTCTGTTGTGCCTCAAGTTGCTTGTCTTCTATTTCACTAATCCTCTCTTCTATCTGACCTGTTCTATAAGCTAAGCTTGTTATTTCGTTTTTCAGCTCGAGAATTGAGTTTTTCATCTCTGTTTGATTTGTTTTTATAGTTTCAATTTCCTTGGACATATATTCTTTGTGTTCATTGAGTTGTTTTCTTTTTTTTTTTTTTAAGATTTTATTGATTGATTTTTTTATTTATTCATTTTTTAGAGAGGAGAGAGAGACAGAGAGAGAAAGAGAGAGAGAGAGCGAAGAGACAGAGAGAGATTAGGGGGGAGGAGCTGGAAGCATCAACTCCTATATGTGCCATGACCAGGCAAGCCCAGGGTTTTGAACCGGCAACCTCAGCATTTCCAGGTCGACGTTTTATCCACTGCGCCACCACAGGTCAGGCCAAGTTGTTTTCTGAGCTCCCTAAATTGCCTTTCTGTGTTTTCTTGTATATCTCAGAGGATTTTTAGTATTTCTATCTTGAATTCTCTGTCATTTAGCTCCAAGGTTTCCAATATATTAATTTTTTCTCCATAGATTTTTTCTCATCTAGCTGTGTTACCTCTCTTTCTTTTGTATTCATGATATTCGATTTTCTCTTCCTTAATGGCATCTGAGGGTGGTTTTGTTGATAGTATTAATGAGATTTAATAAAGAATAAAAAGTTAAAAAAATAGCAATAAAAAATCGAAAAGAGTTGTTTTTTTTTAAAAAAATTAATAATGAAATAAAGAAAAAGAAAATAAAAATTAAAGAAAAGGAAATTATTCCCCCCCTCCTTTTTTCCTCTCCTCTCCTCTCCCCTCTTTTTTGAGAAAATCTTGTGGTGGACTGTGAATTATAACAAACAATGCCTGTGATGGAGGGCCTGAATTGGGGAAAAGTAATAAAGGGGCAAAAAAAAAAAAAAAAAAAAGAAAAAAAAAAAAGGAAAGAAAAAAGAAAAAAAAAAAGAGCGTATGGACCCACAAAAAGCAAATAAGGAAAAAATTTGGGTCAAGAATGAAATGATTTGCTTTTAGGTGTTGGTTGTCTAAGAGTTATTATGAGAGGAATAAGAGGAAAACGAAAAAATGGGGGGACAAATTAAAATTACTATTGTATTTAGTGGAACAAGAACTAGATAATATGGAGAGCCAGGGATGAGAGCACTGCTAGTGAGTTAAAAAGGTGAAGTAAAAACCCCCCAAAATGCCACAAACATAGGTTTGAGTCCCAGATAAGATAATTTGTTTGTTATTGAGGTTTGAATGAGAGGAGATGTAAAGGAGAAAGGAAGAAACTAATATAGAGGGAGAAAAGAAAGAGAGAGAAAAAAAGAGGTAACCACTAAAAGAAGAAAAAAGAAAGGAGAGAGAGAGAGAGAGAGAGTTAAGTGTTTTGGAGTGCAACCCTCATAGAGAGAAAGGAAGAGAAGAGAAAAGATAATGGGAGATGTAACACTTATGGGTAGTGTAGTTCAAGGAGAGGAGAGAGTAAGACCGGTAGAGAGTTAATCGGCCAAATTGGAGGAGGAAAAAAAAGTATCAAGAATGAAGATAAGAGAAACAAACGAACAAATATAATAAAATGGGATAGGCTATAAAGTCTTCAGATTATTCTTGATTTTGAGAGGTTATCTTCTTGCTTTTTCTTTTCTCTCCCTCTTCCTGGTCGGTGACTCTGTACCCCGGGTTCTGCCCCTTTGGCACGCTCAGGTAGAGGTTTGCAGTTGATAAGTCTCTATGGCAATGTCATGTATTGTGCTTTAGTCTCGTTGGCAGTCGAAGCTCAATAGCATTTATAGGCTCTGACAGTGAGAGAGTCCGTGTTCCTGGAGCCTTTCTCCTAGTCTTTCCTTCCTTAATTAGTAGCCTGATAATCCAGCTATGGGGTTGCTGCTGCCTCTGCCTGGATAGTAAGAGGCTCAAAGAGCTGGCAACTCCCCACTCTATTTCCACTCAGCACAGGGCTCTGGGTAAGGCTCAGTCAGTCAGAGCTGCTAGCATAATCAGGCGGGCTTTCTGCCCACTCAAAGACCTCTGGCTCTGCCACTCTGTCCGGTAACACAAGCGGGCGCCCACTTCCGGGGCGCTTGGAGGAAACTCTCACTCACTGTCTGTGACCAGGATATCCAGCCAGCAGTCTCATGCTCTGAGTGAAACCCCCAACCTCAGGGAAAAGTTGTAGCGTTGGAATTGAGTCTCACTCCGTCCCCGTGCGCGGCTTTTGCAAGGCGCTGGGGCGGCTCGAGATTCCTCTTTGGCCCACACAAAGGCCCCTGACTCTGCCCCTCTGTGCGATAACATGGGCGCGCACTGCCGAGGCACTCGGAGGAATTGCTCACTCCTTATCTGCGTGCGCAAACCAGGATATGAGGCCGGCCGCGGTTCCCTCTAAGTGAAACACCCTCCAGCACGGAAAATCTCCACCGTTGGAATTAGTTCTCACTCCCTCCCGTGCGTGGCTTTCCCAGGAAGAAATTCTCGCCCACTAACTGCGCACTGACCTGGAGACCGGGTAAAATGGCCGCTCTGCTTTTCTTTCTTTGTTTGGGTTTGGCGCAAGTGTTAGCTTGTATTGCCCGGGTTGCCACAGGATCAGATTTTCCTCGGCTTGGATATCTGTGCCACAGCCTGGTTCGGCCGTTTGTGCCGCGGCGGCCTGGATCTATTCACCCCCTTTGCCCGCCTCAGTTTCTATATTCACAGTTACCAGAGAAAGCCGCCCTGTTTAGGTTAGTGAGGAAGGAGGAGCATTTCTTACTCCCTATTTCCTTCGGGGTTTGGTTATATATTTAGCCAATTTTTCACTCAATCATACCTTTGGGTGTATTGCGAAGCATCTGGAAGCTCCAAGTATAGGTTTTTCTGTTTCTGGTTGAAGATCTTGTTGAGTTTTGGGGGAGATTTATCGGTATCGCTTCCTACCCCGCCATTACTCTGACGTCATCCTCGAGTCTTTTTTTCTTAATACCCTCATGTTTTTTACCCAATCCCCCTACCTTTTCCCTCTTACAGCTGTCAGTCTTTTTTCTCTGTATCTATTATTTTGTTTCTATTTTGTTTGCTAGTTTAATTTTTTATTAGATTCCACATATAAGTAAAATCATATGGCACTTGACTTTCTCTCACTGGATTATTTCACTTAGTATTAGAGTAGTAGGCAAAAATCTTTTGGAATGAACATTATGAGTGCTACTTACCAAAACAGCGTTAAAGAGCTGTTTTTGCTTAATTTGCCAGTGTTACCTTAGGTCCAATGCTCCTAAATATGGCAGCTGAGGGAACTAACTCAGAATTTTATAAGCCAGTAGGTATTTTTTTTTTTGTATTTTTCTGAAGTTGGAAACGGGGAGGCAGTCAGACAGACTCCCGCATGTGCCCAACTGGGATCCACCCAGCATGCCCACCAGGGGGCGATGCTTTGCCCATCTTGGGGCATCACTCTGCTGCAATCAGAGCCATTCTAGCACCTGAGGCAGAGGCCATGGAGCCATCCTCAGCGCCGGGCAAACTTTGCTCCAGTGGAGCCTTGGCTGCAGGAGGGGAAGAGAGAGACAGAGAGGAAGGAGAGGGGGAGGGGTGGAGAAGCAGATGGGCGCTTCTCCTGTGTGCCCTGGCCGGGAATCGAACCCGGGACTCCTGCACACCAGGCTGACCCTCTACCACTGAGCCAACCGGCCAGGGCTGCCAGTAAGTATTTTAAAGTTAGGAAAAGGATATATGTAAGGCCTGCAACTAGCAAATATCTGTAATTAAAATATCTCTGATAGTTTTCTAGGTATAGCTGGGAGGATATAAAAAAAAATCACATTTTAAAAGAATTTATTTATTTCTCTGTTCAGCCCACAAAATAGAATTCTGCCTCATCCTTTTTATCTATGTAAAATTATAGGTTAATTAACTATAGTTTACTATTACTGAAGATATTTTTTATTTTTATGTGACTCATAAACACCTACAGTAATTTTCAAAGAGCAATCAAAATGAAAAAGGACATTCAGTTTTTACAAATATTTATTAGCTTTACAGGGAATCTATCCTTGCTTTATGGTGTGAAGATCTTCAGAAAAAAAATGCAAGTGGAGATATGCTAAAAACTAAAGAATGACAAGAACATGAAGTGAAAATTAATCACTGAAAACTGTATACTTATTGTCATCAATTGTATTAAGTGGCAGAAGAAAACAAAGGTGTTTAGCTGTTAAAGCTAACTATGGCAGAATTGCTTTAAAATCCCCAATGTCACAAAGAGAACTGAAATTGGGCATGTCTTAGAAACATTGGGTCTTATTCTAGCTCTTCTAAGATGAGTCTTGACATGCTTTGCTAAATCTTTATCAAAATGCATTGGTAATCTTATTTAGGATATTAAAAATATAGATGGATTTATTACACTGGTTTTTATTGTCAGAAAATACATTTGTATCTCCAAAAAAAGATACCTTCTCTAAATCTATTAGGCTTCTCTATTTATTTAGTAACCTGAGGGCCAGTCACAGGCAGTGTCTTACATTGAGCTGCACCAGGTTCTCTCTCAAGAGGCCCAGAACCAATATACCCAGTGGCCAGCTTCAGCTAGCATCAGAGTAGGATCTAATTAGCTTCACAAGCAGCATATCCAAAAGGAGATCTTGTCAGGAACCAAATACAGATGAACTGAATTCTGCTCCTGTGGTCAGCACCTGCACAGC
The DNA here is from genome assembly GCF_036850765.1 of Saccopteryx bilineata. Taxonomy (NCBI): domain Eukaryota; kingdom Metazoa; phylum Chordata; class Mammalia; order Chiroptera; family Emballonuridae; genus Saccopteryx; species Saccopteryx bilineata. The sequence goes on along the minus strand of NC_089502.1, from coordinate 66,989,350 downwards.
AGTTTCTATTCTTTAGTTAAGGTAGAGCCTCACAGTCAACCAACTCAAGACTTCATTCCATGTACAATGGGCTAATAACAACCAAGACTCAATTACATCAGGAGGATCCACATAACCCACACAAGGGACATTCTTGGAGCACCCAGCTCAGGTGATCTAAGAGACTGGACCCAACAGAACACCTATGGAAACATATTTGTGAAACCATGCAGAGTTAAGATAACAATCAGAGACAGCAAAGCATCCTAAGGCAAAAGCCCTGAGTTTGACTAGAATCTGGGGGCCTCTCTGACCCAGTACTGGAAACAGTATGTGCTGGAAACAGCAAAACAGCAAGATAATATTCAGCAACAAAAAATATTTGGGTTCTCAGAAAAGAGATTAGGAGTCAGCCTGTTCTTTGCTCTTTACTTCACCCCCCTGAGAACCTGTTTCTGTTTCTTTGAGTTATTTGTACTTGCTAATAAATATCTGAGTAAGGCTGGAGACAGCTTCAGTCCTTCGTTCTGCTGACCAGGACTGTTCCCCCTTCCCCAGCCCCTCAGTGCATTTCATCTGGTCTTTGAATAGATTTTGTTGTTGTGACAACCTTCTAATAAGGCTACCCCATGAGGACTGGGAATCATAACAGATCTATATAGTACACAGAAACAAACACAAAAAGGCAGCTAAAATGGGGACAAAAAAAAAAACAAATAAAAAAAAAAACCAGGCTCTAAATTCCAGAACATTAGAAATCTCCAGAAAAAGAGGTATTTATAATATTTTTAAAAAGGTAAATCAGTTCTAAATTTTGTTTAAATAATTTCTAAAAGCTTATAACATGGAGGAGAGAATTTCAGTAAGAAATTGTCTATGATGCAATTCAATAATTTTAAAATGCACAAGGTATTCAAGAAACAGAAAATGAATCTAATGTAGCAGATATAATGGGATTTACTAAAAAATAAATTTGGGCAGGTAGGTTGCATCCAGAAATTTGGTGATTTTAGATTCTTGTTTGATGATAGAGAACTTAGTCTTCAGTCAAATGAGAACTATTGAAGTGTTTAGCGGAGGTGAGCATCATTTTCTAAACTGAATTTTAAAAATATAACTCTAGTAGCAGTGTGAAAGATGTATTGGAAACAAGTTTGGAAATGCTGAGAATATTTAAGTGGACATTTGATAGTCTATACTGGTATACTATTTGGAAGTGATCAATGCATATACAGTGTGTCCGTAAAGTCATGGTGCACTTTTGACCAGTCACAGGAAAGCAACAAAAGACAATAGAAATGTGAAATCTGCACCAAATAGAAGGAAAACTCTCCCAGTTTCATACCTATTCAGTGCAGTTCGATGTGGGCTCACGCACAGATTTTTTAGGGCTCCTTAGGTAGCTATCCCGTATAGCCTCTACAGACTCATCACTGACTGATGGCCTATCAGGATGGGGTTTCTCCACCAAACTACCGGTTTCCTTCAACTGCTTATCCCTACCGAGTAATGTTATTCCTATGTGGTGGCGCTTCATTATAAACGCGCCGATATTCACGTTGAACTTTGGTCATGGATTCAAATTTAGCGAGCCACAGAACACACTGAACTTCCCTCTGTACCTTCCACATCTCAACTGGCATGGCCGTGGGCTGCTCCGCTGTATACATGGTGTAACATCATCTGTGCATGCGCACATACTGCCACATCATCCTACAGAAACTGGGAGGGTTTTCCTTTTATTTGGTGCAGATTTCACATTTCTATTTTCTTTTGTTGCTTTCCTGTGACTGGTCAAAAGTGCACCATGACTTTACGGACACACTGTATTTTAAATATATTAAGGTAGAAAGAAGAAAAGTCAGGCAAATAATAGTTTTATAGATAATGTTTTATAAGAACTAACTGTGGAAGATTTATTTTTATAAGAATAATGTTTATTCTAAAATCCTCCCATCTCAATGGGACTTCTTGGAATCATGCTCTCATCCTTGTATTGCCCAAATAATTGTTCAACTAGAGTCCTAAATTTGCACTGTAGTATGAATGAAATTTTGAACTGACATTTATAGTTGGACTTCAGAAAGCTCTATGAATTATCTGACATTGCTTTCAAAATGCTTTCTCCATGTAAATCCTTCTCTATATATCAGCATGCTTTACTTCTCCATTCAAATCTCTGCTGAAAATCATATTTAGGTTTTATTCAGTCACCTTTTTAAAAATACCACAGTGTTCCATCTCACTTTGTTATACTCTATTTTTCTTAACTATATTTTATATTTCTTCATAAAATTTTCTTTTATTTCTTTATATCTATGTTCTTATAGTCAGACTTTCCTTTTCAATTATAATAATATAAACATCCTGCACTCTTTGTTTGTTTAATGCACTGCAATACATCCAGGGTCTAATATAATGACTGACACTGATGGTGCCCAATATATATTTGCTGAATAAGTGATTAGATAAATGTGTATGTGTGTTTTTAAACTCATGAAAAATAACAGACTCCTGCATGCGCCCCACCAATATCCAGTGGAATGCCCACCAGGGGGTGATGCTCGGCCCATCTGGGGCCTTGCTTTGTTGCAACTGGAGCCATTGTAGCGCCTGAGGCAGAGGCCACAGAGCCATCCTCAGTGCCTGGTGGTCAGCTTTGCTCCAGTGGAGCCTTGGCTGTGGGAAGGGAAGAGACAGAGAGGAAGGAGAGGGGGAAGGATGGAGAAGCAGATGAGCGCTTCTCCTGTGTGCCCTGGTCGGGAATCAAACCCAGAACTTCCACATACCGGGAAAACACTATACCTCTGGGCCCACCTGCCAGCCCACCTGCTGTGATCTTTTTAAGGAGAACATTCTCAAGGTAGTGGCTGCTACCTCTGCCTGGGTTCCAGGATGGGACGTGTGGAGCAGAACTGCTACTCACTGAAAATCTGGGAACAACCCAGCCTGAAGCAGAACTGGCAACTAATCAACAGATGTGTGAGCAAGAAAATTGTGTACTTGTTATATAAGGTGGGTTTTAGGTGTTTTTGTGATACTGGTTTACAAATAAGAACACACAATGCATATTAGCTAGTATTACCTTTTTAAAAACCTTAAATGGAAATTCCTGTTCATTGAACAGTCTTTATGCTAAGCTAGAATCAGAATAGATTCTGTAGATAAGATAAAGACATGAGTTAAGCAAGGTTTCTGCCCTCATCAATGCTATCTATTATTTGAAAGAGACAAAAATGCATATAGGTACATATAGATATTGTGTCATGAAAAATGAACAAATAATGTATTTTGCAGTTCAAAATAGGGAGACACAAATTGCAGGCAAGTGTATTTGGAGAAAGTTTGTGGAAATTTTGACATTTGAGCTGAGGTTTGAAAAGCAGGTAAGAAATTTAGAACAATAGGTATGAGCAAGTTTAGAGTCAATGTTCTTAAAATCTGAAACAAGATATATAAGTTAAAAATCAGTTATAGTATTCAAAGGCTAAAATATTATATATTTATTAATTTAGTAATTTTATATCCCACATAAGGCAACTTGCAGGTATTTATGTGCATCCTCATTCCTATTCTAAAAGGCAAATGGGGTCAAAAAAGTGGAGTGACTTTTATACATATTTATAGACCTAGTTTTGTTACTGTTAGTTTAACTATAGGGCTTAAATTCTAAAAGGTGGTGTGTAGATGTGTGTGTTTATACATATAGAAGGAGGGAAAATACTTGGAGATTATTGTTTTGTATTCAGAGATTAATGAAACTTCAATATTAGAAAAAACAGCTGAAAATTAAAGCTAAACATTTGTTTCTGCATCTGCATTATATTTACTTGAAATCGTTTTGTAGAGAGGTTGTTCTTTTACAAATGCATCAATCATATGGCTTTGATTTAACTAGTATATAAATTGCTTACTGTATGAATCCTCCCTCTTTGAAATGCCTGGGGATTATTGAGACAACTCTCCCCCATTTTCCCTTGTGTTTGAAGAGGTGTTAAACTTTCTGGAGAATCTTATACCATTACCTTGTATGTATGTATATGAGAATGTGTGTTTCTGTGAGTGAGTATGTGTGTGTGTATGTAGTATGTATTTATGCTGTAAGGGTTGGAGAAAGGCAATAGGAACAACGAAGGTTATATTCTGCCAATTCTAAAGTCCTATGTGTTTTGGATTATCTAAATAGTCTATAGGAAATATGAGTTCATAGGGGTTTTTATGCTTCTTTCAGGACAATCACTTTTGAGATCATCTCCATTATCATCGTCATCATTATTACTATACCTAAAATTTATTGAGTGGTTTATTATGTGCCAAGTGCTTTACATAAACTTTTTTTTTCTTTTTCTGAAGCTGGAAACGGGGAGAGACAGCCAGATAGACTCCCGCATGCGCCCGACCGGGATCCACCCAGCACGCCCACCAGGGACGAAGCTCTGCCCACCAGGGGGCGATGCGCTGCCCCTCCCGGGCGTCGCTCTGTGGCGACCAGAGCCACTCTAGCACCTGGGGTAGAGGCCAAGGAGCCATCTCCAGCGCCTGGGCTATCTTTGCTCCAATGGAGCCTTGGCTGTGGGAGAGGAAGAGAGAGACAAAGAGGAAGGAGGGGGTGGGGGTGGAGAAGCAAATGGGCGCTTCTCCTATGTGCCCTGGCCAGGAATTGAACCCGGGTCCCCCGCAAGCCAGGCCGATGCTCTACCGCTGAGCCAACCGGCCAGGGCCCATAAACTATTTTTTAATTCTTAAAACATTCCATTGAATGAAATATTATTACTTTCCTCACTTTACAGATGAGAAAATAGATGAAATTTGGAATAATTAATAGAATTGTTCAATACCATGCAGCTAAGAAATTGCAGAACTAAGATTTATACTCAATCTTATCTGACATGAGGGCCAATCTTTACACCCTCCGACCTATATATTTCAATTAGTTATGCAGAAGATAATGAAAGTTTTCTTATCTATGCCAGTGTGACAATATAAAAATAGCAGTTAAATAGATATTAAATAAATGGCAGACTTAAAAACAGCTAGCTTATTTAAGGAAAAGTTCAATTTAATTACTTGCTAGCCCTTTTAAAGGAATAATGTGATATAATATAAATAGTACTCTAAAGTAAGTATTCAGCAATTTTTGGAAATTGTATTAATATACTGAATACACACTTTCTCAATCACATTATATTTGTCAATAAGAATAACTTATACTTTGTATTTTGATGCTTTTTACCAAGTACTATGAATCTGTGTCGTTGCAGTGCTATCAAGTATGTATGTATACATTTGATTCATAGATCATGCATTCTATATCTTTAGAACAATGTCAAGGAGTATAAATTTTCATTAATATTTTCTTTAAAAAAACGTGAATAGGAGGCTAAATAAGGTTCAATTGCATCCTACAAAAAATGTCCATTAGTCATGACTTTTATGTTGTCATTTGTTGTGGATTAGTTATAGCAGTGTTTTACTCTATAAAAAATGTAGCTTAGCCCAAACTGGCAGTGGCACAGTGGATACAGCCTCAGACTGGGATGCGAAGGACCCAGGTTCAAAACCCCAAGGTCATCAGCTTGAGCCCGGGTTCATCTGGTTTGAGCAAGGCCCAGCACCTTGAGCCCAAGGTCACTGACTTGAGCAAGGGGTCACTCGCTCTGCTGTAGCCCCCCAGTCAAGGCACATATGAGAAAGCTATCAATGAGAAACTAAGGTGCCACAATGAAGAATTGATGCTTTTAATCTTTCTCCCTTCCAGACTGTTTGTCTCTGTCTGTCCCTCTCTCTGTCTCTGTCACAAAAAAATGTAGCTTAGTGGTTAAAAATGTGGACTACAGACTCAGATTTAAGTTCAGATCCCAACACACTGTATGACTTTGGGGAAGTTATTTGAACTGAGTCTTAATTTCTTCATTTGTAAAAATAAAGATAAAAAATAGACATCGAATATCAGTATTATCCGGGTACAGCTTTAAATACCAATGATACAGAGACAACAAAAATAAATGTAAAATTAAAATTGTGGCAAATGCCAAGAAATCAGATACATGATGCTGTAAAAGCATATAATGCATGCAACTGATACAGTTATGGAGTTACCAAAAACCTTTCCTTTAAAAAGTATTGTGCTATAAACCTAACAGTTACCCCAAAACAAAAATCTAGTCCTGAGACATAAAACACAAAAAAGAGGAAATGAGGGAAAATCATAGGGTACCATCAAACTAAAATAACATTCAGAAAAATGAAAGTAAATAAATAATGAAGACACAAAGTTCCCAGAAAACAAAGATCAATAGGATATATGAAATTTTATATAGCAGTAATCACCTTAAATGCAAATGGCTTGAATTCACCAATTAAATGGCACAAACTAGTGAGATGTATTATAAAAATATAAAAAATAACTATTTGTTGCTTTCAGGAGACCCATTTCAAATTAAAAGACAAAGATAGACTCAAAGTGAGGGGGAAGGTTTGGAATATGATACTCCAAACAAATGAGATCCAGAGAAAATCAGGTGAAACCATACTTACATCAGAAAATATAGATTTCAAGATAAAAAAGTCACAAGAAAGAAAGATGGACACTTTATAATGATTAAGGGGGCAACACACCAAGAAGGTATAACATTTAATAATTTATGTGCACAAAACCTTGGAGCAACAACATATATAAAACTACTAAGAGAAATAAATGGAGTAGCTGGCAAAAATATAGTTATTGTAAGGAATTAAATACCCAATTTGTATCTATAGATAGACCATCCAAATAAAAAATCAATAAGGAAATATCAGCCTTAAATGACACGTTAGACCAAATGGATATAATTGATATTTACAGAGGTTTTTTTTTCTCTGAGCACTGGAATTTACATCAATCTCTACTATGTATGTAACAATCTTAATGATAATCCATATATTATATCATAAAAGTAGTCTCAACAAATTTAAGAAGATAGAACAGATACAATGCATATTCTCCTAGGACAATGTTTTACCGTCACTCAATTGCAAAAGAATACCAAAAAAGTCACAAATATGTGAAGATTAAACCACATGTTACTGAACATCGACTAAGTCAAAAAAGAAATAAGATATGAAAAGATACATAAAGACTAATGAAAATGAGAATGCAATGTATCAAAATTTTTTGGATGAAGCCAAAGTGGTAATATGAGGGAAGATTTAGCATTACAAAACCACTTCAAGAATCAAGAAAAATCTCAAATCAACAACCTAAAATTTCTGGTTAAAAAACGGAAAATGAAAGAAAATCAAGCCCTAATTCAGTAGAAGAAAGGAAATACTAAAAATAGAGCAGAATTAAACAACATGGAGAAAAAGAAAACAATATAAAAATTTAATGCAACAGAGAAATGCTTCTTTGAAAAGATAAGTAAAATTGACAAAACATTAAGTAGACTAAATAAATGAGAAAAAGACTCAAATAAATAAATAAGACATGAAAGTGAAGTTACAATGGACAACAAGAAAATACAATGGAATATAAAATAATACTATGAAAGGTTATAGTAAAATTTTTTTGATAATCTGAATTAAGTGGAATTGGTAAATCTTAACAGATTGATCAATAGTAAGAGAACTGAAACAGTCATCAAAACCTCTACAAAAATAGAAGTCTAGGACTAGATTGCTCAACCACTTAATTTTACTCAGCAATGAATGATTTGTTACCTATCCTCAAACTCTCCCAAAAATTAAAGAAGCAATACTTAACTAATATTTTTGAGTCCAACATGAAAACCCAGCAAGGACATCTCCCCTCCCCCCAAACACAATATAGATAATTACAGACCAATATCTCTTATAAACACAGAAACAAAAAATCCTGGAAAAATACTAGCAAATTGATTAGCCCTGGCCAGAGAGCTCTATTAAAGCATCATCCCAAAGTGCAGAGATTGTGGGTTCAATCCCAATGTCAGAGCACATACAGGAACACATCAATGTTCCTGTCTCTCTCTCTCTCTCTCTCTCTCTCTCTCTCTCTCTTCCTTGCTCTCTACGATCAATTAAATACACATTAAAAAGGATGCTAGCAAGTTGGATACAACCATACATTAAAAATAACACATCACAACTAAGTGGAGTTCATTCTATGGGTGCAAGGATAGTCCAATGCAGGGGTCTCCAAACTTTTTACACAGGGGGTAAATTCACTGTCCCTCAGACCGTTGGAGGGCCGGACTATAAAAAAAAAACCTATGAACAAATCCCTATGGGCACTGTACATATCTTATTTTAAAGTAAAAAAAACAAAACGGGAACAAATACAATATTTAAAATAAAGAACAAGTAAATTTAAATCAACAAACTGACCAGTATTTCAATGGGAACTATGGGTCTGCTTTTGGCTAATGAGATGGGCATTGTCCGGTTCTACATTTGTCACTGCTAGCCATAACAAGTGATACTGAGGCGCTTCTGGAGCCCTGACGCCAGCGTCCCGCGTCACCGGAAGTAGTACTGTATGTGAGCGATGCCGCGCTTTGCGGTGCAGCCACATACAGTACTGCAGGAGAACGGGATGCGGATGCATCCTGTGCTCCTCTCACTGACCACCAATGAAACAGGTGCCCCTTCCAGAAGTGCGGCGCATCCGGATGAATGGCCTCAGGGGGCCGCATGAGGCCCGCGGGTTTTAGTTTGGGGACCCCTGGTCCAATGTATGTAAATAAATGTTATCCACCACGTTAACAAAATAAAGAATACGTTTTATATGACCATATTGATAAATGTAAAGAAAATATTTGACAAGATACAGTATCCACCTATGATTAAAACACTAAAAAATGGTTATAGAGGGACTGTAACTGAATATAATAAAGGTGTTATATGAAAATCCTGAGTTAATAACATATTTAATGATGAAAAACTAAAACCTTTTTCTTTAAGATCAGGAAAAAGACAAGATGCTCACTTGCACCACTCACTTTTATTCAACATAATATTGGAAATCCCAACCATGGTAGTCTGTCAAGAGAAAGCATAAAATATTATCCAAACGGAGAATAAAAAAGTAAAATTGTCACTTTTTTTAGATAGATGATATAATTCTTTATATAGAAAACCATAAATATCCCAAACAAAATTAACTAGAAATAATCAACAAATAGAGTAAATTTGAAGAACGAAAACAGCCTGACCCCTCGTGGTGCAGTGGATAGAGCATCTACCAGAGATGTTGAGAGCCCGTTTGAGATTTCGAGGTTATCTGCATAAGCAGCAGTTTGACAACATGAGCATGGGATGATCGACATGATCCCAAGATCGCTGGTTTGGGGCCAAAGGTCCCTGGATTGAGCTCATGGTTGCTGGTTTGAGCAAGAGGTCACTCACTCTGCTGTAGCCCCCTGGTCAAGGCACATGTGAGAAAGCAATCAATGAATAACTAAGGAGCAGCAACGAAGAACTGATGCTTCTCATCTCTCTCCCTTCTTGCACATCTGTCCTTATCTGTCCCACTCTCTGTCACACCACACATACACACACACATACACACAAGAAATAAAAATAATCCTTTTTCAGTTGCAAAAAAATAATAAAATACATAGAAATAGACTTAACAGAGGTTGTGAAGGACCTATACACTGAAAACTACAAAGCGTTATTAAGAGATTGAAAGATATTCAAAGAGATGGAAAGATATTCTGTGTTCATGGATTGGAAAAATGAACATTGTTACAATATTGATATTAAGTAAAGCAATATACAGATTTGATGCAATCCCCACCAAAATCCCAATGATATTTTTTAAAGAAATTAAACAATTAATCATCTAATTTGTATGGATCCACAAAGTCCTTGAATACCCAAAGTGATTGTGAGGAAAAAAAAATACAAAGACAGATGTTTTATTTTCTTTATATAATTGTCCTTTATTGATCAGTAAGTTAATATATTTCCACTGTTTTGACTATAACCTGTGTGATGATAACTCACAAATCTATATTTTCAGTTTTGATCTCTTTCCTAGGTTTAAAGTTTTTGGCTAGATACATATCTATGAGAATGTCAGAGGTTTCTGATTAGAAATTAATTGTTAATCTATTTTTTTAATTGCCGTACACACTCAGTTGTATTTTATATTAGTTTCAGATGGACAGCATACAATCATGTAGTTTACTGAGTGGTATTCTTGGTATTGTAAGTACCCACCAATCCCCATACTTAGTTATTATAATATTTTTATGCTGTAATTTACAACTCTGTGACTAATCTGTAACTATCAATTTGTACTTTTTAATTACTTCACCTTTTTCATCCAGCACCTCAAACACCCTCCTCTCTGTTAACCTTCAGTCTGTTCTTTCATTCTATAAGTCCATTTCAGTTTTGTTTATTCATTTATTTTGTTCTTCAGATTCCATATATAAATAAAAGCATACAGCATCTCTTAGCCTATCTAAATGTCAATATTTTGATCCTTTCAGAAAAACAGTTCTTAGTTTTATTAATCTTTTATATTGCTTTTTTATTTTATTTATTTTCACTAATTATTGATATTTTTTCCTTCTGTTAATTTGGATTTTGCTTGTTTTTTTTTATTTCCTTAAGATTTTAGTTAGATTCTTTATTTTGGATCATTATATTTTCTTATTATCTGCATTTCTCTTTATAAATGTCCCTCTCAGATCTGTTCTTGTGGTATTCCATTAGTTTTGGTGTGTTGTGTTTTTATATAATATATTACAGTTGTATTATAAGTGGTCTTCTGGACTCTAACTTCTTTATATTTTGATCTATGCTATAAACTATTACAAAATCAATTCTTCTAAATACTCTCCTTAATAATGCTAATTCTCTTTTTAACCAAATCTCTTCTGTGATTTTTCAAATAAGGACCTTACTTCTTATCATTGCATTTAAAACCCTGTATAAAAAAAAATCAACCCTGCCTGATCAGGTGGTGGTAGTGTGGGTAGAATGTTGGACTGGGATGCAGAGAAACCAGATTCAAAATCCAGAGGTTTCAAGTTTGAGTGCGGGCTCATTCATCTTGAGCACAAGCTCACCAGGTTGAGCACAAGGTTGCTGGCTTGAGCATGGGATCTTAGACATGACCCCATGGTCACTGGCTTGAGCTCAAGGTCGCTGGCTTGAGCAAGAGTTCATTCACTCTGTTGTAGCCCCCTGGTCAAGGCACATATGAGAAGCAATCATTGAACAGCTAAGGTGCTGTAATGAAGAATTTATGCTTCTCATCTCTCTCCCTTCCTTCCTGTCTGTCTCTATCTGCCCTTCTATCTGGCTTTTTCTGTCAAAAAAATCAACCCTCATTTTCCAATTTTATCTCCTATACTCTTTTCCACATTTCCTCTACTTCAGGTAAATTAGACTATTTGCTGTTTCTTAAACATCACCCATGACAGCATAATAATTTTTATCTAAATTTTCTCAACTGTTTGAAATTCAGATCTTATGGCACTTTGTTCAAGTTGTCTTTTATATATTAAAATAATTATTTTTTAATTTATTGATTTTAGAATGAGAAGAAAATATATCTCTATCTATCTATCTATCTATCTATCTATCTATCTGAAGAGAAAGAGAGAGAAAGAGATAAATTTGTTGTTCTAGTTATTCATTCATTCATTGGTTTATTCATTCTTCTATGTGCTCTGAGAAAAGATCAAACCCATGACCTTGGCATATGAGGATGACATTCTAACCAACTGAGCTACCTGACCAGAGGTACCCTGTAATAATTTATCCTGCCACTGAATTCTCAAAATATTTTTTGATTTTTGCTTTAACCATCTCTCTTGTGCAATATATTACATTTGTCATTGTTTTCATTATTTTTTTACTTATGTTATTTTAGATTTTAATTTTTTTGAAGGAAACATAAGAATTCTTACATATATGGATCTGTTTCCCAGCAGAAATATAGATATATTCTATAATTAATAAAATAGTATTTTAATTTATAAAAAATAAAAATTATTGATTAGTTTATAGCATTGATATGGTTTAATACATTTATAATGCTTTTGGAATATTTCTGCCTTTCTGTATTGATATTTGATGTCTTTTGGAAAAAAATGATGGGAACATGTTTATAGATCAGACACTCACCAAATTACTAATTTTACTAAATCTGTCTCTTATTTTGATTTCTTCCCTGCAATGCCAATACCTTTTTTTCTATGTCTTAGTTGATTTTCTGTGAAACATGTATACAGCAATGAAGTAAATTTGAGTAACAAAAGTGATTCCTGATACAAAATTTCTCTTTTCTTAATAAAATAATGTTGTCCTTTTTCTTACATTGGAAAGAGAATGAAGACTATAAAACTTTAATTTCCACTATCAATTTATGTAATACTCCATTTCCCACTCATAACATCAAGTGTTATGTGAATACATCAAACTTTTACAGTCATAAATAATTTCAATAATAAAGAAACAAGGCTCTCCAGATCTTCCAAAGATAAAACTTTTATTTATGATGCTTTTCCATGTTGAACGTGTACTTCATAATATTTTTGTAGTCAGTCTTGTATTTCAGTGGAAAAGAAAAAAATCCTCACGGTATAATTTTAAGTTTGCAATCACATTCTGCATACTGGACAGTGAAATGAAACTAATTCCTCCTACTTTGCAAGTGCTTAATCTTCAGAGCCTATTTACAATTCATTGCAATATGACAGCAGAAAAAATGTAGCCATATGTAAAAAGGCTAAGCCACATTGTCAAGCAGAAGGTTTGAGTTAAATTTGAAATAAAACTGAAGGAAAGAAAAGAAAGGGAGACAGGAATAAATATTCATAAAACAAGCAGAACTCTAAATTAATACATAAAAGAAATAAACTAGTGTAAATATTAATTTATCTAAAATACAGTTATATTTTAAATTGAAATCCCTCTGAAACCCAGAGCACTGTATTTATGATAGGAAAACAGCAGCAGATAGACTTGACCTTCACCGAAGGGCATGTCATATAGTCCTCATTTTCTCTGCAAAACTATCCGGCTGGCAGTAGTGACAGATGAACAGCTTACCATTAATTTCCCTTCTTTCATGCCTTCAATCCAAATGGTGCATATTCTCCATGGGGAGGCATCAAGGTCTTTGCCTTTATTTCTCTTGCTAACTCACATTGACTTATAAATCAAATGCAGATAAGAAGAGAAGGCAAGTATCAATCTTTATTTTTTTCCCCTTCTGGCCTGTGCCCACTTGCATGTTATTGAGCTTTGACTGAAAGGTTCTTAATATTGTCCTGTGATTCCTGGGTTAACTAGGTCTCAGGAAAAAACAAGAAATGAAATCTGAGAGAAATAATTTGTATATATTGGGTTATAAATTATAAACTTTATTAAAAATTTTAAAAGATGAGTTAATTAAAATATGTGTCAAATTTTATTTTCATGATGAAAAAAACCTAGAATAAAAAACTCTTACATTATTTTAGCATGGCTAAGAGAGCAGCAATCTTTAAAATGTTTCTTTAGTTTTATAATCTCCCTTTATTGTAAGGATCCAATTTCTTAATAAAACTTGAAGAATTATCCAACAGCAGACCTTTTGTAATGATTGCTTTACTTTCCTTGAATTTGTATATTTTATAACAACATTATGAGTGAAGTGTTTTGAAGAATATATTTGATTTTTGGGGATTGATATACTTACATTTGAGCACATGACTGTTAATACTTTATATATATATTTTTTAATGTGCATGGTACTTTGTCCATGGTGCATGCTTAATAAATGTATTTTTCAGAAGCTGAAATTTCTGCAATACCAGTTTGATTTTTATTGCTGGTAATAACTTTATACTAATATTTAAGATGGTTTAAGATGTCTGGCTTTTATTCTTTCTTTCTTTCAAAGGAAATAACCTGCTTCTTTAAAAGAAAGGTATTCACAGCTTTGTTAGTACATAAAAAAAAGTTTTGGCTGCAGAAAGTGCATGAAACATATTGAATCATAACAAATCAATCTCGTACTAAAAATAAATCCAAAACTACTTGATAATGCAATATAATTTTAAGCTCATAAAAGCTGATATTATGATTATTGACAAATTATTATTTTTCTGTAAAGCATGAAGTGTTAATGCTGTTAAATAACTGCAAATGTTGATCCCAAGGCTGCCTGCTGGCCTTTTGCAGGTGACATATCTAGGAATTTAGAACTGTTTCATTTTCTATTTCTCTTTTTTAAAGCTGCAGGCCCCATCTATAAATTACAACTAATGACAAAAATGGAAGCTAACAGTGGCAAAATTAAGCCCAAAGGCAAAATAATTATATATACAGCCTTCAGCAGTAAGGGAGAGAGCCATCAATCAGCCCCCAATTACTCACTAGTTAATCAGCTCTGCCCTTCCTTTATTGAAGGGTTACAGTGTAATTAAGTTGGCAGCATCCTTTTAATTCATCAAACATACAACACATGGCGGTGTTTGCTGCAATTGAGGGACAGCACCTTTGTGAGTTTGACCCTTAGCACTGCTTCTGTAGATGAGGAAAACTTCAGAAATAAGAGAGAATAGATATATGTCAGCAAAGCACTGAGATGGCGGTGTCTTGATATGCACGCTTAAGCTTAAAACAACGAAGAGGATAAGATATTTCTTAGCACATTCAAATTCATAACACTAACCTTAAATTTGTAAATGAATGTGCAAAACAATGTCTGTATTTATGGATGTGTGTATAAAATGGGACATATAAAATATGTGAAAATAAAGAGATATAGCTGATTTCTGTTGTGCAAATAAACACTGACACCTTCAGAATACAAATTTTGGGAGAATACTCACTTATTCCAATGAAACTGCCACCATATAATCCTTTTTGGAGAAAGATTCTGTAAAGCTTCTCTTAGAGCTAGTTTCACAATTTTTGGTATTTTATTTTGTTTTTGGAAAAGTTTTTATGCTGTTTGATTGCCCAATTTGTTTCAAAGTAAATATGGTCTTTCCAAAAATACTTTCTAAAACTCCTCCCTATTGAGAATGTTCTACAAAGTCTGATAACTCTAATAATTACAGTAGTTACATTATTATTATCCACATGGAGTGCCCCCCATTGTGGACTCTGAAGATGGTCCTTTAAGATGTTAGGTGTTGTTTTCACAATTACTAGAGTTTTAGATTATATTCTCACCTGATTCAAAAGCTGAACATCATTTATAAAGATTAATTCACAAATATTTTATTTTATATAATTTTCTAAAATCTCTATCTAAATAGTTGCATCTCATTTACAACTTGGAACTCAACAACATTGTCTATCAAGAGTAACTCAATATGAAAAGGTTCAAGAATATATCTGAAAATTGATATATTTTATAAGGTGGTTAACCTTATTAAGTATACATAAAACACATGCTCTCACACACAATGTGGAAATACTAGAACCCATGGTACAATAGTTAATTAAGTAATTTAAGTCTTGCATAGAGTAGCATACAAGAAATGAAGTTTCAAGGGTTTTAGAACCAAGAATAAATTATTTTCAGAGGTGAGCTTCTATGTCTTCACTATGTTTTACTGTATTTATTTAGTTTTTTGGTGTTTATCATAGCTTGTTTTACTTGAAAATATTGGAATGACATTGGTTAACAAAATTATACAGGTTTCAGGTGTACAATTCTATAATACATCACTTGTATGTTGCATTGTGCATTCACAGCCTAAAGTCAAATTTCTTTCCATCAAAATTTATTCCCACTTTACACTCTCCTACTTCTCCCAACCCCACTTATCCTCTGATAATCACCATACTGTTTTCTGTCTATGATGTTTATTTTTTACTTAATCCTTTCACCTTTTTTACTCAGGCTTCCACCTGCCTCCCCTCTGACAGCTGTCAGTCTGTTCACTTTATCTATGAGCCTGTTTCTGTTTTATTTTTAGTTTATTTTGATCATCAGATTCCACATATAAATAAAATCATATGGTACCTGTATTCCTCTGGCTAATTGGGAATTGCTATTTGGCTGTTCATGTGTTCCTTTATTAACTGCATTCTAAGGAAGTTGAAGGTAAGAGTAGTTGTAATGCTTCCTTTCCCCCACCCTGAGTTCCTAGAATGATAGCTTGCACATAATAAGGGAGCTAAAAGTTTTTATGCAATGAGTGACTATAGACAATAAATGTGAAAATTTGACTTAGCAACAACTACTGCTAATAGAAGGATTCGCTTAGATTAGAAGTTAGATTACTGAGATGCATAATCCACAACAAATGAACTTCAAATATCTACAAAATTAACCATTCAAAAAGAGATAAAAGAAAAAGCACAATACATCTTTCATTCTATAAAGTGTAAATATTTTTGTTCCAAAATTTAAATTAATAGTGAATTCTTAATTTCTAAAGAAAATACCTTGGTTTTGTCCTTAATAAATTTAATTTAATTTAAATTTTCCTACCTGATGAATAAGATTTCAATTCTATTTTTTCTAGGTTTTTACCCACTAATGTAGTGAATTTCTTACCTAATATTTTGTAGATATACAAAGTAATATCTTAGTCCTAATAAATTCTAGGAAGTACTTTTCTTAATATCTTTTGCAAGTTGAATCTTATTTCTGGAATTTCGCTTTTTTATTTTACTAGCCTTTACCGAATTTCATAGTAGGTTAAGCTAACTGCCTCATTTAGTATTTTTTTCTATTCATTTTAATTTCCAGTCCATTCTTTAAAAAATTCCTGTTGCCGGCCCTGGCCGGTTGGCTCAGCGGTAGAGCGTCGGCCTAGCGTGCGGAGGACCCGGGTTCGATTTCCGGCCAGGGCACACAGGAGAAGCGCCCATTTGCTTCTCCACCCCTCCGCCGCGCTTTCCTCCCTGTCTCTCTCTTCCCCTCCCGCAGCCAAGGCTCCATTGGAGCAAAGATGGCCCGGGCGCTGGGGATGGCTCTGTGGCCTCTGCCTCAGGCGCTAGAGTGGCTCTGTGGCCTCTGCCTCAGGCGCTAGAGTGGCTCTGGTCGCAACATGGCGATGCCCAGGATGGGCAGAGCATCGCTCCCTGGTGGGCAGAGAACCGCCCCTGGTGGGCGTGCCGGGTGGATCCCGGTCGGGCGCATGCGGGAGTCTGTCTGACTGTCTCTCCCTGTTTCCAGCTTCAGAAAAATGAAAAAAAAAAAAAATTCCTGTTGCCAAATTATTTTCAATTCATTGTCAAATTTTTTAAAGTCACTCAAATATATGTGAAGAGAAATACCTCCTTTTTAAAATATCTTACCACCATATGTGATTGATTTTATAAATTAGAATTTGTATATAATTTTTATAAATTGTATATAAAAATATTTCAATTATATTATAAGATCTTGCATGTTCATCTTTTGTACAGATATAGGCATACTCTAAATTCAATGTAACTTTTAAAAGCTTGTAAGGTTGATTTAGCTGTATGTTTAAAAAATCAAGTAAATAAAAATTAGCACTTTAAAAAGTGGAGTGCTTGAATATAAAGATGACTTAAGAAAATTTAGTCTAAAACAACACCTACATTTTCCTGTGTAGATCAGAGTAAAGGAGACTTAAATTCATTTTTTTTTTTGTATTTTTCTGAAACAGGAAGCAGGCAGAGGCAAACAGCCCGACTGGGATCCAAGTGGCATGCCCAGCAGGAGGCGACGCTCGGCTCTTCGGGGGTGTTGCTCTGCTGTAACCGGAGCCATTCTAGTGCCTGAGACAGAGGCCATGGAATCATCTTCAGCACCCGGGACAACTCTGCTTCAGTGGAGCTTTGGCTGAGGGAGGGGAAGAGAGAGAAAGAGAGAGTGGAGAGGGAAAAGGAGAGGGGGAAGGATGGAAAAGTAGATGGATGCTTCTCCTATGTGCCCTGGCTAGGAATCAAACCCGGGACTTTCACACACAGGGCCGAGGCTCTATTGCTGAGCCTAAGTTCATTCTTAAATGAATAGTCTCTATTGAAGGGACATACAGTCTTCCTTCACTTGGCAGCTGAAGTAAAACAAGACAAATTTTCATTTTTTCTTTAGCCTCATTAGCAAACCTAGTCCATATTTTAAACGGAATTAGCAACATGAAATTATCATTTATAAGTGGACATTAATGAACAAATGATCTGTCATATTTCTCCCAAACACCATAGATTATTCATTAACTTAAACTTCTTTGCAATATTAGTTATTTAATCCAAAAATCTCCAGAACAGTCTTCTCCCCATAATCATCTTCTATCTCTCAAAATAGGTTTTATATTTTATTCAGGTTTTAAATTACACTCTAAATTTTGCTTGCTAACCATGAGGAATTAAATAACTGCAATTATTCTTCCAAATAAAAGCAATAATAATGGCTCACACTTTGTTAAGGGTGAAACAGGTAGTGTATGAGAAAAGCAAAGGAGCATATATGGTATTGTTACTGTCAGATCTATACCAAAAGAATTAAGAAAAAAAAGAGTCTGCTTTTCTTCAGATAAGAGAGAGCAGAAAGTTGTATTAATTTTAATGTGAAATTAGTAATATTTCAATAAGCAAATCTAAATAATCCAGGGTAAAACATTAGCGTTTTCTTTAAAAGACTAAATTTACAGCTTGTTAAGCTGTTTTTCTTTTTATTAGATTACCTACTCCTTCCCCACGTATGGTTTAATGTTGACTTAAGAGAAGTTTTTCATCACTTTTTTATATTTTTATTTATACAGTTTAGAGAGGGGAAAGAGAGAGAGAGAAGGTGGAGGTGCAGGAAGCATCAACTCCCATTTATGTGCCTTGACCAGGCAAGCCCAGGGTTTTGAATTGACGACCTCAGTGTTCCAGGTCGATACTTTATCCACTGAGCTGCTACAGGTCAGATATTTTTCACCACTTTTAACTAAGAGTCCAATGACTTGGTTTACTAGGAGATTTTTGTGGAATGAAAGAATTAATCTTGGAAAATAACACCAGCAACAACAACCAAAAAAGCATGATAGCCCTTGAAAAATGTTAATGTTCATTTATTGTTTATATTTTCTTAAAAGAAGTACAGTTGAACCCTGTTTTAATCCTACTAGTTTTTCAAGGTTAGACATACTGTGGGATCAGTTTTAATTTCTTAAATCTAGCTATTCTTAGCAGTCAAAGCCTGAGATAGTGTGGTTAGTCTGTAAGTTGGGTGGTCTTTCTGACTCTTTATGTCAGAGTTCTTATAAAAGAGTTTCACTACTTTTCTTTTTACCACTTTATTTGTTATAAAATGAGGAATTATATTTACCCATTCTCTCACAGAGAAACTACCTTTTACAAAATTACTTTTTATAAAACATAAATTCTCCAAGTTTCTCTTTATCTGAAACTATAGGGTGCAAATATACACCTTCTGAGGCCCTAGAAGAGGCAGAACTTTTATATTTTGAAAGTCTTTGATTGAAGAAAATATTTTGCATTATTAACTTTAGTTAATTGATCAGAGTCCAACTCTTTAAGAATGTGGGTGATAATATTTGTAAAATGTGAGCATTCAATGTAATAATAATATTCTAAACCACATTTCATCCACAAAACCTATGGAACAGCTATTATTAGCTATATTTTTAGGTGTTGTAACCAAGTCACCAAAAGAAGTTAAATACCTTACCCAAATTTACACAGCTAGTATGTATATGTGGAACGTTGAGAACTTAAAACCAGCAAATAAACTCCATAATTATTTTTAACGATTACACTGTGAACTGCTTGTGATCTAGTGTCTTTTGAAGGTCTTGAACCAGATGACTTAAAAGAAATGTTTATTTCTTTGATTTTGTGATTTACAATACCTTTGGGAGTTTCTTTTATTTCAGCGTCATTAGTAAATAATGCTAAAATCTTTGACCTCATACTCCAGTGTAGTTTAACAAAGTGTAATTTGTATAAAGAAGTTGTTTCAGAGATTAAAAATTATAAAAAATGTTGTGTACTCTTTGGGTTAATTAGCTAACCTGCTGAATAATCTTTACAACCTATTTGAGCAGTCTTTACCCTTTAAAAACTGCATCTCTTCACTGGCAAAACAAAGAAAATATTTCTTTTATTTACAATATACTACCTTAGCATAATGGATGTTATATTAAATCATAATTAGTATAAAATTTTGGCAGTAGAAAAATATGATCATCCTGGTCAGTCAGTATATAATTACATATTATTTTAGTTTACAATTAAGTACTTCAGCTAATGAAGTAGTTCATATGAAAGCACTTTGTCAATAGTAAATATTATAGTACATTTTCTCAGATGAAATTAACTTTTCCCTTATTTAATACAGTTATTACTAATGAAATACCACTTATGATACAGTTTTCTCAATCTAAAAGTAGCAGAATGAAATATTCAAATATTAGTTTTACAGATGTTAAAGTATCCCTTGCCGTGAGTAAATTATACCAGGTTACTGTAAGTTGCAATTGATGGAACACAAAACTAAACCTCAAAAGCACATGTTTCTTCCGCTTCATTCCACACCTGCTATTTAATTTCCTATAACACGTTTTTCTTCAACTTGTTACTCAACTTCCCTAATTTTATTCTTCTTAGTTGTATTTTAGTCAAAGATTTCACATATGTGAAGCCTTCAGGGAGGATTTTAAAGACAACTGTTTGGTTTGCTTGATATGATGATTTCTGAAAGTTTTCTAATCATGAGATTTTTATAATTCAGAATCAACTTGAAATGTTAATCATGTCTATTTGTAACCGAATGATACAAACTTAAATTCAGCAGCCTGATACAACAAAAATCAAATTCTCAAGTCACATGCTCATGCAAATGGAAAGAGGTTTATTCGGGTGCACGACCTGGGAAAATGGTGGACTCCCAGGTCAGAAACTGTTATCTTCTTGCTCAAGTCTGTCATTCTTACAGGGAAAGAAAGTCTTTTTTTCTTATCCAGTTATCTTGCTAGTTTTAAGCACTTTCAGATGAGGGGAACCTTGTCCATTCATGTTTCTGGCTTTTGGCGCCAGTGTAAGAACCACTCCCTGCAATCATGTTGGTCAATGGGCGAAACTCCTTGGCGCTCCCTGACTATCTCCAGTAATGCTTTTTATCAACCATGTTTGGCACTCTGTAGCATTCATTCAGTCCCTAAACCTCAAAGTTATATGTGATTCAAACTTTTATTTTCTTTAGTCTGTCATATCTAACCATTCATTTAATAAACAGGTATCAAGAGATTGTTTTAGGCACTCAAAAAAATTAAAAGCTATACAAGCAGTTCCCCCAGGCCAGGAACAAGATAGGTTCTGTAATTTTGAAAATGTTTAAGTATTTATATGCACAGAAAGGTAAAAATAAATACTATGCTATTTCAAATATCTGTCTAAGTTGCTTTTAATAGGTAAATTTACTTATTCCAACTTACATACAAATTCAACTTAAGAACAAACCTACAGTATCTATCTCATTCATAACTCAGGCACTGTCTGTATACATTATAATATTTGATTCCTTAACTTTATATTTTTTATTATTTAATTAGCCATATAAATAACATGGAAGGTATTTGAGGATACTGGTCATGTTTTATATATTGCACAGAAGTTTATTGCTCAAAATGTGCTAATACTTATACATCACTTGTGGGAATGTAAAATGAAACAGCTGTTGTGGAAAAGAGTTTGGCCATCTTTCAAGAAATTAAACATCAAATTATCCTGTGAGCCAACAATTCCTCCCAAGTATAAACCCAAAAGAATTGAAAAGTAGTCATCAAAAGAAAACCTGTATATGTTTATAATAATACTTATCATAATAACCAAAAAGTGGAAACAATATCAATGCCCATCAACTAATAAATGGTTAAATGAATGTGGTATGTCCATATAATGGTATATTCTTTAGCCATAAAAATTAAATAAATACTGATATATAGTAAAATATAAGTGAGTCCTAAAAACATTATGCTAAATAAAAGAATTACAATACAAAATAAAACATTTTATAATTTTACTTATATGAAATATCCAGAATAGTTAAATCTATAATGACAGAAAAAAAAGCAGTGGGTGCAGGAATTGAGAAAAAGAAGAAAACACAATGTTTTATTAATGAGTATTAGGTGTCCATTGGGGTGATAAAAATTTCTCAAACTAAACACGTAGTGTTGGTGGTTGAACAACATGAAAACCATATTTAATCACAATGATACATGATATTGTGAATGGATTTGATCAAGAAACTAGCTTTTATATTATTATTTGTCCCACAAAGGAAAGTGAGAATGTGTGTGTACCTCATTTTCCCAGTCATGGAGAACATGGCCAAAGAGGTCCACTTCTTTTTTGTCCCACTCAGAAAACTTAGATGAGCTATATGACTGAGAAAGAAGGGCAGTAAGGAAATGGTGGAGGGACAGAAGTCAGGAAAAAAAAGGTTTAAAGATGGCTGTGGAGTAGGTGGAAGTTACACTCACCTTCTCCAGGACCAAAATGGAATCACAAATACATTGTAGAACAGTGAACCTGATGACCAAGTGAAGACAGTTGAATAAAAGTCTTATAAGGAAGGATTTACAGAAGACACATTGAGACTGGTAAAAAGGACAGAGACACAAATAAGGCTGGATCCACAGCTGTATGCAGTGGCTGATAATCCAGAAGAATATGTCAACTGCAGAGGTTTTCCCTGAAGAGTGTGAGTCTCAAATCGGTACCAGGGTCCCTAGCCCCAGAGCTCCAGAGGTGGTAATATGTGTCTACTTAACATTTGGCTGTGAAAATAGCAGGGATTCTGTTTGCTAGAAAGAAGAAAGTGCCTGTTAGAAAGCCAGGTGACCACTTAAAGCACAAGCACACCAAGTCTAACTCACAACCGTTCGAATTGGGCTCTAGGGAACAAAGGGTTGTTCAGAGAGGACTGAGAGAAGAGATTGGATTGTGTAACTGCAGGGAAAGACCTGGAATGATGGACTCCAGAGTCTCTGTGCTGACTGCCTCTCCTAAACCACAGATGTCATTTTTCTTGAGTCAGAAACTTCTTTCCATGTAGCGTCAGTTTGAGAGAATGTAATAATCCCATAATCCTAAATCCCCATTGTTTCACTGTGTTGAGTTTATGCCCAGCAGAGGAATCAGCTTTCTGGGCCCAGGGTGTAGAGGTCTGAGCATACTCAGAGGGTGTCAGAGAGTGACCTGTGTGGTTCTGGCCAGGAGCCATTCTCACAACCTTCCTGTGAGCCTGCCTAGCACCACCCTCTCATAGGAAACCTGCTAGCCTAACCTTCTAGAATCTAAGTAACCTTACCCTGCGCTGCTCAGGCTCTCTAGGAAGTTCAGGCAGAATCCATAAAAGTCTTAGTTTTGTGGCTTTAGAACATGAGGAAATTTTCTCTCGCATATTTAACCAGTGCAGAGCCCTCCTAACACACAGCAAAAGCTTGATTGGTTTTTGCCTGAAAATCTTTGCTGGCATCACCCTAATGATACCCTAAAACCTATCTCACTACAAAAGTCTATGTGCACTCAACATGAGGCAGCTAGTTCTGATGTACTCTGTCTTTTTATTGATTGACTTCAGGCCAAATCTTTCCCTTATGATCAGGAACAAGACAAGGGTGTTCACTTTTACCATTCTTATTCAACAAAGTAATAGAAATCATAACAATAGAAATTAGATCAAAAAACAAAATAAAATGCATATAAATTGGAAAGACATATATAAAACTGTCATTATTTGAAGACCATATGATACTCTATATATGAATATATGTATATTGAATTATCTATATAGAGTAGAATATATATGTATATATATTTATATAGAGTATTAAATTATATAGAGTGGGGTTTTTTCTATATAGAGTGGTGTTACTAAACTACTAGAACTAACAAATAAATTTAGTAAAGTTATAGGAGACAAAAAAAAATTCAGTAATTGGTTGTATTTTCATAAACCAATAATGAACTCTCCAAAAAGTAAACTAAGAAAACAATCTCATTTATAACCACATCAAAAAAGTACCAAACAATAAATTTAATCAAAGTGGTAAGAAACCTGTTCTGAGACAATTATAAGACACTGAAGAAAGAATTTGAAGAATATACAAATAAATTAGAGCATATCTGAAGCTCATGGATAGGAAAAAATAACATCATTAAAATGTCCACACTAACCAAAGCAACTATATATACAACACAATCCCTGTCAAAATACCAAGGGTGTATTTTGTAGAACTAGAACAAATAATCAAAAAGATTATATGGAAGGACAAAAGACCCCAAATAGCCACAGCAATTTTGATAATGAAGAACAAATTTAGGGGAATCATGCTACTTCAAATCAAAATATAAAATAAGGTCATAGTAATCAAAACAGCATAGCACTGGTATAAAAACAGACATATATATATATATATATATATATATATATCAATAAAATAAAATAGAAGTCAAGAAATAAACTCATGCCTATATGGTCAATTAATATTTGAAAGAAAGAAAAGAACATGCAATAAGGTAAAGACAGCTTAGTCAATAAATAGTGCTGAGAAATTTTGAAACATACATGCTAAACATTAAATTAGACCATGTTTTTACACCATGCCAAAATAAACTCAAACTGTATTAAAGATTTAAATGTGAGACTCAAAATCCTAAAACAAGTAAAATAAAATGTTGATAGTGTAATCTCAAAATTTCTTTTAGTAATATTTTCTGATATATCTCCTTGGGCAAGGAAAACAACAACAACAACAGCCAAAAGATCTAATTGGACTACATTACACTTAAAAGTTTTTGTAAAGCACAGAAAACCATCAACAAAATGCAAAAACACCTCATTGAAGTGGAGAACATATTTGTCAATGACACATCTGATATGGGGTTAATTTCCAATGTATAAAAAGCTCATGAAACTCAAGACACACACACACACACACACACACACACACACACACCAATTCAATTTACGAATGTAGAAAAGATCTGAATACACATTTCTCCAAAGAGTACAAACTGATGAAAAACAGACATTCTACAAGATGCTCAATATAAGTAATCATAAGAGAAAAACAAATTACAACTACAATGTGATATCACCTCATGCCTGTCAGAATGGCTATGATCAACAAATCAACAAGTGCTGGCATGGGTGTGCATAAAAAGGAACCCTCATACACTGTTGGTGAGAATGCAGATTGGTGCATCCACTATAAATCAGTAAGAAAAGTGGAATACTCGTTCTTCATCTTGTTTCCTTCAGAGTGGGTTATATATTCAGCCACCATTTCGCTCAGTGGTACCTTTGTTTGATGTATGTGTATTTTAGATGCTCCTGAGATTGTTTTCTTATCTCTAGTTGTTAAATTTGTTGAAGTTTCAGGAAGAAGCATTGGCAGCACTCCTCGCAGCGCCATTTCTCTGACATCACTCCCCCTTCTTATAATTTTTAATTTTATTTAGAAAATTAAATTTAATGAGGCCCTGGCCAGCTGGCTCAGTGGTAGAACATTGGCCTGGCATGTGGAGGTCCTGGGTTCGATTTCCCTTCAGGGCACACAGGAGAAACGCCCATCTGCTTCTCCACCCTTCCCCCTCTCCTTTTTATCTGTCTCTCCCTTCCCCTCCCACAGCCAAGACTCCACAGGAGCAGGTTGACCTGGGCACTGAGGATGGTTCCATGACCTCTGCCTCAGGTTTTAGAATGGCTCTGGTTGCAACAGTGCAACACCCCAGATGGGCAGAGCATAGCCCCCTAGTGGGCTTGCTGGGTGGATGCTGGATTCTGTTTCTCTGCCTCCCTGTTTTTCAATTCAGAAAAGTACAAAAAAAATTTAACAGGTTGACATTGATCAATAAGAGTACATAGGTTCCAGGTAAACATTTCTATAACACGTGATATAGAATTAAGTTAATTAAGTTGTATACCCATCAACCAAACTCAAATTATTTTCCGTGATCATATATTTGTCCTTCTTTTCACCCTTCCCTCCAGGCCCTTCCACACAGTACTTTTCCCCTGGTAACTACTTCACTTTTATCTATGTCAGTGAGTCTCAGTTTTATATCTCACCTATGTGTGAAATCATACAGTTCCTTGCTTTTTATGATTTACTTGTTTCACTCAGTATAATTTTCTCAAGGCCTATCCATACTGTTGTAAATGTCACTATGTCATCATTTCTTATGGCTAAGTGGTATTTCACTGTATATATATATATATATATATATATATATATATATATATATATACACACATACATACACACACACACACACACATATCTTCTTTACTCAAACCTTGATCAAGGGACACTTTGGTTGTTTCCATGTTTTGGCCACTGTGAATAATGTTGCAATGAACATGGGGGTGCATGTGTCTTTATATACTAATTTTTTTGAGTTCTTGGGGTAGATATCCAGGAGAAGGATTGCTAGGTCATATGTTAATTGCATTATCTATTTGAGAAACCACCATACTTTCTTCCATAATGGTGGTACTAATTCACATTGCCCTCAGCAATGAATGAGGGTTCTTGTTTCTCCAAAGCCTCTCCAACACTTGTTATTACCTGGCTTGTTGAAAATAGCCAATCTAACAGGTGTGAGGTGCTATCTCATTGCAGTTTTGATTTGCATTTCTCTAATAGCTAGTGAAGATGAACATCTTTTCATATATCTATTTGTTGTTTGTATATCTTCATGGGAGAAGTGTCTGTTCAGGTCCTCTTCCTATTTTTAAATTGGATTGTTTGCTTGTTTGTTGTTGAGCTTTGTGTGTTCTTTATATATTTTGAATATTAACTCCTTATCAGAGCTGTTGTTCACAAATATCATCTCTCATTTATTTGGCAGTCTATTTGTTTTGTTTCCAGTTTGTTTGGCTCTGCAGAAGCTTTTAAGTTTGATATAATCCCATTCATTTATTTTTGCCTTTACTTTCCTTGTCTTTAGGGTCAAATTTCTAGATTATTCTCTATGTCTAAAGTCATGAGTTTTGTACCTAGGTTTTCTTCTATGTACTTTATTGTTTTAGATCTTATATTTAGGTCTTTGATCCATTTTGAATTAATTTTTGTGCAGGGGGACAAACTGTAGTCAAGATTCATTCTTTGGCATGTGCCTTTCCAGTTTTCACAGCACCATTTATTGAAGAGGGTTTCTTTCCTTTATTGTGTGTGTTTTGGCAACTTTGTGAAAGATTACACTGGGGAACAAATTTTTTTTCACTTTTTGTTGCATGAGGTTTTAGAACTGTTTCTATCTATCTCAGCATCACTGATTCAAATCTGAAATCCGTTTTTAGGTGCATGCTCTAGTTTTTATGCAATTTTAGTTTATTTTTGTTACAGTTAATAACATGCATTGGTTATTAAATTGGAGTTAAAAGGCAACGAATCTTGGATTGAACATAACCACAGGGCAATTAATGTTTTACAAATATCACTTTTATATAATTGTAGTTGTTTTTCAATGTAAAAAATTATTATCTCATAAAAACACCCTCTTATTTTGTTTTAAGATTGAATCATGGCTTTTTTGAGTAGGTACAAATGTAAGAATAGTCCTGACACCTTCTGTTTTATACGTGACTCTTACACACTTCAACGTCAAAGGCACGATATTTCATCATTTGTGACACGTGCATATATTGCCTATTTTCAAGTTCCCCTTGGCGATCAAGACAGGAATTGGGCTCCTCATATTGTGTGTCATAATTGTAAGGAAATGCTTTGTAACTGGACAAAAGGAAAACACAAAGGAATGCCTTTTGGTATTCCCATGGTTTGGCGTGAACTTAAGGATTACGGCAGTGACTGTTATTTCTGTCTAATCTATACAAAGGGCATCGGCAAGAAAAAATGGCTTAGATCACATATCTTAATATTCCTTCAGCAATATGACTTTTCCCACACTCTGAGACACTCCTGGTTCAAGTTTTCAATGGTTTTATTTCTTCTAAGGATGAAGAAAGTGAACATGGTGATCAAGTATATTTTGATAAGATGCATGAGGCAATGGTTGTAGAATCTGAAGGGTCTTCTTCTGATGCCAAGCAGTAATTAACCCCTCAGCAGTTTAGGCAACCCAAATTGAATGACTTAGTAAGAGATTTGAGCCTATCAAAAAAAGCAACTAAGTTACTAGCCTCTAGGCTTCAAGAAAAGAATATACTTCAATGGTCAGCTAAATTATCCCATTTCAGGAAGCGTGAACACATTTTTGTGGACTTTTTTCTGAAGACAAACACTTTGTTTACTGTCATGATATCAGTAGTCTTCTCAGCCAGCTAGGTGTTACCACTTACAGTCCAACAGAATGGCAGCTATTTCTTGACAGCTCTAAATGGAGTCTAAAATATGTTCTCCTATACAGTAGTAATGTTTATGCAGTGGTTCCAATTGGTTATTCAACTCTTCTGCGAGAAGACTATAATGACATAAAAATTGTCCTTGACTTTCTGAATTATGAAGAGCATAACTGGATCATTTGTGTGGATCTTAAAATGGTAAATTTTCTGCTAGGATAACAGAGAAGTTTCACAAAGTAGCCTTGCTTTCTGTGTTTCTGGGACAACTGAGCTCAGGAGAAACACTGGATATAGAAGGAGTGGCCTAAACATGAAGCTCTGGAAGTAAGGTGCAAAATATTGTGAATGAATCTGTAGTTAATTGAGACAGGATCATTTTCCCCCACTTCATATCAAACTTGGCCTAATGAAGCAGTTTGTTCAAGTTATGAATAGAGAATGTGAATGCATTCAACATATTATTGCTGTTTTCCTGCCTTGTCTTTCGAGAAATAAAAGGTGTATTTGATGGACCTCAAATTCGAACCCTCATTTGTGCTGAAGAATTTTCCAGGAAGATGAATAAAGAGGAAAAAGCAGCATGGCAGTCTTTTGTGACAGTTACAAAGAACTTCCTTGGCAACAAAAAAGCAGAAAACTATGAACTTCTGGTTCAGAGGATGCTGTTGGCTTTCCACAACATTGGATTTAACATGAGCATTAAGATTCACTTCCTGAACAGTCACCTTAATAAGTTTCCTGAAAATCTTGGAGCTGTTAGTGATGAGCAGACTACTGCTGGAGCATCAAATGGGTTTGTCCTCAACAAGTGCACAAATGCAAGAGCTACAAACCTACAAACGCAAATTTTTTCCTGAATAGAATTTAAATAAGTTTTGTGCAAATTTTATGAATAAAATAAGTGTTTTAATATGTTCTATTTTGAAGTTGTAGACAATTCTGATGTAATCATATTTTTAGTGTATTAGTGTATTTACTGCATTATATAAATTATTATATTTTCACAAAAATGATGGCCAAGAAGACATTCTACTTCATTATGTTAAACTAAATGTTGAAAACTTTACTATAAGATGAAAACATAAAATCTTGAATTGCAAAAATACTGTAGCTCACAAAGAAAAACTAATGTCAGATTTGAGATAAGCACATTTGAATTAGGTAAGAACAAGTGTTTTTGTGGATTGAACATAAATTTTGTTCTCCAGTGTTATTTGTCCATATATATGTTGCTTTATATATGGGTTCTTAATTTTGTTTCATTGGTCTGTATGTCTGTTTTTCTGACAATACCACACTGTTTTGATTATCATTGTTTTTTTAAAATAAATTTTTATTAATTTTAATGGGGTGACATCAATAAATCAGGGTACATATATTCAAAGAAAACATGTCCAGGTTATCTTGTCATTCAAATATGTTGCATACCCATCACCCAAAGTCAGATTGTCTCTGTCACCTTCTATCTAGTTTTCTCTGTGCCCCTCCCCCGCCTCCTCCCACTGTCCCTCCTCCCCCCCCAACCACCACACTCTTGTCATGTCTCTTAGTCTTGTTTTCATGCCCCACCAATGTGTGGAATCATGCAGTTCTTGTTTTTTTCTGATTTACTTATTTCACTCCGTATAATGTTATCAAGATCTCACCATTTTGTTGTAAATGATCCAATGTCATCATTTCTTATGGGTGAGTAGTATTCCATAGTGTATAGGAGCTACATCTTCTTTGTCCAGTTATCTATTGACGGGCTTTTTGGTTGTTTCCATGTCCTGGCCACTGTGAACAATGCTGCAATAAACATGGGGCTGCATGTGTCTTTACATATCAATGTTTCTGAGTTTGTGGTGTATATACCCAGTAGAGGGATTGCTGGGTCATAAGGTAGTTCTATTTTCAGTTTTTTGAGGAACCACCATACTTTCTTCCATAATGGTTGTACTACTTTACATTCCCACCAACAGTGTATGAGGGTTCCTTTTTCTCCACAGCCTCTCCAACACTTGCTATTACCTGTCTTGTTGATAATAGCTAATCTAACAGGTGTGAGGTGGTATCTCATTGTAGTTTTGATTTGCATTTCTCTAATAACTAATGAAGATGAGCATGTTTTCATATATCTGTTGGCCATTTGTATTTCTTCCTGGGAGAAGTGTCTGTTCATGTCCTCTTCCCATTTTTTATTGGACTATTTGTTTGTTTGTTTGTTGAGTTTTATGAGTTCTTTGTATATCCAAAATATACAAAGAACTCATAAAATATAGTATATATATATGTATATTAGGCCCTTATCTGAGCTGTTGTTTGAAAATATCATTGCACATTTAGTTGGCTGTCTATTTGTTTTGTGGTCAGTTGCTCTTGCTAGCAAAAACTTTTTAGTCTGATGTCATCCCATTCATTTATCTTTGCCTTCACTTCTCTTGCCTTTGGAGTCAAATTCATAAAATGCTCTTTAAAATCCAGGTCCATGAGTTTAGTACCTATGTCTTCTTCTATGTACTTTATTGTTTCAGATCTTATATTTAGGTCTTTGATCCATTTTGAATTAATTTTACTACAAGGGAACAAGCTGTAGTCGAGTATTATTACTTTGCATGTGAATTTCCAGTTTTCCCAGTACCATTTGTTGAAGAGGCTTTCTTTTCTCCATTGTGTGTCATTGGCCCCTTTATCAAAAATTATTTGACCATATGTATGTGGTTTTATTTCTGGACTTTCTATTCTATTCCATTGGTCTTAGTGTCAATTTTTCTGCCAACACCATGCTGTTTTGATTGTCGTGGCCCTATAATATAGTTTGAAGTCAGATATTGTAATGCCCCAAGCTTCATTCTTTTTCCTTAGGATTGCTTTGGCTCTTCGGGGATTTTTATAGTCCCATATAAATTTGATGATTTTTTTGTTCCATTTCTTTAAAAAATGTCATTGGAATTTTGGTGGGAATTGTATTAAATTTATAAATTGCTTTGGGTAATATGCCATTTTGATTATATTTATTCTTCCTATCCAAGAACAAGAAATATTTTCCATCTCATTGCATCTTTTTCAATTTCCCATAACTATGCTTTGTAGTTTTCATTATATAGGTCCTTTACATTCTTTGTTATGTTTATTCCTGGGTATTTTTTGTTGTGGTTGTTGTTGCAATTGTGAAGGGGATTATTTTTTTGAGTTCATTTTCTAATATTTCATTCTTGGCATATAGAAAGGCTATGGACTTTTGTATATTAATTTTGTATCCTGCGACCTTACTGTATTGATTTATTGTTTCTAGTAATCTTTTTGTGGAGTCTTTGGGGTTTTCGATGCATAAAATCATATCATCTGCAAAAAGTGATACCTTTACTTCTTCTTTTCAGATATGCATGCCTTTTATTTCTTTCTCTTGTCTGATTGCTCTGGCCAGAAATTCTAGCATCACATTAAATAGGAGTGGAGAGAGTGGACAACCTTGTCTTGTTCTTGATTTAAGGGGCAAAGTCCTCAGTTTTATGCCATTGAATATGATGTTGGCTGATGGTTTATCATTTTTGGCCTTTATCATGTTGAGATATTTTCCTTCTGTACCCATTCTGTTGAGTGTCTTAAACATAAAGTTGTGTTGTATTTTATCAAATGCCTTTTCTGCATCTATTGATAAGATCATGTGGGTTTTGTTCTTTGTTTTGTTGATATGGTGTATTACATTAACCGTTTTACCTATGTTGAACCATCCTTGAGATTCTTGGATGAGTCCCATTTGATCATGATGTATTATTTTTAAATGTTTTTGTATTTGATTTGCTAGTATTTTGTTTAGTATTTTAGCATCTGTATTCATTAGAGATATTGGTCCTTGGTTTTTTTGTGTGTGTGCCGTCCTTGTCAGGTTTCAGTATGAGGATTATGTTGCCCTCATAAAATGTGTTTGGAAGTATTGCTTCTTCTTCTTCAATTTTTTGGAAGACTTTGAGTAGAATAGGAACCAAGTCTTCTTTGAATGTTTGATAGAAATCACTAGTATAGCCGTCTGGCCCTGGACTTTTATTTTTGGGGAGGTTTTTAATAGTTTTTTTCTATTTCCTCCCTGCTAATTGGTCTGTTTAGGCTTTCTGCTTCTTGACTCAGTCTAGGAAAGTTGTATTGTTCTAGGAATTTATCCATTTCTTTTAGATTGTTGAATCTGGTGGCATATAGTTTTTCGTAGTATTCTACAATAATTATTTGTATATCTATGATGTCTGTGGTGATGTCACCTCTTTCATTTTGGATTTTGTTTATATGAGTCCTTTCTCTTTTTTCCTTGGTGAGTCTTGCCAAGGGTTTGTCAATTTTTTTGATCTTATCAAACAACTAGCTCCTTGTTTTATTAATTTTTTCTATAGTTTTTGTTTTCTATTTTATTTATTTCTACTCTGATTTTTATTATTTCCTTTCTTCGGCTGGTTTTGGGTTGTCTTTTTTCTTGTTTTTCTAGTTCCTTAAGGTGCTAAGTTAAGTGATTTACTTGGGCTCTCTCTTGTTTGTTCATATAGGCCTAAAGTGATATGAACTTCCCTCTTATTATGGCTTTTGCTGCATCTCATAGATTCTGATATGTTGTATTGTTATTTTCAATTGTCTATATATATCTTTTGATCTCTGCACTTATTTCTTCTTTGACCAATTCATTTTTTAAAAGTGTGTTGTTTAGTTTTCACATTTTTGTGGGTTTTTTCTTCTCTTTTTTCCAGTTAAATTCTAGTTTCAAGGCTTTATGATAAGAAAATATGCTTGGTAGAATTTTGATTTTTCTGAATTTGCTGATGTTATTTTTGTGGCCCAACATATGGTCATTTCTTGGGAATGTTCCATGTACACTAGAGAAAAATGTATACTCTTTCGCTTTGGGATGACATGTCCTGTAGATATCTATCATATCCAGGTGCTCTAGTGTTTTGTTTAAGGTCAATATATCTTTACTGATTCTCTGTTTGAATGACCGATCTAAAGCCGTCAGTGGTGTATTGAGGTCTCCAAGTATGATTGTATTTTTGTCAGTTTCTGTTTTTAGGTCAGTAAGTAGCTGTCTTATATATTTTGGTGCTCCTTGGTTTGGTGCATATATATTAAGAAGTGTTATGTCTTCTTAATTCAGTGTCCCCTTAATCATTATGAAATGACCATTTTTGTCTCTGAGTACTTTTGCTGTCTTGTAGTCAGCATTATTAGATATGAGTATTGCGATGCCTGCTTTTTTTTGGATGTTATTTGCTTGGATATTATTTTCCAGCCTTTCACTTTGAATTTGTTTTTATCCTTGTTGCTTATATGAGTTTCTTGTAGGCAGCATACAGTTGGATTTTCTTTTTTAATCCATTCTGCTACTCTGGGTCTTTTTATTGGTGAGTTTAAACCATTTACATTTAGTGTAATTATTGACACTTGTGGGTTCCCTATTGCCATTTTATAAAGTGCTTTCTGTTAGTTTTGTATCTTGTTTGATTCTTCTCTTTGTTTTTCTATTATTTTTTTTTTTTGTTTGTATTCTATACTTCTTTCTTCTGTTGCTACCTTTTTTAAGTCATGTACTTCTGTGGTGGTTTTTTCAAGGGTGGTTACCATTAAGTAATGAAAAGGGTACCTACCATAGTCATTGTAGTACCCTATCTTATGTGTGTTTCTGCACTGCATTGCCTTTGCTACTGTTAATCTCAGTCCTCTCTCCTTTTTTTTTGTTTTTGTTGTCACAGTTTAAATTTGGTTTTATTGTGTTATTGGTGGAGCTTTTACTTGTGGTTTTGTTTTGTTTTGTTCTTTGTATCTGGTTGGAAAACCACCTTTAGTATTTCCTGGATTGGGGGTTTTCTGATGCTAAAATCCCTCATCTTTTCTGTATTTGTGAATGATTTTATTTCTCCTTCATATTTGCAGGATAGCTTTGATGGGTTTAGTATTCTTGGCTGAACATTCCTCTCTTTCAGGACTTTAAATATTGGAATCCCCTTTTTCTAGGTTGTAGAGATACTGCTAAGAAATCTGATGATAATCTAATAGGTCTTCCTTTATATGTTGTATTCTTCTTTTCCCTGACCACCTTGAGAATTTTTTCTTTGTCGTTGGTTTGTGCCAATTTCATTATGATTTGCCTTGGAGTAGGTTTGCTATGGTTAAGAAAACTCGGTGTTCTGTATGCTTCTTGAATTTGAGGCTTTAGTTCTTTCCACAGGCTCGGGAAGTTCTTGTCTATTATTTGTTTGAATATATTCTCCATTCCATTTTCTCTCTCTTCTCCCTCTGATATACCTATTATTCTTATGTTATTCTTTTTGATGGAGTCAGCCAATTCCTGTAGTGCTTTCTCATTTTTTAAAATTTTTGAGTCTCTCTCTTCTTCTCTCTGTTGTGCCTCAAGTTGCTTGTCTTCTATGTCACTAATCCTATCTACTATCTAGCCTATTCTATTATCTAAGCTTGTTACCTCATTTTTTAGTTCATGAATTTAATTTTTCATCTCTGTTTGATTTGTTTTTATAGTTTCAATTTCCTTGGTAATATATTCTTTGTGTTCGTTGAGTTGTTTTCTGAGCTTTCTAAATTGCCTTTCTGTGATTTCTTGTATATCTCTGAGTACTTTTAGGATTTCTATTTTAAATTCTCTGTCATTTAGCTCCAAGGCTTCCAATATATTAAAATTTTTCTCCATAGATTTTTCCACATCTACCTGTGCTACTTCTCTATCTTTTGTATCCATGATATTCAACTTTATTTTTCTTAATGACATCTGAGGCTCGTCTTGTTGATAGCACTAATGAGAATTAATAAGAATAAAAAGTAGCCTGACCTGTGGTGGCGCAGTGGATAATGCTTCGACCTGGAAATTCTGAGGTCCCCAGTTCGATAACCTGGGCTTGCCTGGTCAAGGCACATATGGGAGTTGATGCTTCCAGCTCCTCCCCCCTTCTCTCTCTCTGTATCTCTCTCTCTCCTCTCTAGAAATGAATAAAGAAAAAAAAGAAAAAAATAATAAAAAGTAAAAATAAATTTGGAAAAAAAATAATTTATTATTTTTCCTCTTGTTTCTTGCCTTCCTTTCCTCTCCTCTGCTCCTTGGGAAAATATCGTGATGAACTGTGAATTATATTATGCCAAATGGAACAGAAACTGCCTATAATGGAGGGCCTGAATTGGGGGGAAGTGTTCAAGGGGCAAAAAAAGAGGTAGGGACCCACAAAATGTAAAAAAGAAAAAAACTTGGGTCAAGTATAAAATGATTTGCTTGTAAGTGATGGTCGACTTAGAGATATAATGAGAGGAATAAGAGGGAAACAGGAAAAAGAAAAAAAATTACTCTTGTATTAAGTGGAGTAAAAACTAGATAGAATGAAGAGCCCGGGTTCAAAGGAATGCTAATGAGTTAAAAGGCGAAGTAAAAGCACCCCGTGTCACAAAAAAATTGAATCCCAAATAAAACAATTTGTTCATAATTCAGGATTAAATGAGAGGGAAAGTAAAAGGAAAAAAGAAGAAACTAATAGAGAAAGAGAAAAAACAAAAAGGGGAAAAGGAAAAGAGGAAAAGAAGAAAAAAAACAAAAAGAGAGATAGAAAGAGTTAAGGGTTTTGGAGTGTAACCCTCATGGAGAGAAAGGAGGAAGAAAATTAAAAAAAATGGGAAATATAACACTTATGGGTACCATAGTTCAAGAAAAGAAAAGAATAAGATGGGCAGAGAATAAAAGGACCAACGTGGTGGAAAAAGAAATAATAATAATAAAGGCAAGAAGAATAAAGAAACAATAAAAAAAATAGTGGAACAAGTTATATAAAGTCTGTGGATTTTTCTTGATTTTGAGAGGTTAACTTCTTCCTTTTTCTTTCCTCTCCCTCTTTCTGGTCACTGACTCTGTACCCCAGGCTCTGCCCCTGTGGCACACTTTGGTAGAGATTTGCAGTTGATGAGACTACATGGTGATGTCATATATTAGGCTTCAGTCTCGTTGGTAGTCAAGGCTTGTTAGCATTTGCAGGCTCCGACAATGAGAGAGTTCGTTTTCCTGGAGCCTCTCTCCTAGTCTCTCTTTCCTGAATTAGCAGCCTAATGATCTAGCTGGGAGACTGCTGCTGCCTCTGCCTGGGGAGTAAGAGGCTCAAAGAGTTAGCAAATCCCCACTCTACCCCCACTCAATGCAGGGCTCTGGGTAAGGCTCTGTCATTCAGAGCCGCCAGCATAATCAGGCAGGGCTGGGAGCCAATTGCTCTCAAGGTGACTTTCTATGAACTTCCAGGCCTGTTCAGCATGCCTAGCACTCTGTGAGACCATTCTACTCAGGCTTTTTGCACATTGTAACCTGTTTTGGCTGGGAAGAAGATACCCTAGTCGCTACCTGCAGTACAGGAGGTCTTAACAGCTGCCAAGTCCCTCTTTTTAGCATATATCCCTGAGTATGAAAGCTCTGCCAATCAGAAGTTGCCCCAACCCCTTTAGCAAGAGGCACTAAAAAATATCATGCCTTTTGTCTTAGATTGCTGAACTGAGAGAGATCTTGTCAGTTAGAGCTGCGTAGGTCAGTTGGGAGGTGACCAGACTGTGGGTTACACTAATTTCAGCGATTGGATCTACCGATCCACTCCAGGAAGGACTGCAAGCTGTCTGCACGCCTCTCCCCTAATGCTTGATTGTTAGCTTGAAAGGCTGGGTGTGGCACCCCGCCCTCTCAGAGAAGCTTTGGTGTAGGGAAGTTCTCTTTAGCACACTCCCTGCGCTCTGCTGGCAGCTGCTGTTCACCCATCTTTCCCGGGACCATCTCGGGCATTAGCTCACGTGGTCTGAGTTGCTGCAGGCACACTCTTCCTTGGCTTGAAAGTCTGTGCCGCATCCTAGCTTCCTCCACACCCTTAGCCTGCCCCACCCCAACTCTATCTCAATTCCAAGTGAAAGCAGCCTTTGCTCAGGTTAGTGAGGAAGGTGGAGTGTTCCTTTCTCTGTCTTATTTCCTTCAGGGTTGATTATATATTTAGTCATTTTTTTTGCTAGATCATACCTTCATTTTCAGTGTGTGGGACTCCCAGATGCTCCAAGGATAGATTTTTCTGTTTCTGGTTGATGAACTTGTTGAAATTTTGGGGAGGTTTGTTGATTGCACTCCTCACAGAGCCATTTCTCTAATGTCACTCTTGATTATCATTGTTGCATAGTATAATTTGCAATCATGTAGTGTAAATCCTCTGGCTTCATTTTTTTTCTCAGGATTGCTTTGTCTATTTGAGGTTTTTTTTATGGTTCCACAGAAATCTGGTGATTATTTTGTTCTTTCTCTTTAAAAAATTACATTGGGATTTTGTTGTGGATTGCATTAAATTTGTCTATTTCTTTGGTCAATATAGCCATTTTAATTATATTTATTGTTTTAATCCATGAACATAGAATATTTTTCCATTTCATTGTGTCATTTCAATTTCTTTTTGTGTGTGAGTTTTGACAGAGACAGAGAGAGAGGGGAAGATAGGGACAGACAGGCAGGAAGGGAGAGAGATGAGAAGCATAAATTCTTCATTGCAGCTTCTTAGTGTCCTTAGTTGTTCATTGACTGCTTTCTCATATATGCCTTGACTGGGGGGGGCGGATACAGCAGAGTGAGTGACCCCTTGCTCAAGTCAGTGACTTTGGGCTCAAACCAGGGACCTTGAGCTTCAAGCCAGATACCTTTGGGCTCAAGGCAGCAACTATGGGGTCATGTCTATGATCCCACACTCAAGCCATCTATACCATGCTCAAGCTCTTGAGCCCACACTTAAGCTGGCGACCTCAGGGTTTCAAACCTGTGTCCTTTGTTTCCCAGTTTGATGCTCTATCTACTGCACCAACACCTTGTCAAGCTTAATTTCTTTTTTTAATGCTGTGCAATTTTCAGTATATAGGTCCTTCTCAACCTTCATTAGGTTTATTCCTATTTTATATTTTGTTGTTTCAATTGTAAAAGAAATAATTTTAGTTTATTTTCTGAAGTTTCATTATTAGTGTATAAGAAAGCAATAGACCTTTGTATAATGATATGTTATCCTGTGGTTTTACTATATTGGTTTATTGTTTTTAATAGTTTTTTGCTGGAGTCTTTGGGGTTTTCTATATACAAGATCATGTCATCTGCAAAAAGTGATATCTTTATTTCTTCTTTCCTTATATGGCAGCGGTTCTCAACCTGTGGGTTGCAACCCCGGCGGGGTTGAATGACCAAAACACAGGGGTCACCTAAAGCCATTGGAAATACATATTTTATTTAAAAATGTATTGTATAATAAATATGTATTTTCTGATGGCTTTAGGCAACCCCTGTGTTTTGGTTGTTTAACCCCCGCCGGGGTCACAACCTATAGGTTGAGAACCACTGCTATATGGCTACCTTTTGTTTCTTTCTCTGGCTTGATTGCTCTGGCTAAGAATTCCAGAGCTATGTTGAATAAAAGTGGATACAGTGAGTAGCCTTGTCTTGTTCTTGATTTTATAGGAGAAGTGTCTATTTCTTTAACATTTAGCTTGATATTAGCTGATGGTTTGTCATGTATGACCTTTATTATGTTGAGGTACTTTATTTCTATTCCCATTTTACTGAGTGTTTTAAACATAAATGGTTGTTGTATCTTATTATATAATAACTTTTACATCAGAAAATAAGTTTGAGGAATATTAAGTAATTTCAGAATGTGGTAAAACTCTGACCTCCAAATAGGTAGAGTTTAACAGAGATACAGAGAAGAAAAGAACAGTCTTCAACAGCTTGATTGAAAGATGTAGCATTAATAAAATCTGTGAGAGCAATGCAAAGCCACATTTCATTTTACAAGACTGAGGAACCTCCCATATAATACATATTTTTAGTCACATTAAAAACTGTAAGGTAAGTCATGCAAAAATTTTTTGTCACCTGTTTTAGAAGGATGTAAACTTTAAGGAACATTTATCCCAACCATAGGCTCATACCCCAGAGGAAACTACCATAACATTTTACAAATTTTACTTGGCTTATACAAACACTTCCAAGTTTATATTTCTATTTGCACAAAAGGAATTATATTATACATATTATTCTGCAAAAGAAGACTTTCTTTTCATCTTCTAGCTAAAGCCCAGACTACATTTAACATTTGATCCTTATGTATTAAGTTCCACTGACTGAATATTTAGCAAGCTTACACTATGACTTAGAGAGGGTCACCAAATTAGTTGTTTTTCAGTGAAAATCACTGTTTTCTTTTTTCTCATCTTACTGTTTGATCCTTAAGCAAATAGACTAGCAGTGCACTCAATCCACATTACATAAAAAGACAGTCAAAAACATTATTTTGTCTCTTTTTTGATCTGATATTTTATACATAGAAATAATCACGATCATGATATCCACTGATCAAGCAAATATTTATTAAGTATCTGTCATATGCTGAACATTCTCTGAGATGCTGGAGAAAAACATGATCATATTAATAATGCAATATATAACTAATTATTATCATCATTATTTATACTATTTCTACAAAAAGATTTTTACTCTCCATTTCCCTTTTAAGCAATGAAAAAGAGCAATGTATTTTTTACACCTCTCCAAGTCAAGTCTTCATCCATCACCATTTATACCCTCAATCTTTCTATACCTAATAAAAATTTCTTGTGACTTAAGAATTAACTTTAAATCTGTATTTCTTGTGACTGTACATTTCCTCTAAGAACTAATTTTTTTATATTAATATCAAGCAACTTTGAGTGTATTTTAAATTTTATTAAATAAAGCCCATAGCCTGACCTGTGGTGGCGCAGTGGATAAATCGTCGACCTGGAAATGCTAAGACCGTTGGTTCGAAACGCTGGACTTGCCTGGTCAAGGCACATATAGGAGTTGATGCTTCCAGCTCCTCCCCCTTCTCTCTCTCTGTCTTTCCTCTCTCTCTCTCTCTCTCTCTCTCTCTCTCTGTCTCTCCTTCTCCTCTCTAAAATGAATAAATAAAAAAAAATTAAAAAAAAATAAAGCCCATATATTACACAGTGCTCTTTATTATTTTTCTTATTGCCCAATTTCTGTTTCTTAATACTATTTAAGGTTTTTTATTATATTTACTATTATTTATTTATTTTAAGTTATGGGAGGGGAGATAATGAGAAAGACTCCCACATGTGCCTCAACCAGGATCCACCTGGGAACCCCAGTCTGGATCTGATGCTGGAATCATCCATGCTATCTTCAGTGCCTGGGGCCAATGCTTGAACCAAATGATCCACTGCCTGCAAGAGGGGAAGAAGAAAAGATTAGGGAGATAAACAGGTGGTCGCTTCTCCTCTGTGCCCTGAACTGGAATCAAATGTGGGTCATCCACACTCTGGACCAGTGCTCTATACACTGAGCCAAAAGTCAAGGGTCACACTATATTTATTTAATTGATATATCTCTTTAAACTTCTCATGTCTATTATATTTTAGTTTTTAGTAATTTATTTAAGGATAATTCACAAAAACGCAACCATTTCATTTTTAAACTTTGCTATCATTTAATACATTTGCAATCTTGTACAATCACCATTTTTATCTAGTTACAAAACATTATCATTACTCTAAACTAAAGTTCTTTACTCAGAAAACAATCAATTCCTATTTATTCTTTCCCTATCCTTACTACAGTCTAGGCAAAACATCTATCTACACTCTGTCTGTGTAAATTAAGCTATTCTAGATATTTCATAGAAGTGAAATTATATAATATGCCACCTTGTACAGTAAGCTCTTTCACTTAACAGAATGTTTTATTAGCTGATACAGATTATAGCATGGATCAATACTTCATTTCACTTTTTGGTTATATAGATAAATAGATAGATAGATCAATCACAATTTCTTTATTAATTAGTTCAACTGTTGATTGATATTTAGAATGTCTCCACATTTTCAATATTGAAAATAGTGTTGATATACATATTCATGTTACTATATCATACTAGTTTAAGTGCATTATTTTAATTATTTGGAGTATTAACCTAAGAGTAGAATTTCTAGGTCATATAATAATTACCTTTAATTTTTGAGGATTAAGCAAACTTTGTCTTAAAGCAACTCATGTATTTTATATTCTCATAAACAATATAATGTAATGGGCTTTAAATTTCTCCATATCCTTGTCATTATATATTTTGTGCACTTTAGCCATTTTAGAAGACATAAAGTGATATTACATAGTATTTTCTATTTGCATGTTGCTAATGATGTTGAGTATCTTTTCATGTGCTTGTGAGCCATTTGTATATTTTCTGTAAAGAAATGTTTATTCAAGTGTGCTATTTTTTAAAACAGATTGTCATTATTGCTGAATTAGAATAAATCTTTATATATTATAGATACTAGATTGTATTAGATATATAATTCACATATATTGTTTCAAATTATATAAGTTGTCACTGTATTTTTTAAAGAATATCCTCAGACGTACTAAACATTTTAAATTCAAAATTTAATTTATCTTCTTTTTTTGTTGTTGTTGTTGTTACTCATACATTTTGTGTTATATGTGCTCTTCTAATGTTAGATCCAAGATGGTGAAGATTTACCTTATGTTTTGTTCTCAGAGATTTATTAGTTTAGCTGTGTTGGTCTACTTTTACTCAATATTTGTAAATAGAATAAAGTAGAGGTGTAATTTCATTCTTTTGTATGTAGACATACTGTTGTACTAGTACCATTCATTTAAAAGACTATTTTTTCACTAAATGTATAGTACATACATTAAAAATCAATTTAGAGCTCTCTTTCCCCCTTTTGCCAACTTCTATTATGAATCTACCTTTGCCACCCAGCTTAGTGTATCCCTAGGTTCTCTTTACCATACCACAGTCGGAAAGCTCCAGGGAAAAGCAACCTGGTCTCATCTCTCCAGGCAGAGGAGAACAGAAGCTGATATCCACGCATGCTGCAAATGGCTTTTCCAGTCTACCTGAATCATTACCAGCTAGAAGCAGCAGTCACTGGGACTTGGACATGAGCTGCAAAGTTTAGAATGGTGACAACAATTCCAGTGCCATGTGGACTTTTCCTGGATGTGGACTTTTCCTGGACTCCTGCTCCCTGTGATAGCTCCTAACAGACTGAACTGTGGTTGGGTTGCATTTTTCAGGGATTTGGCATGGTGATGGGGCCAACTTGAACTTGGTGAACATGTTAAGGACACTACTCTTGTATGGATTCTTGCTGTATTGGCCAAGAGTTTGCTTAAAGGCTTTTAATCACTGTAAAAAAAATAGAAAACTGGATAAAGAAGATGGGGCACATATACACCATGGTATACTATTCAGCTAGAAGAAATGATGACATCAGATCACTTACTGCAGAATGGTGGAATCTTGATAACATTATGCAGAGTGAAATAAGCAAATCAGAAAAAAGCGAGACTAAGAGACATGGACAGGAGTGTGGTGGTTACAGGGAGTGGGGGGAAGGGGGAGGGGTACAAAGAAAACTGGATAGATGGTGATGGAGGATGATCTCTCTTTGGGTGATGGGTATGCAACAGAACTAAATGATGAGATAACCTGGAAATGTTTTCTTTGAATATATGTACCCTGATTTATTGATGTCACCCCATTAAAATAAAAATTTATTTATAAAAAAATTAATTGGGTATACATTTGACTCAACCACAGAAACTCATCAGTTAACCACACTCAACCACACACCACAAAGACCCATTGTAAGTGGGGGCACAAACCCTAGAAGCAAGTCTCATTCATCTATAGACACAAACAGCAGACCATTCTCACACGTTTTTCCAGAATCTCAGAAGACAATAACTTGTAAAGGATTCCCATACAGATGTCAACCTGTTGAGACTAGAAGAAATGAGTATTTTTTTAA
The DNA here is from genome assembly GCF_036850765.1 of Saccopteryx bilineata. Taxonomy (NCBI): domain Eukaryota; kingdom Metazoa; phylum Chordata; class Mammalia; order Chiroptera; family Emballonuridae; genus Saccopteryx; species Saccopteryx bilineata. The sequence goes on along the minus strand of NC_089502.1, from coordinate 66,946,302 downwards.
TGTAAAGACATCAATACAAAGATACAAAGGTCACAAAATATCAGGAAAACATCACACCATAAAAAGAAATTAATAAAGCTTTATAGCTAACTGTAAATAAACAATTAACTGACTGAAAAAGAATTCAAAATAATATTAAATAAACTCAGTGAGATACAACAAAACACAAATGACTAAATAGCATAAACAATCTGAGAAAATTATCAAATAAATGAAAATTATAAATGATATCTAAACCAAAATACTAAAGTTAAAGAATAACTAAAATAATTTTTTTTTAAATTAGAGAGAAAAGCTTTAATAGCAGTTGATTAAACACAGAAATTAGCCAACTCAAGACAAGTAATGCTAAATTATTCAATCAGAAGATCAATGAGACAAAATAATAAAAAACAATAATGAAAACCAATCGGACTTATGAGATACCAAAAAATAAAAATATATGCATGCTAAAAGTACCAGAAGAATAATATGATAAAGGGCATAAGGCTTATATAAAGAAATAATTTATGAAAACTTCAAAAACATGGACAAAAGTCCCCAAATAAACTGAAAATAAAAATAGATATAAAAAGAGACACAATATAATTAAACTGTGAAAGGAAAAATGCAAAGAGAGAATTTTTAAAAGAGTCAAAGCAAAGTAATTAATCACAAACAAGGGAACATCTCTTAGACTATCTGAAGATTTCTCAGCAGAAAATTTGCAGAAGAGAAGTGATTGCAATGATGTTTTTAAGGTGCTGATTTAAAAGAAAATGCCAACCATGAATATTACATTCAGCAAATCTAACTTTCAAAAATGAAGGGGAGATACAGCCTTTTAAATATAAATAAAAACCAATGGATTGAATCCCCAGCACATAAAATTATAAATCTCACTAATTTAGGTAAGTATAGAAAAAAAATACAGAACACTTAATGTATAATGATGGTACATAAATCTCTTTTAAACTGACAATGGAAGTTAAAAGACTAAAGTATTAAGAATAACTGCAATAAAAAATATTTGTTAATGGACACTGAATATAAAATAAATAATAAATACTGATATCAATAACAAAGTAAGGAGTGGAGTAAAAGTGTAGAGCATTTTTATATAATTAAAGTTTAATTGTTACCAGCTCAAAATAGACTGTTAGAGATATATGAGTTACAATGCAAATCCCATGGTAACCAATAGGAAAAACAATCTGAGGTAAATATACAAATGATAAAAATGAAAGAATAATAACATATCACTAAACAGCACTTCAAATCACAAAGACAGGAAAGGCAGAAAATAAGAAAAAGATATCTAAAATACACAAAAAAGTGAACACAATGGCAAGAATAACTTCTTACCTGTTGAAAATTACACTAAATATAAATGGACTAAATTTATAAATTTATCATAATGGCTAAAATTCTTAAGAGATCCATATACACTCCATACAAGAGACTCATATTATTTTTAAGGTCAAACATGGTTTGAAACTGCAGAAATGGATAAAAATAGTTCATTCAAAAGGTAAACAAAAGAGCAGGAGCGGTTAAAAATCCTTCAGACAAAATACATTTTAAGTCAAAAACTCACAAGAGGAAAAGAGTGTGATTACATAATGATAAAATAGATTTGTGTGTGTGTGTATATACACACACACACACTTCATTTGTATATATATATGTGTGTATGTGTGTGTGTATATGTGTGTGTGTGTATGTGTGTGTGTATATATATATATATATATATATATATATATATATATATATATATATATATATCCCAAACATTGCATTGACAGATGTGAAGGAGAAATAGATAGCAACACAACAATAATGGAATAGTACTTCAAAACTTCACATTCAATAACAGCTAGAAATCTAGATAGAAAGTCAATCAGAAAACCATGGACGTAAACAGCAGTATAAAGCAAATGATACTAACAAAAATATGCAGAATGTTCTGCCAGACAACAAAAAAATATAAATTATGTTTAAGCAAATATGGATCATTTTCTAAATTATATTCCATGCTAGATCACAAAAATGTCTTAACAAATTGAGTAAGACAGAAAGCATTCCAAATGTCTTTTCCAATCAAAATGGAAAGAAATTAAAATCAATAACAAAAGGAAATTACCAATACATGTAAATTAAATAAAACACTCTTATACAACTACTGAGTTAAAAATAAGTCAATAAGTAAATTAAAATATATATTAAGAAAATTAAAATAAAAATGCAACTTAACAATACATATTTAATAGCAAAAATATAATAAGAGGCATCAGAGAAAAATAAACATATTTAAAAAACAAGAAAAATCTCAATAAACAACCTTAGTGACAGAAAAACAAACACTAATATTTTTAATATGAATACAATAATAAAGATTAGAACACATAAATTAATAGGGAAGCGAAAATAAGCAGTAAAAATCTATGAATCTCGATTATTTTACAAAAAAGCCCCTAAAATTGACAAAGTATTAAACTAACGAAGACAAATGATGCATAAATAAAATTAGAAAAAAGGCATACATTACAATTGGTACCACAGAAATTTAAAAATATTATATCTATTAGGAACAATTGTATACCAATTACATACAAATTGGACATCAAATAAATTGATAAATTGTTAATAATATAAAACTTACTGACATTAAATTAAGGTGAAATTAAAATTGCTTAAAATAACAAATTGGAAATTTTAAACATTAATGAAAACTTCCCCAAAAAGAAAATTAGAAGACCAAATGGCTTCACAGATAAATTCTGACATACTTTAAAAAATGAATTAATAACAATCTTTCTTAAACTCAACCAAAAAATAAAGAAGAAAGACTGCCAAACTTATTATATAACCCTAGCATTACTTTGGCATCTAAAAGAAAGAAACAAAAAATCACCATAAAGAAAACTACAGGCCAATAACCAATCCGAAATTGCAAGAGAAAAAAGATCTCAAAAATATTATGAAATAGAATTTAGAAACACATTTAAATTATCATTTAACATAAACAAATGGTGCTGACCCTTGGGAATCAAGAAGGTTTCAATATAAACAAGTCAATTAGTGTGATAAATTACATTAACTGAATAAAGACCAAAAATCACATGATCAATTCAATAGAAGCATAATTTGACAAAATTCAACATACTTTTTTTGATAAAGAAAACTGTAAATAAATTAAATATAGAAGAAAGTTATTTCAACACTACAAAAGCCATATATTAAAAACCTGCAAAGAATATAATGAACAAGCCCTGACCTGTGGTGACGCAGTGGATAAAGAGTAGACCTGGGAACGCTGAAGTCACCAGTTCAAAACACCTGGCTTGCCTGGTCAAGGCACATATGGCAGCTGATGCTTTCTGCTCCTCCCCCTTCTCTCTGTCTCTCTCTCTCTTGTTCTCTCTCTTCTCTTTATAAAAATTAATAAATAAAAATCTAAAAAAATATTAGAAAAAAAAGAACATCATGAACAAAGATAAAAAAATAAAATCTCTTATAATATTTGGAACATGGCAAAGGTGTTCACTCTAACCACTTCTATTCAACGTACTACCAGAATCCTGATGACAGCAATTAAGCAAGACACAGAAATAAAAATAATCCAAATTGGAAAGGGTAAAGTAAAATTTTATCTTTCTATAGATGACATGATATATTGTGTTTAAAACCCTATAGACTCCATATAAAACTGTTAAAATTAATAAATAAATTAATATTGCAGAATTCATAATGAAATCAGAAGTTCAGTAGATTTCTGAAACTATCTCTCTTGTAAAAATATAACTTTACATTCATTGAAGAACCTCACATATACCCTTCCCCCATCCTGTCTAACCTCCAATTTATGGAATAGTTCTATCCTATACATGTGTCTGTTTTAGCTATCTCATACAAGAGACACATTATTTGTCTTATTGTGATTGACTTTTTACTTTTTACATTTAGCATAATGTTCTTTATGTTTACCTGTGTTGTCGCATATGGTAGAATTTTCTTCTATTTTAGGATGCATAATATACCATTTTATATATACACAACATTTAAAAAATCATGTATTTCTCAAAAGATCGGCTCATTTTGAATTCTGCATTACATTATGTTTTCCTATCTTCCTTAATATACATAGAAGTGCAAACATTTATTTGATATTCTTATTTCAATTCATGATTTCCATTTCTGTCATGTTTAGCAATATTGGTCAACTTTTTATATAACTGTGGGTCTTTTGTGTAGTTTCTTGGGAGAAATGTATGTTCAAGTCCTTTTCCCATTTTTTAAATCATGCTTTCTGTGTTTTTTTTATTGAGCTGTGGGAATTGCTTATATTTTTCTAAATAATCTTTTATCAGATGTATAGTTTACAATTATGTTCTTTTATTCCATAGGTTGCCTTTCTTTCTGTTAATTGTTTCTTTTGCTGTACAGAGACTTTTAAAATAAAAGTAGTGCACCTATTACATTTTTGCTTTTGTTACCTGTGCTTTTTGTGTCTAACACAAGAAATTTCTCTCAAGACCAATATAAAGAGCATTTCCCTGTTTTTCTTTCTAACACTTTAAAATTTTCCAATATGACATTTAAATATTTAATCTTTGTTTAGTTAATTTTCTACATCATGTAAGATAAGTATTCAAGTTTATTCTTTTGGTGTGAGTTTTTAGTATACACAACACCATTTATTAAAAATATTTTTCTTTGTTGATTTTGTTTTTTTGACATAACTTTTGATTTTCAGTTGCCCATGGGATTATTTTTTTTTCCCATGGGTTTATTTTTGTGCTCTATGTTCTGTTCCATTGTTCTACATATCTGTTTCTAAGTCAGTAGTATGCTCTCGTTTCTCTTCAGATCGCATAAATCTTTCGGCTTTTCTAAGCCAGTAGTATATTGTTTGGGTTACTGTAGATTTGTAACATATTTTGAAGTTAAAGATTTTTTTTTAAAGACTGAGATTTTATTTTTTTTAATTATTTATTTATTTATTCATTTTAGAGCGGAGAGGGGGGGAGAGAGAGAGAGAGAGAGAGAGAGAGAGAGAGAGAGGAGAGACAGAGAGAGAGAAGGGGGGAGGAGCTGTAAGCATCAACTCCCATATGTGCCTTGACCAGGCAAGCCCAGGATTTCGAACCGGCGACTTCAGCATTTCCAGGTCGACGCTTTATCCACTGCGACACCACAGGTCAGGCTTTTTTTTTTTTTTTTCAAGTTAAGAAGTATACATACAGATATTTTCTTCTTGCTTTAGTATTGATATTTCTATTTCTTTAAAAGTAATTCTTGTGGTATTTCAGTAGAGATTGCAATAAATCTGTAGAGATCATTTTGGATAGTATGGACCTTTTAATTTTAATTCTCCTGGTCTATGAATACAAGATGTCTTTCCATTTATTTTCTTCAGCTCTAATTATTTTTCCATCACTGCTTCAAGATTAAAATACTTTTACTTCCCTCATTAAATTTATTCTTGCCTGACCTGTGGTGGCGCAGTGGATAAAGCATTGACCTGGAAATGCTGAGGTCGCCGGTTCAAAACCCTGGGCTTGCCCGGTCATGGCACATATGGGAGTTGAAGCTTCCTGCTCCTTCCCCCTTCTCTCTCTCTCTCTCTCTCTCTCTCTCTCTCTCTCTCTCTCTTTCTCTCTCTCTCTCCTCTAAAATGAATAAATAAATAAAAATAATTAAAAAAAATTTATTCTTAAGGCCCTGGCTGGTTTGCTGAGTGGTAGAACATCAGGCTGGCATGTGGAAGTCCCGGGTTAGATTCCTGGTCAGAGCACACAGTAGAATTGATCATCTGCTACTCCACCCATTTTCTTCCCCCTCCCTCTTCCTCTCCCTCAGTTATGGCTTGAATAGTTCTGGCAAGATGGCCCCTGGCCCTGAGGCTGGCTCAACAGCATTGTCTCCAGTTCTAAAATAGTTTTTGAGCAACAGAGCTATGTATGCCCCAGATGGGCAGAGCATTGTGCCATAGAGGGCTTGCCTAGTGGATCCTGGTCAGGGCACATGCAGGAGTCTGTCTCTCTGCCTCTCCAAATACCACTTACTTAAAAAATATTCTTAAGTTATTTATTTTTGATGCCCAGATAGAATTTTTTTTACTTCTTATATTTTTTTACATTTTATTTTTAATTACAGCTTACAGTCAATATTATTTTTATTAGTTTCCATTGTATAACATAATGGTTAGACTTTACAAAGTGTTCCTGATATTTCCAGTACTTACCTAGGACCATACATAGTTATCACAATATTATTGGCTACATTCCTTATGCTGTACTTCACATCCCTGTGACTATTTTGTAACTACCAATTTATACTTCTTAATCCCTTCACCTTTTTCATCATGTCCCCCAAGCCACCTTTCCTTTGGAAACCAATAATCAACTTTCTGTGTCTAAACATCTGTCTCTAAACCCTCAGCTATATGGTCAATTAATTTTTGAAAACAGAAGCAAAAACATACGAGAAAATAAAAAGAGTCTATCTAATAAAAGGTGCTGGAAAAATTGAACTGATACATGAAAAAAAATCAAACTAGACCACTTTTATACACCATATACAGGTAGATACTCAAGTTGAGTTAAAAGTAAATGTAACATCCATATCCATAACACTTCTAGAAGAAAACATAAACAGTAACATCACTGACATTTTTTATATAAATATTTTTCAACATATTTCTTCGGGCAAGGGAAACAAAAGAAAAAGGCAAGCTAATGAAACTACATCAAGTTAAAATGTTTTTCCACAACAAAGGTAATCATCAACAAAATGTAGAAACAACCTACTAAATGGAAGAAGATATTTGGCAATATATTAAAAAATAAGAAACCTATCCAAAGTTTATAAAGAGCTTATACTATTCAATATCAAGAAAAAACATCCAATTAAAAATTTGGCAGAGGGTCCTGACCGGTTGTGTCAGTGGTAGAGCGTTGGGCCAGCATTTGGATGTCCTTATCAGAGCACACAGGAGAAGGTACCATCTGCTTCTACACCTTTCCCCTCCCTTTTTCTCTCTCTCTCTCTCTTTCTTCCACTCCCACCACCATGGCACTATTGGTTTGAGTGTATCAGCCCCAGGCACTGAAGATGGCTCAGTTGAGCTTCCACTTCAGGCACTAAAAATAGCTTTGTTGTAAGCATGGTCCCACATAGGCAAAGCATCAGCTTCAGATGGGGGTTGCCAAGTGGATACTATTTAGGGTGTAAGTGGGAGTCTGTCTCTCTATCTTCTTTCATCTCACTTAAAAAAAGAAAAAGAAAAATTATTGGCAGAGGACCTGAACAGACATTTTTCCAAAAAGAACATACAAATGCCCAATAAATGTTTGAAAATACTCAACATCACTAATTATCAGGGAAGTGTGAATTAAAACAACAATAAGATATCACATCACAACTCTCAGAATGGCTATCATCAATAAATCCACAACAAGTGGTGATGAGGATTTAGAGAAAAAGGACCATCTGTGCACTGTTTAGTAGGAATGCAGTTTGGAGCAGCTACTGTGTAAAACAGTATAGATGGTCCTCAAATAATTAAAAATAGAACCGTTTTATGACCTAGCCATTCCACTTCTAACTATATACCCCCAAAACCCTAAAACACTAATTGGGATTATATTCTTAATTTCCTTTTGGATAGTTTATTGTTAATTTATAGAAGTGAAGCTAAATTTTGCACAATTATTTTGGATACTGAAACTACTTTTTAAAATGAGTTTTAAAAATTGTGTAAGTTTTTATTTAGGGTTCTCTATATACAGGAACATGTATATAAGCAGAGATAATTTAACTTATTTATGACTGGGATGTATTTTATTTCTGTTTCTTGTCTAATTACTTTGGCAAAGATTGCTGATACTAAGTTGAATATAAATGACTACTTTGAGCATCATTGTCTTCTTCCTGATCTTTGAATAAAATCTTTAAAGTTTTCATCTTTAAATATAATGGTATGTTCTTTACTATATTGAGGTTTATTTCTCCTTTTCCTAGATTGTTGATTATTTTTATTACAGCAGGGAGTTGACTTATGTCAAATGTGTTTTTACATACTATTGAGATAACCATGTAATTCTATTCTTTGTTATGTTAATGTAGTGCATCATATTGATTGATTTACATCTCTTGAAATAAACCAACCTTATTTTATTGGGATAAATCATTCTGTTTAATTTATTTTGCTAGTATTTTGTTCAGAACCATTACATCCATGTTTATCAAATATATTCTCCAGTAGTTTTTATTTATTGTAATATCTTTGTCTGGCTTTGGAATAAGGTTAATGCTGGGCTTAATATGTAAGGTTGAATGAATTTCTTGCTCTCTTTAATAAATATCAAGGATCACAAGTGTTGGTTTTTATGTAAGAGTATATTTGTTTTATACAAAACTGTAAAACTGTTCGTTAAAGTTGCTGTATCATTTTCTTTATTTTTCTTAGTGTGAGTAGTGCCTTTTTTGGTAACTTTTACTTTTATTTTTTAAATTATTTTGCAGTTGTACAGAAGATATGGATACCAAGCATTATTCTTTTTACATCTTTCTTAATCTTAAAGTACTATCTCCAAAACAACTTTCTATACATCCACACTTCTTAATTCCTTCCAGTCTTGTTATATTAACTAATGTGACTATTTTTAAAAATGATATATAATTGACATAACATTGTATAATTTTAAGGAATATAGTGAGATAACTTGCTACTTTTACATATTGTAACAAAGCACAAAGTGAGTAGAAAATGAATAAAAAAGATGAGCAGAAATATATAAAAAATTAAAATAAACTCAACCACTACAAAAGATCAATAAAACCAATATTTGATTACTTGAAAAGAGAAAAAATATTGATAAGCCTTTAACCAGACCCATCAAGAATTGAAGAGAAAAGACCCATATAAAGGAAAGTTAGAAATGTAAGAGGAGCAATAATACTTGACACCACAAAAATACAAAGGATTATAAAAAATATGAGTTACTATATATGCCACAAAACTTGACAATCTGAAAGAAATATGGAGCCCTAGAAACATGTAGTTACCCCTAGAAACATATAATTACCCATAACTAAATCAAGAAGAAAAAGAAAATCTAAACAGACCAATTCCAACTAATGAAATCAGGAGTAAACAAAAGCTCTGGACCAAATGACTTCACAGTTAAATTTTACCAAATATTCAAAGAAAAACTAATACCTATCTTTCTCAAACTTTTCCAAAATAATTCAAAAGAAATGATTAATTCTAAGCTTATTTTATGAGGCCAGCATTATTCTAGTTTCAAAACCGATTAAAGACACTACAAAGAAAGAAAATTACAGGCCAATATCCTTGATAAACATAGATCCAAAAATCATCAAAATTATTAGCAATACAAATTTAGCAGTACATAAAAAAGATCACACACTATGATTAACTGGGATTTATTCCTGAGATACAAGTTTGGCTCAATATCTTCAAATCAATTAATGTGATACACCACATAAAAAATTAAAGTCATAAATCATTCATTTGGCCCTGGCTAGTTCGTTTAGTAGATAGAGCATTGGCCCAGCATGTGGACATCTTAAGTTCAATTCCTGATTAGGACACTCATGAGAAATGATCATCTGCTTCTCTTCTCCTTCCTCTCCTGCATCTCTCCATCTTTTCCTGTCTCGCAACCAGTGATTTGATTGGTTTGACTGTCAGCCCTGGGTGATGAGGATAGTTTGGGTGGTCCAAATGTCAGCCTCAGGTGCTGAAGATACCTTGGTTAATTCAAGTACTGGCTCCAAATTGGGGTTCAGGGTGGTGGTTTCTGCATGCAAGCATCTGTCTCACTGTCTTTCCTCCTCTGACTTTAAAAAAATCATACATTCATATCAATAGATGCAGAAAAAGCATTTGACAAAATACAGCATCAATTTATGATGAAAACTGAGAAAAGTAGGAATATAGGCTATTAGAAGAGAAAAAGAAGACCTTAAAATAATAAAGGCCATATATGACACACCTATAGCTAACATCATACTCAATGGGCAAAAACTAAAAATATGTTTCTATTAAGATCACGTACAAGACAGAAATGTTTGCTTTCACCATTCTTATTCAATGTATTTCCAATAGTTCTAGCCACAGCAATCAGACAAGGAGAAGAAATTAAAGACATTAAAATAATATATTGCTATAAGAAATGTACAAGATTATATTGATTATGTTTTCTTGTAGGATTTTTAAGGTTTTGAGTCTAACATTTAAGTCTTTATTTATTTTGAGTTTATACTCATATAGGATGTAAAAAAGTGGTCTAGTATTATTTTTGCATATATCTGTCCAATTTTCCCAATACCATTTATTGAATGGACTATTTTTTATCTCATTGAATGTTCTTGTCTCTATTGTCAAATATTAATTAACCATAAAAGCATAAGCTCATTTCTGGACTCCCTATTGTGTTGTATTAAGCTATATGATTGTTTTTATGCCAGGGCCTTGTTGTTTGGTTACTGGCCTCATAGTATAGCTTGATATCAATGCACTGTGGGTGGAATGCAAATTTGTGCTACCACTGTTAAAGGCAGTATGGAGTTACATTAAAAAATTAAAAATGGAACTATCTTATGACCCAGAAATTTCTCCTCTGGGAATATACCCAAAGAAACCCAAAACACGAATTAAAAATATATGCATTTCTATATTCACTACAGTGTTATTTACAATAGCTGAGATATGGAAGCAGCCCAGGTGTCCATCAGTAAATGCATGGATAAAAAGCTGTGGTACATTTACACAATAAAATATTTCTCAGTTGTAAAAAAAATAAATTTTACCTTTTGTGACAACATAGATGGACCTAGATATTATTATTCTAAGTGCAATAAGCCAGTCATAGAAAGACAAATACTGTATGATTTCACTTACATGTGAAATCTAATCAACAAAATATACTAGTAGAATAGAAACAGATTCATACAAACAGACAACAGACTGATAGCTATCAAAAGGAGAAGAAAATTGGGGAATGAGTGAAAAGGAGAAGGGATTAAACAAAGAAAAAAGCTCCTGGACACACAATGTGATGACTTCAGGAAGGAAAGATGGTGAAAGGAGGTAGAAGAGCATATAGGGAATACATTTTGATAGAAGGAGACTTGACTTTCAAGGTGTTGAACATAAAATGCAGTGTACCAATGATGTATTATAGAATGGTACACCTGAAATCTGTATAATGTTATTAACCAATGTTACTCCAATACATTCAATTTAACAAGTGAAAAAAAAAGTGACCCGTGGGCCTTAATAGAAAATTCTAAAAGAAGACATACAGATGGCCTATAGACATATCAAAAGATGCTCAAAGTTACTAATCATCAGAGAAATGCAAATTAAATGGAAAATGAGCTACCCTCTCAAATGTTTGAATGGATATCATCAGTAGGTCAACAAAAGTGTTGGCATGGATGTGGAGGAAAACGACAACTCATGCACTATTTGTGAGAATGCAAATTGGTGCATCCACTGGAAATCAGTGTGATAGTTCCAAAAAATATTAAAAATAAAATTGTTTTAAGATCCAGCAATTTCACTTTTGGAAATATATCCCAAGTATCAGAAAACAGTAATTTGAAAGAATATATGCATCCCTAGTTTCACTGCCGTGTTATTCACAATAGCCATGATTTGAAAGCAACTCTGGTGCTCATCAGTAGATGAGTGGATATAAAACATTGGCACATTTACACAATGGAATGCTACTTGACTATAAAATAGAAGGTATTCTTACCTTTTAAAACACTATTGATGGACATAGAGGGGATTATGCTAAATGAATTATGACATTAGAGAAAGATCAAAACTACATGATCTCACTTTTATGTTGAATCTAATGAACAAAAAAAAATTTTTTAAAAATCCAGACTTATATAAACAGAGAACAGCATGGCAATTGTCAGAAAGAAGGGGTGTTAAGGGCCTTGGCAAAAAAATGAAGGGAACTTGACCAAGTGGTGACACAGTAGATAGAACATCAGACTGGGATGGTGTGGACCCAGGTTTGAAACCAGATTGCTGGCTTGAGCGTGAGCTCATACAGCTTGAACATGGGCTCGCCAGCTTGAGTGTGAGGTCACCAGCTTGAGCATGGTATCATAGACATGGCATAATAATGGCTGGCTTTAGCCCAAGGTCACTGACTTGAGCAAGGGGTCTCTTGCTCTGCTCTAGCCGCCTGGTCAAGGCACATAAGATAAAGCAATCAATGAACAACTAAGGTGCTGCAACAAATTGATGCTTCTTATCTCTTTCTCTGCCTGTCCTTCTCTGTTTTTCTTTCTCTATGTCTCTGTCAAACACACACACACACAAAAGTGTATAGATCAAGCAGCACAAATTGGTAGTTGCAGATTAGCCACAGAAATGTTGATTTCAGCATGGAGAATATGTTTATTTTTTTTTTTTTTTTAATTTTTGGTGACAGAGATAGAGAGATAGAGAGGGGGAAGAGAGAAAGACAGGAAGGCAGAAAGATGAAAAGCATCAATTCTTCATTGAGGCACCTTAGTTGTTCATTGATTGCTTTCTCATATGTGCCTTGACTGGGGGCTACAGCAGAGTGAGTGACCCCTTGTCCAAGTCAGCGATCTTTGGTTTCAAGTCAATGACTTTTGGGATCATGTTAGCGATCTTGGGGTCATGTGTATGATTCCATGCTCAAGCCAGCAACCCCAAACTCAAGGCAGGAACCCTGTACTCAAGCCAGAGACCTTGAGGTTTTGAACTTGGTTTCTCCATATCCCAGTTCAATGCTCTATCCACTGTGCCACTGCCTGGTCAAGCTGTGCTTTAAAAAGTTTAAAAAATATGTTTTTCTCCAAAAAAAAGAAGTGGTGCATGTATACAGTGGAATATCATTTGGTCATGAAAAGATAAGGAAAATAAAATCTTATCATCTGCTACATCATCGATGGTCCTAGTGGTTCTTTTGTTATGTGAGTTAGTCAGAAAGAGAAAAAATTATATAATTTCACTTACATGTGAAGTCTAAAGATCAAAATAAATGAGCAAACGAAACAGAAACACACTTATAGATACAGAGAACAAACTGATGTTTGCCAGAAGGGAAAGATGTTTGCTGGTTGGGTCAAAAAGTGAAGGGATTAAGATGAAAACTTGGTAGTTACAAAATGGTCACAAGGATGTAAAGTACAACATAGAAAATATAGTCAATAATATTGTAATTACTGTGTATGGTGCAAGGTGAGTACTTGACTTATTTAGGGATCAATTCCAAAATTATGTAAATGTTTAACCAATACATGTATATCTGAAACTAATCTAAAATAATATTAAATGTCAACAGTAGTTGAAAAATAATAAAAATAATAAAGAAAAAAGTGAACCTAAAATATAACTAGAGAAGTTGAAATCTAGGGTGAAAACATAACAAAAGCATCCTCATACATAAAAAGAGAAATTATCCAATTTAATATAGATGGAGTTATGACGTTAAAGTATCTTTTTAGGAAGTGTGTTATAATTCAACTAATAATAATGTCACAGTAAAACTCAAGAGTGTTTGAAACAGTTATTAGAGATTAAATTTCAGCTACACTTTAGGCCTTACAGAAGTCATTTATGTTCTTTGATCTCTGTTTCTTTATGTGTAAAATGAAGATAATATTAAGTCATCCTGCTTTTCAAAGCTCAATGCTAGTGAATACATAAAACATAGCATTTAGTAGGAGGTTTAAAAATAATAGTGTTATTAAAGATTTCTTTTTCAGATATATAGCAGGCAAGGTTATATTTAGTAGCATTAGTGTGATCTTGTATTAAATGACAATATAATTTCTGAGTCATTTTATATGTTGTGTCTAATGCTTGTTAACATAATTTATGTTCTGATACTTCTACATGATTATATTGTAAATGTTATCTTATCATATAGCAGATAAATTAGTGTTACTTATGTTTGACATGATAGACTCACGAATTTGGAAAAGTTCAAGAACTCTAAAAAGTATCCCCAATTAATACAATGGCTCCTTGGATACAAATTTGTAGTTGAATCAGTAATCTAGCAGGAATTAATGTTAAACTTCATTTCCAGATAGAACAGCTTCTTTGGCTAAACCTTTGACAAGCATCAAGAATATAAATGGCTTGTTCTTTTTAATATCATGTATATCTGATGCACAAAATTGACTTAAATGTGTTTGGTCTAGGAAAGAACATATGATTAATATACTTGTTATTCTCAATTGCCATTACCAGGGAGTGTGTGTAGTGAGGTGGAGCAGGTGCTGCCATTGCAAATGTGGAAGTAATGTAAATCTGAAGAACTGTGCTTGATAGTAAACCACATGTGCCTGGAGCATAAAGACTGCTATCAGCTCTTCAAAAACATCAAATTGCTACAATTTTCTGAGCTCTACAGATGTGTCAGGCAGAATTTGGCCCACAGTGTTGGGATTAGATCTATTAATCCAACCTAATATCCAAAGGGCTATTGCTAAATCTAGAGGTTTAGAAATTTGCACCAATCTTTCATCATTCTTGGCCCCAGGTGGCCTTAAATGGGCATAAGGTATAATGAGACCTTGGAAAACATTAATATATTCTTAGTTCAAATTATACAACCCAATCTCTCTCTCTCTCTCTCTCTCTCTCTCTCTCTCCTCTCTCTCTCTCTCTCTCTCTCTCTCTCTCTCTCTCTCTCTCTCTCTCTGGAATAGATGATTTCCTTGAAGTGCTAATATTCATTTTGATTGACTCAGCAGACTGCTTTCAAAGTTCAGAATATTTATTTTAGATACAAATAGGATTATTAATAGCCAAAAGTCTGCAACAAAGATACCCATTCATATGGCAATTCACCCCAGCTGCTACAGTAAAAATATTGTATTCTTTTCTCACAATTTATATTTACAGCTTTTGAAAAAAGTATTTTATTAGTAGCAATGGGAAAAAAATATGAACTATATCATAATGACCAATAAGTGGTGGCAATGCGTCTTTAAACTGACAGTTTTATACATGGCTGTTTTGAATCCAGGATGTTGTCAGAAAGCAAAATAGAACAAAGTTTAAAGTGTGTGCTTGTTTAATACCCCTTCCAACATCTCTAGCTGAGAATACAGGTGGCCGAACACAAGAGTTCCTGCCGATTTCTAAAGTTACACTTTTATCCACTAAACAAGCATCCTAACCCGGGTTACCAAACAGGGCACTCAACAGGAGCCCCTGAGCATACATATTAAATGTCACTTATGCCTCTGCCTGGGCTATCCACTTTAAGAAATGCTTGATCTCAGTCTGTTTCACCCTTTTCCTGTACTCCCGGCTTTGGGTAATGAACTTTCCCCAGAGACATTTCTCAGAAAGGATCTTCACGTAGAAAAGTTGATGCACATGCTTCTATTTTAAAAACCACATGTTCAGCACATTTTTCTTTTGTGAAATGGAATATGGTTTAAGTTCATTTCAATAAAAAAAAAGAGTTTGGCTGGAAAGACTTATGTCAAAGTGCAAAAGGTTTCATACACAAGGAAGGTTTTTCCCTTCTTCTTCTTTAACTGAAAAGGGGAAAATAATAAAACTCTTTGCCATAACAGCAGTTGATTTTTTACATATCGATGAATTTATAAGGCAGCTTATTATAAAACCACTGTTCTTTTTATTTATTTTGAATTCAGCTGATTTATTATAAGAGTCACATCAAGAAAAGCAACTCTTGCCTCTACTATGAAACTTAATATGTATTCACAATAAATAGTTTCAATGTCTGAATTCAATGGATCATATTAAAGACTAATTCTTGGAGTAACTGCTATTGTATCAGCATGGTACCTAAGGAATTTTACTTTCATGAATACTTTCTATAAATTAGTATTCATATTCAATAAAACATGCATCTGAATATGGAAAAAATCCTGACCTACATTAAATTAAAATTCTATAGCTTATTTCTAAATAATATTATTAAATAATTGGCAATAACAGGATAAAAATTCCTGTATATGACATTGTTTGGAATGTCTGTTACTCAATGCCAGTTAAAGGTTAAAATTTTCTGAGCTTGACATTTTAAGAAAAGGGGAAAATTTTGAATCTTCAAATTCTTGAATCTCAATAATTCCCATTCATAATATAGTTCTTGGATTTTTATTTTATTTTTTACGTTTTAAGTACTCACATATAAAACTCATCAAAGTCCTTTATTTACAGAGCTTGTGTTAAATGAGATCAAGCAAGATTTATCGAGTACCTTACTCAAAGCATTATAGTAGAATCAGTGAGGACTACAAAAGAATGAGACATCTTCTTTATTCTCACAGATTTTACTTTGCAACCTAGTTAAGAGGACAAGACAAACATACATAAGAGGTAAAAAAAAAACAGAAAATGATAACTTATAAGATGTCCTTGTGAAAGTATACTAGTGTTATGAATTCTAATATCAGCATTGTACTTACTAGTTTTAATTTTTCAAATGTTTAGTAAGTACTTATTTTCCAGACTCTGTGCCAAGTACTGACTTCAGGGAAATTTAATCCATGCTTTCCCTCAATCTGGGGCTACTCATAAGCAGTCAATGAGGTAATATGCTTAGTTACACAAATACATATAAATGCAATCGATGTGGCAAAGCACTGAATGGGAAGATTTAGACCAGGTTTAAAATTTATTATTCACAATTGATTTATAAGTGAAAGTTGTACTTTACAAACCTCTTTGAAGGTATCATTGTAATCCACATATTATTCCACTGGTGTTTTATTTATTTATTTTTTTATTGCTACCTTAGTCAATTCTAACTGTTATAACAAACATGCAACAGATTGGATGGTTTAAACTACAAACATATTTTTCCCACAGTTCTGGATTCAGGGAAGTCCAAGACCAAGGCACTAGAAAAACAGATGTTTGCTAAGGACTTCTTTCTAGCTTGTACACAGTGACCTTCTTCCTGTGGTCTCACATTACAGAGACAGAGGTGGGGGGGGGAATATCTTATGCCTCTTCATATAAGGGTATTAATCTCATCATAAGTGTCTCACTCTCTTGATCCAATTAGTTTCCAAAGTCCCCATTATCAAAACAATATCACATTGAGAATTAGTATTTTAACATAACAGTTTAAAGGAGAATCAAACATGCAATTTTCAGCAATTTCTTAATTAATCAATTTAAATAAAAGAGCCAAATTCAATATCCAATAATTATGCCAAATTCTTATAAACTCAATTGTGGTAATCTAAAACATTAACTGAAAGCTGAATAGCTATGATTATTATTACTTTTGGGAGGAAGGAGGATCAAAAGAAAAACTCATTGGTAGGTACAGTATAACTACATAACTTCAGTAGATATAAATATGCAAGTAAATAAAAAAGAAAGAAAAATATTATTGTAAATTATTTCTCCTAAATCACCCACCAAGCTATATCAAGACACTAGAAAGTACTTTGTTTGAGATAAGACTTGAAACTTTAACCAGGGTCAGTTAAGCCCCAGAGACATACACTCTGTGTTGCTCAGACAGCTACATTGGATGCTTCTTTCAGAACTTGCCAAGCATCCCAGGTATAGGCTGGTGGCTGGGATTGAAACCTGTTTCTGTTGCAAAGAAGGGCCAGTAATTCCTGGATTATATGGTTGGTTTAGTCAACTCAATCTCAAATAATAAATTATCAGATATTGGGTGGATTAAACAACACATATTTGTTTGTCACACTTCTGGAGGTTAAGGGTCCAAAATCAAGGTCTTTGCAGATTCAGTTTTTGGTAAAAGCCTACTTCTTTCCTGGTAGATGGTTATTGTCTTCTATTCATGTCCTCAAATAGCAGATATAAGAAAGACTAGTTCTTTTTCTCCTTTCTAAGGACCCAAGTATCATTATGTGGGCTTCACCTTCATGACCAAATTGCCTGTAAAATGTCCTAGCTTTAAAGCACAGTAAGATTTCACAAAGGAATTTGGGGAAGGACACACCACATATTCAGTCTGTAGCAATAAGGGATATCCTGTAATATCTGTCACCAGCTGATTCCCAAAATTAAATGAACCAGTCTAGCTGTCGAGGTGGGTGTACCCTTCCTCCTTATTATACCAACAATATATCTGGATAATTTGAGATTACTTCTGCATGAAGTAAAATATAATATGATATTTTCCAGACTGCCTGACATCTTCCTTATTGCAACTTGGATCCTCTCTCTACACCCTCTGTATAAAAAAGTGTGCAGAAGCTATTGTTATTTTTATTTTTTGTTTTTAGTGAGAGAGAGAGAGAGAGAGAGAGAGAGAGAGAGAGAAGGAGAGAAGGTCAGACAGACTGGAAGGGAGAGAGATGAGAAGCATCAGTTCTTCATTTTGACATCTTAGTTGTTCATTGATTGTTTTTGCATATGTGCCTTGACCTGGGGTGGGGGAGACGACTGACTCCAGCAGAGCTAGTGAACTCTTGTTCAAGCCAGTTACCTTGTGCTTCAAGCCAATGATCTTTCTGCCCTAGCTGGAGACTGGGGGGTCATGTCTATGATCCCAAGCTCAAGTGACAACCCCTTGCTCAAACTGGTGAGATCACACTTAAGCCAGATGAGCCTGCACTCAAGCTGGCTACCTGAAGGTTTGGAACCTGAGTCCTCAGCATCCCAGCCCTATACTTTATCCCAGGCATGGTCAACAGTTTTTGCCCCTGGGCCAGATTAGAAAGAAAACTTTTTTCACGGGCTGGACAAAATATTAAAATAAAAAAATGTTAAATACAAAAATGATTCATTTAAGTAAACAAAATTTTATTATATAATTTGTTTATGAATAAATGTGAGTGAAAAAATTTTAATATACAATATTATTTTAATAAAAATATGTTTTAATAAAAATGTAATTGCATACTGTATAAATATCCAAACTGTATCACAATCAATAGAAACAATGTTTAATTAATAGAATGAGCTTGAAGGGGTTATATTGTAAATAAAACAATTATTTCCTTTTACAAATAGCCTGGACACGTTTTTAGTTATCAACTGCAGCTATTGTCTATGCTACAATGCCACTTGGTTAAGCACACCTGATCACAAAAATAATAAATTGTTTGACGTTGGGTGCACAATGGCAAACTCCACCTAAAAGAATGTGGGTTTCACATCACCGCTAAAAGTCAAACAGTTCATATCGAGTACAGATGAGTACAAAAGTTGTAAATCTTTATAACAATTTTTTTTTTTAAAAAAATAAAGAAGTATCATGAATCTATTCGACCAATTATTGGAAGTTGACCCTAGATTAGTTACACATGGAATTCTTTCCCCATATCACTATTGTCTTAAATATCTCGATTTCCAATAATCAAAGACACTTCTGCTTCTGAGTAGCTGAGATTTTAAAGTAGCAGAGAATGTTAAAAATTTAATCATGGGCCACATAAACTCATTATGAGGACCGAATCCAGCCCATGGGCTATATGTTGGCTATGCCTGCTCTATCCAGTGCACCACCATCTGGTCACGGAAAATATTGTTATTTCTAAAACAGTAGCTAAAATTATCTTATTTTTGTCAGTAGTAGGTTCCAACAAGTTAAGTACAATAGTCAAATCATGCCCACCTAGATAAAAATTAAGACAGATTGACAAAAAGAACAAAATGCATATTCAATTTTTATAATTTAATATCACACTGGGATCCCAAAGCACTTTATGACAGCTTGGAAGTGTTACATTTCCAGGTTATGAAAATGATGATATAATATAGACAAAAACTTATAAAGAGTGATGATGCAGTAAATAAAACTTTAACCTGAAATGTTTGAGGTTGCCAGTTACAATCCCTGCGCTTTCCTGGTCAAGAAACATAAAGCAAGCAATAAATGAAGAACTAAAGTGAAGCAACTATGAGTTGATGCTTCTCACTACACTAACACCTACTCTTTCTGTAAAGTCAATAAAAATAAAATCTTAAATTAAAAAAAGCAGTAAACAGAGAGTCAAAAGTCTTCTATAGAAAAGCACATCTATACTTTGGAAATGGACTGAACCTTTCATAATAGTACTCAGAATACACTAATTATTTGCATCAGATCTGTTGTTTTCTGAAGCCATCAATCTTTGCTGCCATATGATAAGGTCTGAAGTCCAGGAAGTTTGATTACTAAAACATCAATAGGCCACTAATTGGTAAGTTCCAGTATATTTAAAGTGATTCTTCTTTTGAATTTTGGAGAGGAGATAGAATGAATATAGATATTACCTACCTATTTAAGATGGACTTTCTCCAAAAATAATGTAAATACACACATATGCGCAAAATTTAGTATAACATTGAAAAAGTTCATGAAACTGTTAAAGTTTCTTACTGAACTCAGATTTTAATCATAACTTGTTCTTTGAGTCATTTCTTCAATAAGCCATTGAGATTCCCATGACTGATGAATCAGTAAAACTAAGTATGCAATATTTTCAGAAAGCATTTGACATTGTAGACAAAACAAATTATTCTTTTCTTTTCTGACAGAGACAGAGAGAGACAGAGAGTGACAGATAGGGACAGACAGAAAGGGAGAGAGATGAGAAGCATCAATTCTTCATTGAGGCACCTTAGTTGTTCATGGATTGCTTTCTCATATGTGCCTTGACTGGAGGTGGGGGGGCTCCAGCAGAGTAAGTAACCCCTTGCTCAAGCAAGCGACCTTGGGCTCAAGCTGGTGAGCCTTGTTCAAACCAGATGAGTCCACACAGATGAGCCCGTGCTCAAGCTGGCAACCTTGGGGTTTCGAACTTGGGTCTTCCGTGTCCCAGTCGGACACTCTATCCACTGTGCCGCTGCCTGGTCAGGCCAAATTGTTCTTAATAGAAGCCAAAATGCCTTCTTTTGTATAAGATAAGGTTTGACTTAACGTCATTGTGTAGTGTTACAGGCTTTTATTGCCATTCTTAGGTAAATAATTTTAAATTAAGAAATTAAAATTTTAACAGAAAGCTAACTTTTACTCATGTGAGTTATGTTGTTCAAACTTCATGAAATGTCAGCTTTTTTATTTTTTTAAAATTTTTTTATTCATTTTAGAGAGGAGAGAGAGAGGAAGAGAGACAAAGAGAGAGAGAGAGAGAGAGAGAGAGAGAGAGAGAGAGAGGAGAGAGAGACAGGGGGAGGAGCTGGAAGCATCAACTCCCATATGTGCCTTGACCAGGCAAGCCCAGGGTTTCGAACCAGCGACCTCAGCATTTCCAGGTCGATGCTTTATCCACTGCGCCACCACAGGTCAGACGAAATGTCAGCTTTTATAAACAATTTGTTTGATTCTTTTCAAAATCATTTATTTACCTCTCCTTATGATTAGTCTGAAGTGGGAAATATATTCTCTTACCAAGAACTAAAACTTAGAAAGCATTACAACAGACTCTCTAGCAATGTCTTATCTAGTTATTTCCAAAGATAAGAGAGATGTTTTCTGTTTGGACTATAGATCACACTGCAACTTGTCATCCATCAGTCTTTAAGCAGAAATAGGATGAAATAGGAATACCAGTTCCTGTTGAATGTGTTACTAAGGCTGCATGTTGTGCTTGTGGGAAGGAAAAAACAATGGAGGTAAAGTGTAAGAAATAACTATTAATGTAATTTACTAAATGTTTTTTAAAATTGTGCAAGAGAAGTATTGAGATTCTATTGAACTCATTTTGGCATCTATATAGAGTCTTCTGGACGGTTTTAAAATCATTTTATCACATATACTTACTTGTGTTTGATCACTATAACAACTCAAATACTTTCTTTTCAGATGTATCTATATAATATATTATAATTAAGGATGACATACATTTTTTTTATCAGCTTGAGTTTAATGAATACCCTTAGAAGAATCCTTAGGTCCCTTTAGCTTCTAGTTATCTCCAAATTTATTTGTCTTGGTCTTTGGATAGCTTGTTAGATAAAACAGTATTTAGGACAGAACTCTGTGACTCAACTTGAGAAAATTTTAAAGTCACTGTTGAAATTCTACTTGTTATTTCGCAAGTATTATATGCATGACAAACATTGAAATATCTATTTATTAACAGTGTCTGCCAACATTATTCATGTACTATCTCATATGTCCTTTTGAAATGTCAAAACATGCTCCCTGCTAAATGCAATGCTATCATTCTAACACTCTGGAATCTAAGTTAATTTTTTTTCTGCTTTCAAAAATCCGGTTTTTTACCTCTTGTACAATCAATCACACATTATCCTGGTTCTACTTATTTTTTGTTCAATTTCAATAATTCTAACCTATCCCAATTATACCCTCCATATAACTATTTAATTCTTTAAGAACCTCTAATTCAATTTAACCTTCTTTTTAACTGTATATCACAGTTTTATAATAATTATAATGATAATACATTTATTAGTATTGCATTATAAAAATATAGAACATGAGTTTTACCCTCTTAAAATTTTAAAAATAGAATGAAGTATTAATAATTTGTATATTGTTTTACAGCAGTTCTCTAGAACTTTCCTCTTGTTTGAGTGAAATGCTATACTTATTGAAGAACCCTTTATTTAGCCTTCCCTCCAACTACTGAAAACTACAACTCTACTTTGTGCTTCAATGATTTTCTTTTCTTTTTTTTTTTTTGTATTTTTCTGAAGCTGGAAATGGGGAGAGACAGTCAGACAGACACCCGCATGCGCCCGACCCGGGATCCACCCGGCACGCCCACCAGGGGGCGACGCTCTGCCCACCAGGGGGAGATGCTCTGCCCCTCCAGGGTGTCGCTCTGCTGCGACCAGAGCCACTCTAGCGCCTCCGGCAGAGGCCAAGGAGCCATCCCCAGCGCCCGGGCCATCCAATGGAGCCTTGCTGCGGGAGGGGAAGAGAGAGACAGAGAGGAAAGAGAGGAGGAGGGGTGGAGAAGCAGATGGGTGCTTCTCCTGTGTGCCCTGGCCAGGAATCGAACCCGGGACTTCTGCACGCCAGGCCGACGCTCTACCACTGAGCAAACTGGCCAAGGCCTGCTTCAATGATTTTCAATACTACTTCATATATGTAGAATAATGTAATATTTATCCTTATGTGACTAGCTTAATGATGACATAAGTCCTAGAGGTTGATCTATGTTGTGGAGTATGACAAGTTTTCTTATGTTTTTAAGGTTGAATATTGTTACATTGTACATAGAGATTATACTTTCTTTATTCATTAGTTTGTTCATTTATGTCATTAATGAATATTAAGATTGTTTCTGTTTTTGCATAGTATAATTAATACTGAAATGAATATGGAAATACAAATATCTCTTCAAAATACCATTTTTCATTCTTTCAAATATACATCTAGAAGTCAGTTGGTTGAATCATATGGCGATTTTATTTCTAATTTTTTTAGGAATCTCCATTCATTTTTCTATAGTGGTTGCGCCATTTTCTATCATGTGAAATAGTGCTAAAGATTTCCAGTTTCTCCAAATACTTGCATCTGTTTTTTATTTATTTCTGTTTCATGTAATGGCCATCTCTACATTCGTGACATGATAGCCATTGTAGCTTTGATTTTCATTTCAATGATGAATAGAAAGACTGACCATCTTTTCATATAATTATTGGCCATTTGTATGTCTTTTTAGGACAAAATTTTATTCAATTCCTTTGCTCTTTTTTAATTAAACAATATTTATTTATTTATTTATTTATTTATATACACTGCTCACAAAAATTAGGAGATATTTCAAAATGAATATGAAGCTTTAAAATATCCCCTAATGCAATTGCAATTGTATTGTAAGAGTGTCATACAAACTTTGGATATTAATTGGCCATAAATTACCTGAGTTCTCATTATTTTATCCTATTCTGTTGGTTGACTATTTACGGATTGTTTCCTTTTCTATATAGAAGCTTCATAATTTTATGTAACCTCATTTATTTATTTTTCTTTGTATTTCTTTACTTTTGTTGTCATATGTAAGAAACCGTTCACAAGATCAATGTTATAAAACTTTTCCCCTAGGTTTCCATCAAGGAGGTTTATAGTTTTAGGTGTTACAATTAAGTCTTTAAACCATATTGATTAGATTCCTCTATGTAGTATAAAATAGGGTTCAAATTTCATTCTTTTTGTATGTATATATACATTTTTGCCATTACCAAATGATGAGGCTATATTATGGAGACTTACACTATTGTTAAAGGTCATTTGATCATACATGCATGGGTATACTATTTGGTTTTCCATTCTGCTCCATCATACTATATTGTTTTTACCTGTACCTTTGTAAAATTTAAAATTAAGAAACATGGCACCTTTATTTGATCTTTCTTATGGCTGCTTTGGCTATTTGGGTACGTTTATGCTGTCATATGAATGTTAGAATTTTTAAATATATATTTCTTTAAAATATTGCAATATTGATAGAGATGATATTGAATCATCAGATCACTTTGGATAGTATGAGCATTCTAGCAATATTAAATTTCTCAAACTATAAATATGGAATATCTCTTCATATGTTAGTGTTTTTTTAAATTTTTTCAAAAATTAAAAAAAATCACTGTGCATATCTTTTAACTTCTTGAATTTTATTATTTTTAATATCATTATAAATTGGATTCTTTGTGGGTTTTTTCCAACAGAGGCAAAGGGAAAGAGAGAAAAGGACAGATAGGGACAAACAGACAGGAAGGGAGAAAGATGAGAAGCAATAAGTTTTCATTGTGGCACCCTAGTTGTTCATTGATTGCTTTCTCATATGTTCTTGACCAGGGAGCTACAGCAGAGAGAGTAAACCCTTGCTCAAGCCAGCGACCATGGGGTTATGTCTATGATCCCATGCTCAAGCAAGCGACCCTTTGCTCAAAGTGGATGAGCCGTGCTCAAGCTGGCAACCTTGGGGTTTCAGTCTTGGGTCCTCCGTGTCCCAGTCCGAGGTTCTATCCACTGTGCCACTGCCTTGTCAGTCAGGAATAAATTCAATCAAAGACATTAAAGAGCTAAAATAAAAACCACAAGATTTTTGCTTCACTTTAGTTGTTCATTGATTGCTTGTTGTATGTGCCTTGACTGGGCAAGCCCAGGCTTTTGAACCAGCGACCTCAGCATTCCAAGTCAATGCTTTATCCACCGTGCCACCACAGGTCAGGCTAAAAAAAAACCCACAAGATTTTTAAAAGTAATTAGAGAAAATACAAATAATGAAAGGTTATTCCAAGTTCATGGTTTAGAAAAATCACTATTGTAAAAATGTCCATACTACCCAAAGTCATCTATAGGTTTAATTTAATCTCTATAAAAATTGCAATGGTTTTCCTGCCCTGGCCGGGTAGTTCAGTTGGTTAGATTGTTGGCTGAGCACAAAGGTTGGCGGTTCGATCCATGGTCAGGTCACATACAAGAACAGATCAGTCTCTCTCTCTCTCTCTCTCTCTCTCTCTCTTTCTCTCTCTCTCTCTCTCTCTCTCTTTCTAAAACCATTGAATAAAAAAATAAAATTTTCAATGGTTTTTACAGATATAGGAAAAAAATCTAAAATATGCATGTAACCACAAAGGACCCTGAATAATCAAAACAATTATTAGAATAAAGAGAAAATCTAGAGAAATCACACATTCAGAATTCAAAATATATTTAAAATGTATAGTATTTTAAAAGTAGGCATATACATCAATAAAAAATGGGCATATACATCAATAGAACACAATATAGAGTCTGAAAGTTAATACTGACATAGGTGGTCAAATAGTATAGGCCAAAGCTAATAACATTTGACAAAATTGTCAAGAACACTCAATGGGAAAATGATCATCTCTTCAAAAAATAGTGGGAATACTGAATAATCACATGCAAAAAAGACATAATTGAACTATATTTTATACTAGTCACAAAAATTAACTCAAAACAATTAAAGATGAACAAAAACCTGATACTGCAAAACTTCTGGGAGAAAACATAGAAAAGAATCTTCTTGACACTGGTTTTGGCAATGGCTTTTGGATATCACACCAAAAGCACAAGCAACAAAAAGAAAAGTAACTAAGTAAACCTACTTCAAACTGAACACCTTCGGCAGAGCCAAAGAAACAACAAAATTAAAAGGTTACTGTGATATTGTGATTTATAATAAGAAATATATACTTGACCTTTTTCTCATTTTTGGTACAGACTACTTAATACCTTTGGAATAACCTAAATGATGAAAGTGATGATTATTTGTTGTTGTGTGTGTGTGTTAATAAGGTGAAATTTGGAAGCATATCAGGATGGGGGTTAATCACCAGAGAAAACAACAGAAGGTTAGAATTTTCAGTCATGCCACCTTCCCTGATTTCCGGTGTAGAAAGACAGGCTGGAGGTTAATCAATCACCAATGCTCAATGATTTAATTACACATGCCTGTGTAATTACACCTCTATAAAACCCTAAACAAAGAGGACTGGGGAACTTCTGGGTTGGTAAACACATTGGAGATGGGAGGAGAGTGTCTTGCCTGCTTAATGTGTGGCTGCTAGGTGCACCTTCACACATACATTGTGGTATGCATCTCTTTTATATGGCTTTTCTTGCATTATATTATTCTCTAATAAACCAGTGATATAACAAGTAAAATATTTCTTTAAGGTCTATGAGCTACAATAGCAGATTAATTAAACCCAAGGTTGAAGTTGTTGGAACCTCCTGAGAGCTGGTCAGTCAGAAGCACAGGTGATACTCCAAGTAGTTAGTATCACAACTGAGTTGAATTGTAGAACACTCAACTGGTGTTGCAGAATTGTGTGGTGGTATGGAAACCACCAACTCTCACATAGAAAATGGTCTCAGAATTCTTATCAACATAAAGATGGGAGAAGCTATTTGCAAACTAGATGTTGAATAAGAGGCTTTTATCCACAGTATATAACAAATTCAAGTAACTGAATAACTGAATAACAAAAAGGAAGTCTGACTAAAAAATGGACAGAAGAACTCAATAGAGTTTTTTTTTCTTCAAAAAAGGTATTTAAATTTTCTAGAGGTATATGAAGAAATACTAATTATCAGGGAAATGCAAATCAAAATTAAGATGAGATAATGTCTCACAACTGTTAGAATGTCTACCATCAAAGAGACAACAGAATACAGGTGTTGGCAAAAATGGAGAGAAAAGGTAACTCTTGTGCATTCTTGGTGGGATTATAAATTGGTTCAGCTAGTATGGAAAATAGTTTGAAATTTCTTCAAAAAATAAAAAAATAGAGCATGTAGATATGATCCAGCAATTATGCTTCTGTGTATATATCTAGATGAAATGAAAACAAGATATCAAAAAAATATATTTTTACAAGAAAGGAAA
The DNA here is from genome assembly GCF_036850765.1 of Saccopteryx bilineata. NCBI lineage: Eukaryota > Metazoa > Chordata > Mammalia > Chiroptera > Emballonuridae > Saccopteryx > Saccopteryx bilineata. Next base: position 66,918,996 of record NC_089502.1, on the reverse strand, counting down.
ATTTTAAATTATGACTAATAAATCATAAATAGAAATATTTATCTGATATATGTAAAAATCATGATGGATTAAAAATAATTAGGGCAAAAAATAATTACTAAAATATTTAAAGCAGGTTTTTTTAAAGTTTTATGTATTAGTACTTAAATTTTCATCAATGAATATGTATTAACTTTTTATTATTTTTTAAGAAAGCTATTTTTTAATGTTTTTAAAGATTTTTTTATTTATTCATTTTTAGAGAGAGAACAAAGAGAGTGAGAAGGAGGGAGGAACAGGAAGCATCAACTCCCATATGTGCCCTGACTAGGCAAGCCCAGGGTATTGAACTGGCGAGCTCAGCGTTCCAGGTTGATATTTTATCCACTGCACCACCACAGGTCAGGCAAGAAAAGCTATTTTTAACTCTCATAAAAATGTGTTTTTTATATCCTATGTTTATTACAACATTATTATAAATAAGGGAGATATGATAACAACCTAAGTGTTTATGACAAGATAAGTAGATAAAAGAGATGAGAAAAGAGAAAGACAAATATTCACTTATATGTGGAATTTAAAATAGCTAACCTTGTAGAAACAGAGAATAGAATTTTGACTGATGTGAACTGGGGATGGATGTATTGGAGAATGCTGTTCAAGGGTACAAACTTGCAACTAGAAAAAGATTAAGTTCTATAGATCTAGGGCACAACATGTTGATTAAAATCTACAAATTGTGTTACATTTTCTTTTTTTTTATTAAGTGGAAGGTGAGGAGGCAGAAAGATTCTTGCATGCACCCCAACTGGGATCTATAGGGTAAGACAACTGTGGGGCAATGCTCTGCCCATTTAGGGCATTGCTCTGTTGCTCTGCAACAGTGCTTGAGGCAAGGTCATGGAGACATTCTCAGCAACCGGGGCCAAATGGCTTGAACCACTTTAGGTACAGCTGCAGCAGGGAAAGAGAGAGGAGAAGGGAGAAGAAGCTGATAGACCCTTCTCCTGTGTGTCCTGGCTGGAAATCGAACCTGGGACTTTCACACACTGGGCCTGCACTTTACTGCTGAGCCAACTGGCCAGGACCAGCATGTTTTATTTTCAAAATTGCTAAGCAACTAGATCTAAAATATTCTTACCACAAAAAATGAAATAATTATGTGACATGATATAAGTGTTAGCTAAAGCTACAATAGTAATCATATTACAATATATAAATTATCAACTTCATTGTGCACCTTACATTTTCACAATGTTATATTTAAATTATCTTTTCTATACTAAATAATTAAATATATATGAATAATAAATTAATCTTCATAAAAATGTTTTCTTGTAACATTCAAATATATGTGTGCATGTCTATATACATGGATACATACATCTACATATTTAAATTTTATGATAATGATAACATGAAAGTTAAGAAAGATAAATGGAATCAAAATTCTAGACCAGGGGTCAGGAACTTTTTTGGCTGAGAGATCCATGAATGCCACATATTTTAAAATGTAATTCTGTGTATGTTATGCGTTATCTAATAAAAATTTGATGTTGTCCTGGAGGACAGCTGTGATTGGCTCCAGCCACCCGCAACCATGAACATGAATGGTAGGAAATGAATGGATTGTAATACATGAGAATGTTTTATATTTTAACGTTATTTTTTTATTAAAGATTTGTCTGTGAGCCAGATGCAGCCATCAAAAGAGCCATATCTGGCTCGTGAGCCATAAGTTCCCGACCCCTGTTCTAGACAGTCTAGCCATTATTTGAAAATGGTAAATACAGTAATTTTTGGTTTTAATGAAAGGATAAATGTTTTAATTTCTAGAGTAATATATAGAAGAATAATCCCAATGATATGTAATTAATAATATAACATAGAAGAAACAGGGAGTAATAGTAAATTTGATTAGTCAAAATAAAGGCAAAGAAGGTGAATGCAAGGAATAAAGCAAAAATAGTAAAAATATACTACAATAGTGCATGGTGGCTATAAAACAAATTTTACCAGAATTATATTAATTATAATAGACTAAATATTTAATTTGAAAGGCAGAGAGATCATGCTGTTGGAAAGTTCATACAAACCCAACAATGTATATACTGTTTACTCAGACACATCTTAAATAATAGAACACAGAAAGTTTGAAAAGAATGTACACCTGAAATTAATACAAAAATATTATTTAATTTAAACTAATTTAAACTTTTTAAAAAATAAAAAGAATGAAGTATGAAAATAATGTATGAAAAAATTTACAATGCAAACATTATCTAGAAGAACACTTGGACTAGTCATAATTCACATAGCGAAAAAATAACTCAATAATTACTATCGGAGGTAAGGAGAAATACCTTATAAAGATAAATGGACATCCCACCAGGAAGGTAAAATAACTCTATATTTATTTCTAAATTTAAAAAATGATCCTATTAGAATATCTTCAAACTCTCTAAAATAAATGTGAGAATTAAAAGGAGAAATATACAAATAGATTTTAACACATTTCTTTCAGTAACTGATAAAACAAACAGATCAACAATCAGTAAGAATTTAGAAGATTTGAATCTTATGATAATTAGGTCATATATAAATAAATTCTATGTCCAACAACTGTAAAAATTTATCATATTCTAGATAATTTTAAAGTGCAGAATCCATACAAAATATGTTCTCTAACCATAGACTAATTAAGTGAAAACAATAATAAAAATTTAGAAAATCCCCATATCACTGTAAATTAAGTGATGTACTTTGGAAATTGGAAAATACTATGCACTGATAACAACTTAGAATCCCCTAGCAAAACTGATGAAATAAAATATAAAAAGAAATAATGATATCAATAATAGCAACTAAAACATTAGTTAATACCACCTAACGCCTCAATCATTTAATATATTTCAAGTTCTGTAGTAAAAATTTACATGAGTTATCTCGGGTGTTCCCAGCCCTGGCTATCTATTACAATTACAAGACAGCTCTTATAAAGAAATGTTCAGGCCCTAGTTAAACTAATTTACTGACAGTCTCTGCAAGTGGGTAGCAGTCATTGACATTTCTGTAAAAGAACCTTAAGTGATATTAATATGCAGCTTGAATGAAAAATTATTTCATTGCATCATTTAATCATTACAACAATCTTATGAAATATTTCTGTTATCAGTGCCTTTATTTTTATAAGTGAGAGCTGAAATAAAAAGACACTAAATAACAAACTCTACTGGGAAATGTTGTGACCTTTCAGCCCTCTGATAGCCACATTGTATTGAAATAATGTCTCTTAGCAGACTTCTTACTGAATTTCACTAAAGTCGCTGAGTGACACCTAAAATATCTCTGGAGTTTGGGATGAAGGCCATAATTTTAGTGAAATTGAGCCATACCATACACTAAATGTCCCTCTCACCAGTTCCTCTTCTGTGCACATTTTTCTAGAATTCAAATTTCCACCAGTTTAATGAAAACTTTTCTGGCCTTGTCCCCAGGTATATGTTCCTTCAGTTACTGCACTATGGAGTGTTAAGAGATCTAGGATATGCACTTGAGGGCAGAGATTACATGTTATTCACTCAGTATCCACAGAAATGAACTCAGTGCTTGCCACATGGAATGTGTACAAGAATGATGAATGAATGAATGAATGAATGAGTGAATCAATGATTGAATAGATAATGAGAAGGCAATTTCTCTTACAATTACCAATGTAATTGTATATCTCCAACAGTGTGGAGACTTCTGATATATTGCTGTCTTCACCTTTAATAAATAAAAGTTAAATAAATCAGCCACATGGTTTTTCTCAAACGCAAAGTGATGGGATATTGTGTTTATGGGAAAAGCTGTCTTTCTAGATATGAATCTCAAAGTTAAGAATGTTGAATTTTTTTCATTTGGCTTCTGGTTTCCTATAATAGTTAACATTTATTTGGTACTTACTATGTGCCAGGGTATTTTATCTGAATTCAGTCTCAAAACAACATTATGAGGTAAATACTACTACTATCCTTACTTTATAGTTGAGAAAAATGAATTTATAAGAGGTTAAATATTTTGCCCAAATTTACCCAAGGGTAAATCAGATTCATTTCCATTTAAATATGAGTATAAGATGTAGTTATGGGGCTACATTGCTTTTCAAATAATAATAATAAATAAACCTAACATATCCTAAGCACCCATTTGCCAGGCACTATAAAGTACTTCATAAGCACAGTTTTATTTACTCCTCACAAACAACTGTGAGAGGTAAGTACTATTATTATCCTGTTTTAACTAATGGAAAGAAAAACAAACTTGAGTTTTATTATCTATTTTGAACAATACCTGGATTGTTGTAAGCATTATGAAAGTGTAAATTATTATTTTTCACCAACTCCCCACCCTGATTCTTTGTATCTGTTTTAGTTTAGTTTTGTTTGTTCATTTGTTTTTCTTAGATTTTCATAAAAGTGAAATCATATGATATTGGTCTTTATCTGACTTATTTCACTTAGCATAATACTTTCGAGTCCCCTCCATGTTGTCACAAATGGCAAGATTCATTTTTTTGTGTGTGTGACAGAGACAGAGAGAGGGACAGACAGGGAAAGACAGACAGGAAGGAAAAGAGATTAGAACCATCAACTCCTCGTTGTGGCACCTTAGTTGCTCATTGATTGTGTTCCCACATATGCACTGACTGGGGGGCTACGGCAGACTGTGTGACCCCTTGCTCAAGCCAGCGGTGCTGGGCTCAAGCTAGTTAGAGCCTTGCTCAAACCAGATGACTCTGTGCTCAAGCTGGCGACCTCGGGGTCTCGAACCTGGGACCTCCATGTCCCAGTCTGACACTCTATCCACTGCACTACCGCCCGGTCAGGCAAGATTCAAAATTTTTATTACTGAGAAATATTTCATTATATATATACCACACTTTCATTAACTACTTATCTATCTAAAAAAACTTAAATTTTTTCCATATCTTTGTTATTGGAAATAATGCAGCATTAAACATAGGGATGTACATATATTTTTTAATTAGTGCTTTAAATTTTATTGAATAAATAACTAAAAGTACAATGGCTGCACCAACTTACAATTCTACCAACAGTAAACAGCAGTTCCCTTTTCTACACATCTTCAGCAACACTTATTTGTTGATTTTTCATGATAGTTATTCCTTCAGATGGGAAGTGATATCTTATTTTGAATTTGATTTGCATTTCCTGATAATTAGTGATGTTGATCATCTTTTTATATTACTGCTGGTCATCAGTTCTGTTATATTTGGAGAAATAATCTATTCAGAACTTACGTCAAACTTTTAATTGGATTTTTGTGTCAAATTGAATGAATTTTTTATGTATTTTAGATATTGATTTCTTTTTGGATGTGCCATTTGCAAATATATTCTTCCATTTAGTATGTTGTCCTCATTTTGCTGATAGTTTTCTTTATTGTGCAAAAATGTATTAGTTTGATTTGGTCACATTTTTTGTTTTTATTGTCCTTCTTGCTTGAAGAGACATTCTTTTTTTAAAATAAATTTTATGTAGAAAATTAACTTTAACAGGGTGACATTGATCAATAAGAGTACATAGGTTTTAGGTGAATATTTCTATAGCATTTGAACTGTTCATTATGTTGTGTGCCCATCACTCAATGTCAAATCATTTTCTATCACCTTATATTTGTTACTCTTTAGATACTTTCTACAAAACATTCTCTCCTCCTCTTCCCATTCACTGAAGTCCTCTTTCCCCTCTCCCATGTTCCTTCCTCCTGGAAACCACTTCACTTTTATCTATGTCCATAAGTTTCAGTTTTATATCCCACCTATATGCAAAATTATACAGTTCTTAACTTTTTCTGATTCAGTTGTTTCACTCTATATAATGTTCTCAAGGGTCTATCCATGTTGTCGTAATGTCACTATGTCATCATTTGTTATGGCTGAATAGTATTCCATTGTATATATATCACATCTTCTTTATACAATCCTCTATTGAGAGACACTTTGGTTGTTTCCATGTCTTGGCCACTGTGAATAATGCTGCGATGAACATGGGTGTGCATGTGTCTTTATGTACCAATGTTTTCAAGTTTTGGGGGTAGATACGCAGAAGAGGGATCACTGGGTCATATAGTAATTCTATTCCTAATTTTTTGAGGAACCACCATACTTCCTTCCCTAATGGTTGTACTAATTTGCATTCCCACCAGCAGTGAATAAGGGTTCCTTTTATTCTGCAGCCTCTCCAACACTTGTTATTATCTGTCTTGTAAATAAAAGCCAATCTAATTGCTATGAGGTGATATCTCATCGTAATCTTGATTTCTATTTCTTGAATAACTAGTGAAGATGAGCATCTTTTCATATACCTATTGGTCATTTATATGTCCTCTTGGGAGAAGTGTCTATTCAGGTCCTCTCCCTATTTTATAATTGGATTGCTCTCTTGTTTGTTGCTAAGTTTTGTGAGTTCTTTATGTATTTTGGATATTAAACCCTTATTGAAGCTGTTATTTGCAAATATGATCTCCCATTTATTTGGCTGCTTATTTGTTTTGTCATTAGTTTCTTTTGCTGTGCAGAAGACTTTTAGTTTGAAATAGTCCCATTCCTTTATTTTTGCCTTTACTTCCCTTGCCTTTGGGGTCAAATTCATAAATTGTTCTCTACCGCCAAGGTCCACGAGGTTAGTAACTATTTTTTTCTATGTAATTTATTGTTTCATGTCTTATATTTGAGTCTTTGATCCATTTGGAATTAATTTTTGTTAATGAGGATGAACTAGTCAACTTTCATTCTTTTTCATGTGGCTTTCCAATTTTTGCAGCACCATTTATTGAAGAGGCTTTCTTTTCTCCATTGTGTGTTTTTGGCTCTTTTGATGAAGATGATTTGTCCATATATACATATATGCTTTTATTTCTGGGCTCTCAATTATGTTCCATTGGTCCGTAAGTCTGTTTTTCTGCCAATACCATGCTGTTTTGATTATTGTGGCTCTATGGTATAATTTAAAGTCAGGTAGTGTGATACCTCCGGCTTCACTCTTTTTACTCAACATTACTTTGGCTATTCAGTGTTTCCTCTGGTTTCATAGAAACCTGGTAATTTTTTGTTCTATTTCTTTAAAAAAAATTACATTGGGATTTTGATGGGGTTTGTATTAAATTTGTATATTTCTTTGGGTATTATGGCAATTTTAACTATGGTGATTTTCCAATCCATGAACATGGGTTATTATTCCATTTCATAGTGTCTTTTTCAATTTCTTTAAATAATATTTTATAATTTTCAGTATATAGGTCCTTCACATGTTTTGTAAAGTTTATTCCTAGGTGCTTTATTTATTTTTTTCCAATTGTAAAAAAGAATTGTTTTTTTGAGTTTATTTTCCGAAGTTTCATTTTTGGCATACAGAAAAGCAGTGGACTTTGTTTATTGATTTGGTATCCTGTGACTCCATTGGTTGGTTTATTGTTTCTAATAGTTTTTTTTGGTAGAGTCCTTGAGGTTTTCAATATACAGGATTATGTCATCTGAAAAAAGTGATACCTTTAATTCTTCTTTCCCAATATGAATGCCTTTTATTTACTTCTCTTGCCTGATTGCTCTGGATAAAACTTCTAGAACTACAATATGTTGAATAAGAGTGGAGAGAGTGGACAACTTTATCTTGTTCCTAATTTTAAAGGAAAAACTTTCTTTTGTTTTTTTACCATTTAGTATGATATTAGCTGATGGTCTGTCATATATGGCCTTTATTTTGTTAGGGTACTTTCCTTGTATTCCAATTTTATTGAATGTTTCAAACTAAAAAGGGATGTTGTATCTTATCGAATGCCTTTCCTGCATCTCTTGATAGGATCTTATGATTTTTGTTCTTTTCTTGTTGTTGATGTGGTGTATTACATTGATTGATTTCTATATGTTGAACCATCCTCGTGCTCTTGGAATGAATTCCACTTGATTGTAATGTATTATTTTTTAATGTGTTGTTGTATTTTATTTGCTAGTATATTTTTAGGATATTTGTATCTGTATTCATTAGAGATATTGGTCCGTAATTTTCTCCTTTTGCGTTGTCCTTCCCATGTTTTGGTATGAGGGTTATACTGGTGTCATAAAATGTGTTGAGGAGTATTGCTTCTATTTTTTGAAAGTCTTTAAGAAGGCTAGGTAGCAAATCTTTAATGTTTGGTAGAATTCACTAGTGTAACCATCTGCTCCTAAACTTTCATTTTTGGGGAGGTTTTGATAGTTGTTTCTATTTCTTCCTTGCTTTTGAGTCTATTTAGGTTTTCCACTTCTTTGTCACTCAGTATAGAAAAATATTATAGTTTTCAGGAATTTGTCCATTTTCTCTAGGTTGTTGAATTTCGTGGCATATAATCTTTCATAATATTCTACTATGATCTTTTGTGTATATATGATGCTTGAGAAATTTTCTCCTCTTTCATTTCAGATTTTGTTTATATGAGTTCTTCTTTTTTCCTTAATGAATCTAGTGAGTGGGTAATCGATTTTATTGATCTTTTCAAAGCACCAGCTCTCTGTTCTCTTAATATTTTCTATAGATTTTTGTTCTCAATTTATTTAGTTCTACTCTAATTTTTACTATTTTGTTTCTTCTGCTGACTTTGGGTTGCCTTTGTTCTTCTTTTTCTAGTTCCCTAAGGTGTGATGTTAGGTTGTTAATTCAGATCTCTCTTGTTTCTTGATATAAGCCTGAGATGATATAAACTTCCCTCTTATTACTGTTCTTGCTGCATAACAGAAATTTTGAATGTCATTTTCATTTGTCTGTGTATATCTTTTGGTATCTGCCTTTATTTATTCTTTGATCCAGTTATTTTTAGAAGCATGTTGTTTAATTTCCACATTTTGGGGGGTTTATTTATATCTTTTTTAAAGTTAAATTCTAATTTCAAAACATTATGATCAGAAAATATGCTCGGTATAATTTTAATCTGCCTGAATTTGTTGATGTTAGTTTTGTGGCCCCATATATGGTCTATGCTTGAGAATGTTCCCTGCACACTGGAGAAGTAATTATCTGACATTTGGGATAAAATGTCCTATAAATGTCTACTATGTCCATTTGGTCAAAAGTGTTGTTTAAGGCCAATATTTCTTAACTGATTTTCTGTTTGGATGATCTATCTAATGCCTTCAAAGTTGTTGAAATCTCCAAACATAATTAAGTTTTTGTCTGCTTCTATTTTTAGATCAGTTAGTATATGTCTTATTCCTTTGGGTGCTCCCTGGTTCGGTGCATAAATATTAAGAAGTGTTATGTCTTCTTCCTTTTAAATTTTTTTAAAATTAATTTTAATGGGGTGACATTGATAAATCAGGATACATATGTTCAGAGAAAATATCTCTACATTATTTTGACATTTGATTATGCTGCATTCCCATCACCCAAAGGCTAATTGTCTTCCATCACCTTCTAACTGGTTTTCTTTGTGCTCCTCCCCTCCCCCAAACCCCTCCCTTTCCTACCCCCCCACCCAAAAAGCTTTGGTACATATATACTATGGAATACTACTCAGCCATAAGAAATGATGACATTGGATCATTTACAACAACATGGATGGACCTTGATAACATTATACTGAGTAAAATAAGTAAATCAGAAAAAACTAAGAACTGTATGATACCATACAGAGGTGGGACATAAAAATGTCTTTTTGATACAATGTCCCCTTTATCATTGTGAAATGTCCATCTATGTCTCTGGTTACCTTTGTAATCTTGAAATCAACATTGTCAGATATGAGTATGGCTACATCTGCTTCTTTTGGGTATTATTTGCTTGAGAATCATTTTCCAGCCTTTCACTTTTAATCTACTTTTGTTCTAACAGCTTAGATATGTCTCTTAAAGGCAGCATATGGTTGCTTTTTGATTCAATGCACTACTCTGTGCCTCTTTACTGGTGAGTTAAGTCCATTTACGTTGTAGGCAATTATTGACACTTGAGGATTTTTTTATAGCTATTTTATGTTTTGTTTTCTGATAGATCTGCATCTTGTCTATTTTTTGTCATTTTTGTTTGTCAGTTGTTTTTGTTTAGGGGTATTCCATACTTCTTTTCCCTGTGTCTTCTTTTTAATGTTGTAAGTTTTAGTAGTAGCTTTTTCATGGGTGGTTACCATTATTTTAAGAAGAAAATGTTCATATGTATGAGTCCTTTGTCACATAAGTGCTTTTGCTTCCCATCCTCCTTTGCTACAACAAATCTTTTTATTTATTATTTTTATTTATGATTTTAATTTATTGTGTCTACATAGATTCAAGTGTCCTTCCGAATATATCTCCCCCTGCCCCCGCGTTCCCCTTAAACCTCCCCCCAATGCCTTCCCTCCTTCCCTCTAGGATTTGCTGTCCTATTCTCTATAATGCTGTGTTATGTATATATAATTTTACTAATCTCTTTTCCTTCTCTGATTCCATCTTCTCTTCCACTTTCCCTCTGACTGCTTTCCCTCTGGTCCATTTGATCCTGCCTCTGACTCTATTACGTTCCTCAGTTCATATTGTTCATTGGATTCCTCAAATGAGTGAGATCTATAAATATTTATCCTCTCCCCTTTTATGTTATTTTTGTCAGAGATTATCTTTGTTTTCATTGTGACCTAGTTGGAGCTTTTACTTCTAGTTTTGATTTGTTCTTTGTGTCTGGTCAAATAATCCCTTGAGTAGTTCATGCAGTGGGGATTTTCTGGTGATAAATTCCTTCAGTTTCTTTATGCTTGTAAAATTTTTCATTACTCCTTCTTATTTGAAGTATAACTTTGATGGATATAGTATTCTTGGCTGGTAATTCCTCTATTTCAGTGTTTTGAATGTTTGGGTCCACTCTCTTCCAGCTTTTATAGTTTCTGCCAAGAACTCGGATGATAGCCTAATGGGCTTTCCTTTATATGTTACGATCCTCTTTTCTTTAGGTGCCTTGAGGATTCTTTCTTTGTCATTGATTTTTCTTTCATTTTTTTGATAGAAATAGAGAGGCTGTCAGAGAGTGGGACAGATAAGAAAAGACAGACAGAAAGGGAGAAAGGTGAGAAGCATCAATTCTTCATTGCGGCACCTTAGTTGTTCATTGATTACTTTCTCATATGTGCCTTGACCAGGAAAGCTAGAGCAGACTGAGTGACCCCTTGTTCAAGCCAGTGACCTTGGGCTCAAGCTGGTGAGCCTTGCTCAAACCAGAGGAGCCCACACTCAAGCCTGCAACCTTGGGGTTTCAAATCTGGATCCTCTGCATCCCAGTCTGACACTCCATTTACTGCACCAGCACCTGATCAGGCTGATTTTTGACAATTTTATTATGATGTGCCTTTGAGTAGATCTGTTTGGGTTGCAGTCATTTGGCACTCTGTTTGCTTCTTGGATTTAGGGCCCTAACTCTTTTCATAGGCTTGGAAAATTCTCATTAATTATTTGTTTGAATAGTCTCTCCATTTCCTTCTCTTCCTCTTCTTCTGATATTCATATTATTCTTATATTGCTCTTTCTGATGGAGTCAGACATTTCTTGTAGAGCTCTGTCAGGTGTTTTTTTTTTTTTTTAATTTGTGAGTCTACCTTGTCTTCTCCCTATAGCATCTAGTTCTAGTTGCTGGTCTTCAATGTCACTGATTCTTTCCTCTATCTGGCTTGTTCTAGTAGGTAAGCTTGCTACCTCAGTCTTCAATTCATGCACTGAGTTCTTCATCTCTGTTTTTAAATTTTTGATCTACTTTGTGATCTTTTTTTCATTAATTTGTTTCTGAGGATATTAAGTTGTCTATTAGTGTCTTCTTGCATCTTGTTGAGTATTTTCAGAACTTCAATTTTGAATTCTTTATCTTTAACTCCAAGGTTTCCATGTAATTGAGATCTTTTTCTGGAGATTTTTTATTTTCTTTCTGAACTACCTCTCCATCTTTTGTAGCCATACTATTTGATTTCTTATTCCTTGATGGATTTCAGAGTGATATTTTTAAGAACCTTACAAAATAACAACTAAAAAATTGAAAAATTAAAATAAAAAATATAATAAAAATTTAAAAATTATGACAACAAGAAAAACTACAGAAAATTAGACTGACAGCAAACAAGAAAATAAAAAAACAAAGTATCACAAAAAATAAGAATAAACAATATAAAAATGAGAAAATATCCCCAGTTTCCTTCCTCCTTGTAGTCCAGCAGAGAAAAAAAACACACAAAAAAACAGTCACTCCAGTTTTGTCTCTTCTCCTCTGCAAAGCCCACCATAATTGTTTTTTATCTTCTGCTCCCATTTCCACCTGGTCCCACCTTTAATCCATTCAATGCATGGATCCTTAAGGCGCACCTGCAAACCTAGCTGGGATTTCTTTGCTGCATTATAGTTGTTCAATGTATTGAAATTTCAAAAGTGAGATCAGGAGTATCTCTCACATATCTATTACTCTGTCATCTGAAGAGACATGCAGTAAGATATTCCTCAGGTCACTGTCAAATATTAATTTTCAATGTGATTAAATAACATATGCAAATTAATGCAGGCCACTTCTGCATCATTCTTTCATTTCACTCTGTCTTTAACTTCAGTTTATGGTAACATTCTTTCAAGTCCACCAAAAAACTCACTTATTTTCACTTTAGGACTTTACACACACCATCTTATGTTTGTAGCACTTCCCCTGTCTATTCTGCTTAAATTACTTCTACATACCTTTTAAGTTTTATTTTAGGCCTGACCTATGGTGGCGCAGTGGATAAAGCATCAACCTGGAAATGCTGAGGTCGCCGGTTCGAAACCCTGGGCTTGCCTGGTCAAGGCACATATGGGAGTTGATGCTTCCAGCTCCTCCCCTCTGTCTCTCTCTCTTCTCTGTTTCTCTCTGTCTGTCTCTCTCTCCTCTCTAAAATGAATAAATAAAAATAAAAAAAAAATAAATAAAGTTTTATTTTAAGCATTTTTTTTCAGAGAGGTCTTTCCTTACTTGAACATAACTGTCAGGTATAACTCATCACCACTATTTTAATTTCTAATAAACATAAATAATTATAATTTTTGAAAAAATTAAAACAACTTGAGAAACTTTAAAATTTTAATTTAGGTTAACTGTGTGACTCTTAAATGTTTGTCTCCTCTATTGAATAGTATGTTCCTTGAAGGTGGGCACCAGAAATCTTTATTGTCCTGTATCAAGTGGTAAGCACATAGAAAACATCCAAAAAATATATGTTGAAAGTATAAATAAAACTAGGAATTGAGCCATAGGTTTCTCATTCATGGACATGCACTTCTAATCACTAATTGACAAAAACACCTTTTTAAATTATGTTCTCAGCATTTGAGACAATGGGTCTCTTAATAGTCATTCTATTAAGTAAGATAATAATTATATTTTCCCTAGGTATTTAATTTTCAAGAAGCAAAGATATATTTTTGTTCTACTTTAGCAGGATTTGGTTAGGAAAATTATATGTTCTTCCTCTCTGTATCATTTGTGGTGTTGTGGACTTTAACTGCTTTCTTTATTAGCATTCTCTATTTAAAGGCACTCCTCAGCTCCTCTGAGTCCATGATTTTTTTCATGGTATATTATTTTAGATGATCTAAATGAATAAACCAAATAATTACAATGAAATTCCAATAGATGGTTTCAACAGTAGAAATCTTAGAAAATAATAAAAGAAAAAAGAACAAAAAAAAAGATAAAAACAAAAGCCCTTTCAGTATATTGATTTGTGGGAGGTATGTCTCGTTAGTGTTCCTTTTAGAATGATGACATGTAAATTATGAAAATAACTTTAAACATTTTTTACCCAGTTGTTAATTAGTCCATGCTTCTGAAATGAAGTATTTTAAACATTCAGTATAGTTTAAACTGTATCAAAAACTCTTTATTCTTTATAAAATTCACTTATTTATCTTTCCAAAAAGATGCTAAATAAGTATTTATAAAAGACATATAGGAATAATACACAAAGAACAAGATTATTTGGGCCATCATGTTCTTAAAAAAAGGGATCTAATTAGTTGGAATTACTGTTTCTTGGTGTTTCAAAGGAAATATTGAAGTTAAGATGACATTGACAAATTGCTACTATTTATTTAAATGATGTAATGCAATCTTCTAGTAGTTCTACAATCTGTGTTTTTTAAGCATTTGACCTGTCCATGTAATGCAAACAAATTAGCCTCCTGGGTACTAGCTGTATTCTATAAGCAATTAAATATTTAAATCTGGCATTATTTGTTATATAAACTATCTAAAACATTTTGTTAAATATGAAAGATAAAATTATAACACATAAGTATGTTAAGCTTGGTAAAAATCATTTCTATAAATTGCATGCTGAAAATATATTTAAAGTTCAAACCAGAAAGTGAAGCTGCATAATGACTTTCTTAGATACGAATCAAAGTCCTTTCCCTTGCTTCAAAAGAGGTTTCCTTTGAGGCTCAAATTTGAGTCTTTGGTCTCCATTGGAGTGATAACCATGCTTTACTTGTGAGTTTATCTAAAGCTGAAACAAAGGCTATTTCTGTACAGCATGCTAAAATGACCAAAATCAATCTGCATGTATGTATGTTTTCTTCCTAAATGTCAATAGGTCAATTACCAAGCAGTAACTTGCCCACTGAAAGTTGAATTCTATTCAGTTATTGGGTTGATCTCAACAATCAGTCCCAATAATATCTGTCTGTTCAGTGATCAACCCACAAATGATGGATTGATCAAAATGGTAATGTTGAAAGCCTGTAAATCAGTTTTTCAAAGGCTCAGGTTTCAAAATACATTAAAAGACAATGACTCATATATAGTTTATGATTTTAACATGGCTGTTTAGGCCCTTACTGGAAAATTTTATGAGGAAAAAAATAAAACTACTTTATGAGGAAAAATAGAAAGGAAAGTTTATGGCTTTTGTTCTTGACAGTAGGAATTTTTTACAGAAGATGTAAATATTGATAAATGGGAATATACTTTATTTCTTTTAATAGAAATAATTATATATTGGTATAATTTACTTTATTAAAATAATATTTAATTATTTTTCAGTGTGTTTCAGTGTTATGATTTTATTCTTTCTTCTCCTCCATGATTATTCAAATTTGTTTTAAACTATAACTCAATACAATACAGTTATTAAACACATATGTACAAATAATTGCATTGGGGTGATATAAAGAGATAAAAATTTCTATTTTCTACTCAGCAAAAATTTACAAATATATTGGAAATGAGAATGTGTATGTATATATATTTATATACAATTTTAATATATGACTATCTTATATTATTAAACAGTCAAATGTTTTATTATTTTTTCTGGGTTATTTATCATATAATTTTTTTTAATTTTTTTAATTTTATTATTAATTTTACTAGGGTGACATCAATAAATCAGGGTACATATGTTCAAAGAAAACATGTCCAGGTTATCTTGTCAATCAATCATGTTGCTTACCCATCACCCAAAGTCAGATTGTCCTCTGTCACCTTCTATCTAGTATTCTTTGTACCCCTCCCCCTCCCCCTTTCCTTCTCCCTCTCCCCACCCCCCGTAACCACCACACTCTTACCAATGTCTCTTAGTCTCGCTTTTATATCCCACCTATGTATGGAATAATACAGTTCTTGGTTTTTTCTGATTTACTTATTTCGTATAATGTTATCAAGATCCCACCATTTTGTTGTAAATGATCCGATGTCAATATTTCATATGGCTGAGTAGTATTCCATAGTGTATATGTGCCACATCTTCTTTGTCCAGTCTTCTATTGAAGGGCTTTTTGGTTGTTTCCATGTCTTGGCCACTGTGAACAATGCTGCAATGATCATGGGGCTGCATGTGTCTTTACATATCAATGTTTCTGAGTTTTGGGGGTATATACCCAGTAGAGGGATTGCTGGGTCATAAGGTAGTTCTATTTTCAGTTTTTTGAGGAACCACCATACTTTCTTCCATAATGGTTGTACTACTTTACATTCCCACCAAGAGTGAATGAGGGTTCCTTTTTCTCCACAGCCTCTCCAACATTTGCTATTACCTGTCTTGTTAATAATAGCTAATCTAACAGGTGTGAGGTGATATCTCATTGCAGTTTTTATTTGCATTTCTCTAATAACTAATGAAGACAAGCATCTTTTCTGTTGGCCATTTGTATTTCTTCCTGGGAGAAGTGTCTGTTCATGTCTTCTTCCCATTTTTTTTATTGGATTGTTTGTTTGTTTGTTGTTGAGTTTTATGAGTTCTTTGTATATTTTGAATATTAGGCCCTTATCTGAGCTGTTGTTTGAAAATATCATTTGCCATTTAGTTGGCTGTCTGTTTATTTTGTTGTCAGTTGCTCTTGCTGAGCAAAAACTTTTAAGTCTGATATAGTCCCATTCATTAATTTTTGCCTTCACTTCTCTAGCCTTTGGAGTCAAATTCATAAAATGTTCTTTAAAACCAAGGTCCATGAGTTTAGAACCTGTGTCTTCTTCTCTGTACTTTATTGTTTCAGGTCTTATATTTAGATGTTTGATCCATTTTGAATTAATTTTAGTACAAGGGGAGAAACTGTGGTAGAGTTTCATTCTTTTGCATGTGGCTTTCCAGTTTTCCCAGCACCATTTCTTGAAGAAGCTTTCTTTTCTCTATTGTGTGCTGTTGGCCCCTTTATCAAAAATTATTTGACCATATATATGTGGTTTTATTTCTGGGCTTTCTATTCTGTTCCATTGGTCTGAGTGTCTATTTTTCTGCCACTACCATGCTGTTTTGATTGTCATGGCTCTATAATATAGTTTGAAGCCAGATATTGTAATGCCCCCAGCTTCATTCTTTTTCTTTAGGATTGCTTTGGCTCCTCGGGGTTTTTTTATAGTTCCATATAAATCTGATAATTTTTTGTTCCATTTCTTTAAAAAAATGTCATTGGAATTTTGATGGGAATTGCATTAAATTTGTATATTGCTTTGGGTAATATGGCCATCATGATTATATTTATTCTTCCTAACCAAGAACAAGTATTATTCTTCCATCTCATTGTATCTTTTTTGATTTCCCTTAAAAATGGTTTGTAGTTTTTGTTATATAAGTCCTTTACATTCTTTGATATGTTTATTCCCAGGTATTTTATTTTTTTTGTTGTTGTTGCAATCGTGAAGGGGATTATTTTTTTGAGTTTGTTCTCAAATGTTTCATTATTGGCATATAGAAAGGCTATGGACTTTTGTATGTTATTTTGTATCCTGCGACCTTACTGTATTAGCTTATTGTTTCTAGTAGTCTTATTGTGGATTTTTTGGGGTTTTTGATGTATAGGATCATATTATCTGCAAGTGATACCTTTACTTCTTCTTTTCCAATATGGATGCCTTTTATTTCTTTGTCTTGTCTGATTGCTCTGGCTAGAACCTCTAGTACCACATTAAATAAGAGTGTAGAGAGTGGACAACCCTGTCTTGTTCCTGATTTAAGGGGGAAAGTCTTCAGTTTAGTGCCATTTAATATGATGTTAGCTGATGGTTTATCATATATGGCCTTTATCATGTTGAGATATTTTCCTTCTATACCCATTTTGTTGAGAGTCTTAAACATAAAATTGTGTGGTATTTTATCGAAAGCCTTTTCTGGGTCTATTGATAAGATCATATGGTTTTTGTTCTTTGTTTTGTTGATATGGTGTATTACATTAACTGTTTTATGTATGTTGAACCATCCTTGAGATTCTGGGATGAATCCCACTTGATCATGATGTATTATTTTTTTAATATGTTGTTGTATTCGATTTTCTAGTATTTTGTTTAGTATTTTAGCATCTGTTTTTATTAGAGATATTGGTCTGTAGTTTGTTGTTGTTTATTTTTTTTTGTGCCATCCTTGCCTGGTTTTGGTATGAGGGTTATGTTGGCCTCATAAAATGTGTTTGGAAGTATTGCTTCTTCTTAAATTTTTGGAAGACTTTCAGTGAAATAGGAACCAAGACTTCTTTGAATGTTTGATAAAATTCGCTGATATAGCCATCAGGGCCTGGACTTTTATTTTTGGGGAGGTTTTTAATGTTTTTTTTCTATTTCTTCTCTACTAATAGGTCTGTTTAGGCTTTCTGCTTCTTCTTGATTCAGTCTAGGAAGGTAGAATTGTTCTAGGAATTTATCCATTTCTTCTAGGTTGTTGAATTTAGTGGCATAAAGTTATTCATAGTATTCTACAATAATTCTTTGTATATCTATGGTGTCCATGGTGATTTCTCCTCTTTCATTTTGGATTTTGTTTATATGAGTTTTTTTTTTCATTGGTAAGTCTTGCCAGGGGTTTGTCAATTTTGTTGATCTTTTCAAAGAACCAGCTCCTTGTTCTATTAATTTTTTCTATAGTTTTTCTGTTCTCTATTTCATTTATTTCTGCTCTGATTTTTATTATCTCTTTTCTTTGGCTGGTTTTGGGTAGTCTTTGTTCTTCTTTTTCCAGTTACTTAAGATGTGAGGTTAAGTGGTTCGCTTGGGCTCTCTCTTTTTTGTTCATATAGGCCTGAAGTGATATGAACTTCCCTCTTATCACTGCTTTTGCTGCATCCCATGCTTTCTGATATGTCATACTGTCATTTTAGTTTGTCTGTATATATCTTTTGATGTCTGCACTTATTTCTTCTTTGACCCATTCATTTTTTAAAAGTATGTTGTACAGTTTCCACATTTTTGTGGGATTTTTTCCCTCTTTTTGCAGTTGAATTCTAGTTTCAAGGCTTTATGATCAAAAAATATGCTTGGTACAACTTCGATTTTTCTGAATTTGCTGATGTTGTTTTTGTGGCCCAACATATGGTCAATTCTTGAGAATGATCCATGTACACTGGAGAAAAATATATACTCTGTCACTTTGGGATGAAATTACCTGTAGATGTCTATCATGTCCAATTGCTCTAGTGTTTTGTTTAAGCCACTATATCTTTGTTGATTCTCTGTTTGGATGACTGATCTAGAGCCATCAGCAGTGTATTGAGGTCTCCAAGTATGATTGTATTTTTGTTAGTTTTTGTTTTAAGGTCAATAAGTAGTTGTCTTATATATTTTGGTGCTTCTTGGTTTGGTGCATATATATTCAGAATTGTTATGTCTTCTTGATTGAGTGTCCCCTTAACCATTATGAAATGACCATTTTTGTCTCTGAGTACCTTTGCTGTCTTGTAGTCAGCATTATCAGATATGAGTATTGCTACGCCTGCTTTTTTTTTTTTTTTTTTTGGATGTTATTTGCTTGGAGTATTGTTTTCCAGCCTTTCACTTTGAATTTGTTTTTATCCTTGTTGCTTATATGAGTTTCTTGTAGGCAGCATACAGTTGGATTTTCTTTTTTAATCCATTTTGCTACTCTGTGTCTTTTTATTGGTGAGTTTAATCTGTTTACATTTAGTGTAATTATTGACACTTGTGAGTTCCCTATTGCCATTTTATAGATTGCTTTCTGTTAGTTTTGTGTCTTGTTTGATCCTTCTCTTTCGTTTTTCTATCTTTTGTTTTTATTTGGTTGTATTCCATAATTCTTTTCTCTGTTGCTATCTTTTTTAAATCTTGTGCTTCTGTGGTGGTGTTTTCAATGGTGCTTACCATTAAGTAATGAAAAGGGTTCTTACCCTGTTCATTGTAGTGCAGTATCTTGTGAGTACTTTTGTACTCTATCGTCCTTTGCTACTGTTAATCTCCATATTCTCTCCCCCCCTTTTTGTTGTTGTTGTCACAGTTTAAATTTGGTTTTATTGTGTTCTTCTTGGAACTTGTGGCTTTGTTTTGTTTTGGATTTTGTTCTTTGTATCTGTTTGGAGAACCCCCTTTAGTATTTCCTGCAGCGGGGGTTTTCTGATGATTAATTTTCTCATCTTTTCTGTATCTGTTAATGTTTTTATTTCTCCTTCATATTTGAAGGATAGCTTTGATGGGTATAGTATTCTTGGCTGGAAGTTCCTCTCTTTCAGGACTTTAAATATTGGGGTTCACTCTCTTCTAGCTTGTATAGTTTCTGTTGAGAAATCTGATGATAATCTAATGGACCTTCCTTTATATGTTGTATTCTTCTTTTCCCTGGCTGCCTTGAGAATTTTTTCTTTGCTGTTGGTTTGTGCCAATTTCATTATGATGTGCCTTGGAGTAGGTTTGTTGGGGTTAAGAAGACTCGGAGTTCTGTTTGCTTCTTGAATTTGAGGTTTTAATTCTTTCCACAGGCTTGGGTAGTTCTCTTCTATTATTTGTTTGAATATATTCTCCATTCCATTTTCTCTCTCTTCTCCCTCTGATATACTTATTATTCTTATGTTATTCTTTTTGATGGAGTCAGATAATTCCTGTAGGGTTTTCTTATTTTTTTTTAATTTTTGAGTCTCTTTCTTCTTCTCTCTGTTGTGCCTCAAGTTGCTTGTCTTCTATTTCAGTAATCCTCTCTTCTATCTGGCCAATTCTATTAGCTAAGCTTGTTACCTCATTTTTCAGCTCGTGAATTGAGTTTTTCATCTCTGTTTGATTTGTTTTTATAGTTTCAATTTCCTTGGTAATATATTCTTTGTGTTCATTGATTTGTTTTCTGATCTCCCTAAATTGCCTTTCTGTGTTTTCTTGTATATCTCTGAGTATTTTTAGAATTTCTATTTTAAATTCTCTGTCATTTTGCTCCAAGGTTTCCAATATATTAATTTTTTTTCTCCATAGATTATTCCTCATCTATCTGTGTTACCTCTCTTTCTTTTGTATCCTTGATATTCGATTTTCTCTTCCTTAATGGCATCTGAGGGTGGTTTTGTTGATAATATTAATGAGATTTAATAAAGAATAAAAAGTTTGAAAAATAAAATTAAAAAATAGAAAAGAATTAAAAAAAATTAAAAATTAAAAAAAGGAAATTATTCCCCCCCTTCTTTTTTCCCTCTCCTCTCCTCTCCCCCCTTTTTTGAGAAAATCTTGTGGTGAACTTTGAATTATATTGTGCTAAATAGAACAATTATGCCTATAATGGAGGGCCTGAGTTGGGGAGAAGTAATAAAGTGGCTAAAGCAAGTGGTATGGACCCCCAAAATGCAAATAAGGAAAAAATTTGGGTCAAGAATAAAATGTTTTGTTTTTAGGTGTTGGTTGACTGAGAGATATGATGAGAGGAATAAGAGGGAAACAGGAAAATGGGGGGGAAATTAAAAAATTACTATTGTATTTAGTGGAACAAGAACTAGATAAAATGTAGAGCCAGGGTTGGGAGCACTGCTAATGAGTTAAAAAAGAGAAGTAAACCCCCCCAACATGCCACAAGCATAATTTTGAGTCCCAGATAAGATAACTTGTTCGTTATTGAGGATTGAATGAGAGGAGACATAAAAGAGAAAGGAAGAAACTGATAAAGAGGGAGAAAGAAAAAGAGAGAAAAAAAGAGGGAACCACTAAAAGAAGAAAAAAGAAAAAGGAGGAGAGAGAGAGTTAAGGGTTTTGGAGTGCATCCATCATAGAGAGAAAGGAAGAAGAAAGAAAAGATAATGGAAGATGTAACACTTATGGGTAGTGTAGTTCAAGGAGAGGAGAGAGAAGACCAGCAGAGAATTAATGACCAAATTGGAAGATGAAAAAAATAATCAAGACATGAAGATAAGAGAAAAATATGAACAAATATAATAAAATGGGATAGGTTATAAAGTCTGTGGATTATTCTTGATTTTGAGAGGTTATCTTCTTGCTTTTTCTTTTCTCTCCCTCTTCCTGGTCAGTGACTCTGTACCTCGGGTTCTGCCCCTGTGGCATGCTCAGGTAGAGGTTTGCAGTTGATAAGTCTCTATGGCAATGTCATATATTGGGCTTCAGTCTCGTTGGCAGTCAAGACTAATTAGCATTTGTAGGCTCCAACAGTGAGAGAGTCCGTGTTCCTGGAGCCTCTCTCCTAGTCTTTCCTTCCTGAATTAGTAGCCTTATGATTCAGCTATGGGGTTGCTGCTGCCTCTGCCTGGATAGTAAGAGGCTCAATGAGCTGGAAAATCCCCACTCTATTCCCACTCAGCACAGGGCTCTGGGTAAGGCTCAATCAGTCAGAGCTGCTAGCATAATCAGGCGGGGCTTCCGCCCACACAAAGAACTCTGACTCTGCCACTCTGTGCAGTAACAAGGGCAGGCGCCCACTCCCAGGGCACTCGGAGGAATCTCTCACTCACTATCTGCGTGTGCAGCCTGGGATATGGAACAGGCCGTCTCTTACTCCGAATGAGACCCCCGCCCGCACGGAAAAGTTCCAGTGTTGGAATTAGCTCTCGCTCCTCCCCGTGCGCAGCTTTTTCAGGATGCTGGAGTGGCCCAAGATTCCGCTTTTAGCCCACACAAAGGCCCCTGACTCTGCTACCCTGTGCAGGAACATGGGCTCCCACTCCCGAGGCACTCAGAGGAATCTCTTGCCCACTCTCCGTGCGCGTTGACCAGGATATCAGGCCTGCCTTCTCTTACTCTGAATGAGACCCCTGCCTTCACAGAAAAGTTCCAGCATTGGAATTAGCTCTCGCTCCCTCCCTGAGTGCGGCTTTTTCAGGGCGCTGGGCGGCCCAAGATTCCGTTTTTGGCCCACACAAAGGCCCCTGACTCTTCTCCTCTGTCCAAGAATGCGGGCACCCACTGCCGAGGAACTCAGAGGAATCTCTTGCCCACTCTCTGTGCGCGCTGACCAGGATATCAGGCCGGCCGTCTCATGCTCTGAGTAAGAACCTCGTCCGCACGGAAAAGTTCCAGCTTTGAAATTAGCTCTCCCTCCCTCCCCGTGCACAGCTTTTTCAGGGCACTGGGGCAGTCCTGAGATTCCGCTTTCGGCCCAAACAAAGGCCTCTGACTCTGCCTCTCTGTGGGGTAACATGGGCACCCACTCCTGGGGCTCTCAGAGGAATTTCTTGCCCACTATCTGCATGCGCCGACCAGGAGATTGGGGCGAATGGCTTCCCCACTTGTCTTTCTTTGTGTGGGTTTGGTGTGAGCGCTAGCTTGTAGTGCCTGGGTTGCCACAGGCACAGTTTTTCCTCGGCTTGGATCTCCGTGCCACAGCCTGGTTTGGCCATTTGTGCTGCGGCCTGGATCTATTCACCCCTTTTGCCTGCCTTAGTTCCTATACTCTCAGTTCCCAGTGAAAGCAGCACTATTTAGGTTAGTGAGGAAGGTGGAGTATTTCTTACTCCCTATTTTCTTAGGGGTTTGATTATATATTTAGCCAATTTTTTGCTCAACCATACCTTTGGGTGTATTGCGGAACATCTAGAGGCTCCAAGGATAGATTTTTCTGTTTCTGGTTGAAGATCTTGTTGAGTTTTTGGGGAGATTTATCGGTATTGCTCCCTATAGCACCATTACTCTGACATCATCCCAATGTAGCTCTTTTGATCCAAATGTTTTATTATTAATTGCTGATACTTTATTACATACCAAATACATTGCTAAACTTTTTATATGTATTTCCTCTTTTTTTCTTCACAATTATCCTATAAGTTAGATTCTAATTTTAAGATGAAACTAAGACATAAAAAAGTTATATCCAAGTCTGAATTATGCACTATGATTATATTAAAAAGGAGGAATGAAATATTATTATTTAAGTAATAAAAATTGTCAGTCTTCCAAAGATCTTTGGAGAAAAATGTTGATATCTATACAAGAGTATATTTTGAGGATGGTTATTCAAAGAACAGAAATACATTTCACAAAGTTCTTAAACTAAGAAAGTTTAAAATTTGAAGAGTTTCAAATATAACTAAAATATAGGGGCTAAGAATATATATGCTGGAAGTAGAGTACTTGGATTAAAATTTTTTCTATTTACTTTATGACCTAGTAAGTCACTTACCTTTTCCATATCTCATTTGACTCATTTGTAAGTTAAACTTATAATTGTGCATTCCATATACAACCTTTCTAGAATTAAAGGAGATAATTTATATATTACTAGCATGGACCTGGGCACATAGTAAGAAATTAGTAATCTGTTTTATTCTTATCCAACATGGCGAGTAGCCTAATGGGGCTGGCATAATAATAGAGCACAATTCTGCTAAAACTCAAATGCATTCTTTCTTTTGTACTTTATCTAGTGCAGGGATCAGGAACCTTTTTGGCTGAGAGAGCCAAGAATGCCACATATTTTAAAATGTAATTTCGTGAGAGCCATACAATATGTTTAACACTAAATACAAGTAAATGTGTGCATTTTATGTAAGACCAACAGTTTTAAAGTACAAAAAGTCTGAATTCTTTTTAATAATGTTGTTATGCTGTTGCTAACCAATGATGAATAAAGTACTTCTTACCATTAATGTGACTTCTGGTGCTGCATCGTTTTGCTGATGGCTTTGTAGTCTGGTTGATACATTGTGAGGTTAAACTTCATGCAGGCGTTGAGACTTCCATCCATTAAACGTGATCGTAGGTTGATCTGAACGTTCTTTAGATGTGAGAAAGACTGCTCACATGCATACATAGAGCCAAACACTGTCAGTACAGCAATACTCACATGCTGCAGTGTATAATACATGACACGAAGCTCTTTCCAAGTTTTGACAATCAGCTGGTTCGCAGGTTGAAGTTTTTTCATTTCTCCCCAGTTGTGTTTGCTCACCAACTCTGCTTGCTCTAGTGCAAGTCTTTCAAAATCTTCATTCAGTGACTTGAACTTATTCACCCGTATGTCTGAGGCATTCAGGTCAGCACCTTGTAGCTCAAAATCTCTGACAGAGACACCGGGGATGTAACTCAGGTTGGCACTGTCCACTGCACAATTGTGTGGATGGATGATGAACTTAAAAAGACCAGTACACTCACAAAATTCTCCAAAATGCACTTTGAATGACTGCAGGAGATTAGATGTGAAACCAGCTAGCTGCTGGAGATCAAGATGTTGAGCAGGGTTGCTTGCTGTGCATGCATCTTTAATCTCTCCCAGTTTTTCAAAGTGTAGTAAACAGCCTGTTTCAATGTTGACAATGAAGAGTTCCAGCTTGTTTTCAAATGCAAACACTGCTTGTTGAAGGGATAAGACTGCATTTCCAACGGATTGCATTTTCACATTGAGCTGGTTCAGATGTTCAGTCATGTCCATGAGATAGTAGAACTTAAGGAGCCACTCATTGTTAGCTAACTCAGGATGTTTGACATTTTTCATTTCAAGAAATGTCCATATTTTGCTCAGACAAGTCACAAAATGGCTGAGCACCTTCCCTCTTGACAACCAATGCACATTGCTGTGCAGAAGCAGACCAGGATAATTATTCCCAACTTCATCCAATGGTGTTTTAAACTGGCAATCATTTAAAGCTTGTGCAACAATAAAGTTGACAACCTGAATGACCAGCGACATCACCTCACCAAGCTGCTCACCACACATCTGAGCACAAAGTGCCTTCCAATGTAGGATGCAGTGAAAACTTAAGATGGGTCTCTTCATGTTCACGAAGAAGGGCTACAAATCCTCTGCTTTTCCCCACCATGCATGGAGCACTATCAGTACACACTGAAATAAGTTTATCCATTGGTAGATTTTTTCTTTAGCAAACTCACTGAAAGTCTTGAATAAATCCTCCCTTCTTGTTGTCTCTTTCATAGGCAAAACAGCAAGACTTTCCTCACATAGTGTGTCACTGAGAGCATACCTTGCAATCATGCTGAACTGGGATAAATGGCTTACATCTGTTGACTCATCCAAAGTGAGAGAAAAGAATGGTGCTGCATTTATGTACTTCACTTCTGTTGCCTCAATTTGATTTGCCATCATGATGGTACGATCGAGAACAGTTCTTGCCGACAGAGGCATGTCTTTTATTCATTTGATTATCTTGTCTTTATCTGAAAAGTCGTCAAAAATTCATTGGCAACATCAAGCATGAATGTTTTAGCATACTCCCCATGTGTGAATGGCTTTTCATTTCTCACAATTGCTAAAGCACCAGCAAAGCTCGCCAAATTTCAGTCACCTTGTTGGGTCCAAACATGAAGTTGCTGCTGACTAGCTTGCACTCTGCACAGTAGCTCTTGATGTGCTTTCTTCCTGCTGTCCCCTGCTGTATATTTAGATGCAAATGTAGTATGACGTGTGTTGAAGTGCCGCTTTATATTTGACTGTTTCATCAATGCAATTTTATCATTGCATATTAGACACACTGCAGAACCTGCTCTCTCCACATAGGTGAATTCCTCTGTCCATTCCTGCTGAAAAGTACAATAATCCTCATCTTTTTTCTTTTAGCCATCTTCTTCATCAAAAGGGTTTCTGCAATTAGCTAGCTGACTACTTGATTAAAAGGAGAGAAATTTACTTCCTGACCTCACAATGACCCATGTAGGTTATGCATTATTCAATAAAAATTTGGTGTTGCCCCAGATGACAGCTGTGATTGACTCCAGCCACCTGCAACCATGAACATGAGTGGTAGGAAATGAATGGATTATAATACATGAGAATGTTTTATATTTTTAACATTATTTTTTTACGTTATTATTTTTTATTAAAGATTTGTTTGCAAGCCAGATGCAGCCATCAAAAGAGCTACATCTGGCTCACAAGCCATAAGTTCCCAAACCCTGATCTAGTGCTTAGAACAGGGCTGGCACATGCCACATTGGCATCTTCTCTTTTTGAATTCTTATTTATTTTTCCCTACTAGTAACCCTATAAATACTTAATTTATTCATGGTTATCTCATTTAATAGTGTATTATCTTCTCTGAACTTTTATGTTAGCAATTAAATGGGCAATTTTTTTAGGATTGCCATATTGTAGTTCCTTTTTTATTACTTTATCTGTGATTTAATACTTCAAAGAGATTTTAAACTCCTAGAGAGTAAAGTATATGATTTACAAAATTTTATAGTGTTTCTAGCACTCAACATGTTGTATGCTCACAGCTCTTTCTTAAGTAACCTAGTTTTCCATGTGTAATTTATATAGCTTATTGATAATGTTTTATTGTTGACAATAATAGTAGTTTCTATTAAATACCTACTATTTCATACATGTCAGGCACAATGCTTTTTTTGTATGTCAGCAACTTTTAAATCAATTCTGGCTTTGGGTCTTTATCAGACTTGGAAATAATTCTGAGATTGTAGATCATGAGCATGTGAAAGGCCCTGAAAATACTCTAATCTCTCTTATATTTTTTTTTACTTTGAAGCTGTGTGCAAACAAGTTGTAAAGGTGAAAATAGTGTTGTCTACTTCCTCAACATTGATGTTATGCTTCATTCACACAAACTTCTTCAGTAAAGGATGGAAGATTTATTGGTTCAAGGCATTACAAAAATTTCTGACCAGTTATTGAATGACCACTAAACTAATGAAGAATATATTTCAGTCACAATATAAATAAAAACTATAAACAATGACACCAAAAGAAAACACCAAATATTTTTTAAAATCTGGGTGGAATAAATCTGATTTCCAATGTTGCCACATTGTATTATTTTAAATATCTACTTTCTTTTTTTTCATATTATTTAATTTATTGTAGTGATACTGTTTAACAAAAAATATAGCTGTCAATGGCACAATTCCACAACACATCATCTGTATACTGTATTGTGTGTTTACTCTTAAGGAAAAATATATCCTCAGGGCTCAGAACTGCTCCCTCTCAACCTTTCCTCAGTTAGTACGTGCTGAACTGTACTTAACCTTTAAGTTGACCAAACAGGAGCCTGTTACCACAGGAGCCCATTACCAGTGGAGGCAGGAGGTAAAACAGCAGAAGGAGCCTCTCACCAATGGAGGCTTCCAAAAAGGAAGAATACCACAAGCCCAGGCCTTGGTAATCAGCATCCACAGAAATTGCCAGAAGGAAGCAGTAGAGTATAAAACTAACCTTGTCACCCCTGCTTAGGGTTGACTTCCTTACCAGACTCAGTCCAGCTGAACCCAGGTATTTCCAATACATCCTTTTTTCTACACTTTGGTATCTGTGTGGTTGACGAGACTCCTGCCAGGTGCTGAACATTTTATTACAACCTCAAGTCAGTCCCCTTCTATTACTATTAATCTTACCTGTGTTCTTCTCCATTTTTTCTCACACCCCTTCCAGCCCCCTCAGAAGTCACCACACTGTTGTCTGTGTCCATGAGTTTTTTCTGTCCTTTTTTTCTTTAATTTCTCCACTACCTTCACATACAACCCCTCAACACTGACCCTGACAATTATCAGCCTGATTTTGATAAGTCTATCTCTATTTTGTTTGTTATTTCATCTTTTTCATTACATTCCACATGTGAGGAAAATCATATGGTACTTTTCTCTCTCTGAATGGCTTATTTCACTTAGCAGAAACAGGAAAAAAAGGTCCAGTAATAAAAATTTCCTAAAGAAGATCATACATTGGATTTGCTTGGTACACATATTTAATAAACTACTATAAATATGTTTTTAAAAAACTAAATGAAATCATGTAAAAATAATTAAAGGAAAATGTGAAAGCAATGTCTCCTCAAAAAGAGAATATCACTAAAAAAAGAAAAAGAGACATTTTTAAGAAACAGAAATTGTCTGAAGTTGAAAAGTACAGAAACTGAAATAAAAATTCCCCAAAGGGGAACATTATGAGATTTGAACTCTTGTGAAGAAAGAATCAGTGAAGTTGGAAATAGATTAATTGGGATTATCTATTATAGTTTTAGAAACAAAAAAGAATAGTGAAAGAAAACAATACACAGATCACCAGTGATCTGTTAGATATCATCAAATGTAATAACACATGTATAATGAAAGTACAAGGAGACTAGAGAAAGAAGGAAACAAGGATTATTTAAGAAAAACAAGGTTAAAATTTTAGAATTAGATTAACAGAAAACATTAATCAACAAGTTCAAGAAATTATGTAAATTCTAAGTAGAAGAAACTCAAAAGCAATTTTTACCTACACACACCATAATCAAACTGTTGAAAACCAAAGACAGTCTTGAAAACAGCAAGGGAAAGGTGACTCATAAACATGAGATTATCAGTAAGATTAATGTTGATTTCTTATATAAGGAATCATAGAGGCTAAAAGGTGATGGCTTGACACATCAAAATTTTTGAAAAGACTCTCAGTCAGCAAAACTGTCTGTTAAACATGAGGGAGAAATTAAGACAACACTAGGTAAACAAAAAATAAGGCAATAGTGCAGGAATAGAAAAATGCTAAAAATGGTCATAAGACATACAGAAAATAAATAGCAAAATGACAGATTTTTTTTATTTTATCCACAATTACATTAAGTATAAATGGATTGAACACTCCAATCAGAATGGATCAGAAATGTTATCTAATTTTAACACTGTACTTTCTACAAAAGACACACTTTAGATTTAAAAACAAACAACGTGAAAGTAAAAGGATATGAAAACAGTAATAAAAATATCAAGTGACAATACTAACATCAGACAAATTAGTCTTAAAGACAAAACAATGTTACTAGAGAAAATAGACATTTTATAATGATAAAAGTTTAATGCCTGATGAAGTAGTGCTGCAGTGGATAGAGCATAAGACTTACTGGGACCCAGAGGACCCATGTTCAAAACCCTGAGGTTGCCAGCTTAAGCGCTGGTTCATCCGGGTTGAGCATAGGATCATCAGCTTGAGTGCGGGTTGTTGACTTGAGTGTGGGGCCATAAACATAACCCCATAGTGGCTGGCTTGAGCCTAAAAGTCACTGGCTTGAAGTCCAAGGTCACTGGCTTGAGCCCAAGGTTACTGGCTTGAGCAAGGGGTCACTCACTCTGCTGTACCCCCCCCAATCAAGGCACACATGAGAAAGCAATCAATGAACTAAGGAGCTACAATAAAGAATCGTTGCTTCTCATCTCTTTCCCTTCCTGTATGTCTGTACTTTTTTGACTCTCTGTCTCTTTCTGTCTCTGTCATAAAAAAGGTCAAGCTGTCAAGAAGACATACAATTATAAACATATATGCACCAAAATTCATTAAACAACATCAACAAAGAATTAAAGGGAGGAATAGACAATTTAAAAAAAGTAGTAAAATACTTTAATAATACACTCTCAATAATAAATGGTATAGCCATGTAGAATATTAACAAGAAAACAGAAAACTTGTAATAGTAATTTATCTTAATGTGGTACATTAAGGTAAGTACATTAAAAATTTCTACAGGTATTTAAGCCAAAATGTTCAACTCAAAGTATGTGTATTTTAGGGAAAAGAATAAATACATTTTCCTCTCAATTAGATTTGCCACATTTTATGCAATTTTATAGTCTTATTTCTATTACTCCTGTACTATACTCAAAACTTGACAACTTTTTCTACACAAAACCAACCCATAACTTTCATAAAACCATATTTTGTTTCATATGAAAGTCAGTGCTTGGATTGCTACCCCCTCCAAGAATATCTGTTGAAATACTATAATATACATGCTTCTAAGAACATTTCAAAAGCCCTCTCAGGCTGGTGCCTCTCTTATGTATCTCAACTAAAGAGTTGTGAAATCTTAGGTTTGTTGTAGAAACTAGAGGTCAGATTCTTCTCTTTCTTCATTAAACATTTTTTGTTTTACTCTCTTGAGTCACTTTCAGTTCTTCATATTTTTTTTACATCATTTATACTGAATAATATACTCCTTCCTTAGTATTTGAGATGTGCCCTGCTCATTTCTGTATTATACACAACACTGACGATGGTCCCTTGTGCTTAACAGATACAAAAAAAAAGTTGGTAAAAATGAGTTAGGAAATGAATAAATCAATGAATACAAACACTGTATATTGAAAAAACAAGAGCTTGTAAGAGAAAAGTGTGGTTGCAATGACAAAATCTGAAATACAGTTTATTTTGTGAGTGATGTAAGATAGGAGTATAATTTTGTTCTTTTGAAGGTGAATATCCAATTTTCTGAACACCATTTGTTGAAGTTTATACTGTCCTACATTGAGTATTCCTGGCTCTCTTGCAAATTATTTCAGGATATATGATTCCATTCCATTGGTTTATTTGTCTTAATGACTACATCATACTATTATTATAACTATATATTTATAGTATAGTTTAAAATCAAGATGTGATGTTTTCAGCTTTGTCCTTCTTTCTTAAGATAAGTTTAGATATTCAGGGTCTTTTGAGGTTCCATACAAGTTTTAAGGCTCCTTTCTCTATTATAGTGAAAAAATGCTGATGGAATTTGATAAGAATTGCAATAAACACTTTAACAATATCATATGTTTCTAACCATGAACATGAGATATCTTTCCATTTAGCTGCTTCTCTTTCAATTTTAATTTCTTATAATTTCAATGTACAGGTTTTTCATAACTTTGGTGAAATGTATTTCTAAGTATTTTAATGTTTTTGATGCTAGTGTAGATGGAATATTTTTATTACCTTTTCAGGTAGGTACTTTGTAAGATATAGGTATATAACTGACATTTTTTATTAAGTGAGAGGCAGGGAGGTGGAGAGGCAGACTCCCACATGCGCTCCAAAAGGGATCCATCTGACAATCCCCCTACTGAGGTGATGCTCTGCTCATCTGGGGCCACTGCTCTCTTACTTGGCAACCAAGCTATTTTAGTGCCTAAGAAGAGGCCATGGAGCCATCCTCAGCACCTGGGGCCAACTTTTCTTGAGCCATTTCAGCCAAGCCTCCTGGAAAGAAAAAGAGAGAGGGAGAGAAGGGGGAAGGGTGGAGAAACAGGTTGCTTCTCCTGTGTTCCCTGACTGGGAATCAAACCCAGGACTTCCATGCACCATGCCAACGTTCAACCAATGAGCCAACCAGCCAGGGACTGCAACTGATTGTAAATTTCATTTAATTCCTATTTGGATGTCTTATTTCTTTATCTTGCTTAATTGTTTTAGCTAGAACTTTTAGTACTATATTGAATAGAAGTTGTGAAAGTGTGCAACTTTGTCTTGTTCATGATTTTAGAGTAAAATCTATCAGCTTTTCACATTTAAACATGATGTTACCTCTGCTAATTATTTAAAGTTAAAGAAATAGCACATCTGATGTTTACATTTAAATGGCTTAGAAAAATATTTATTTGCATACACATATACATACTGACACACATAGAGAAGGAAAGATAAAGTAAACAGTGAAATGTTATCAAATTTGGGGAATCCAGGTGAAAGGCTGTGTTGGAAATATTTTGCAACATATCTATAATTTTTTAAATAACAAAATTAAATGTAATAATAAACAATTATTGATTGTTATATATTTTAAATCTTACTATTTTTAAAAAAATTAAATACTCATTCAATAAAGAATTTTGTGAGTGAAATTTATATTTATCAACATATGATGTTGTAAAAGATGGCAGTGGAGTAGGCAGATGCACAGACGCCCAGCTCTCACTACGAAAATGGAATACAAATCAATTTAGGAATAATCAGCATGAAAAACCAACTCTGAACTGCAAGAACAGCTCTCAAAAACCAAGGAGCAGGGAAGGGACCACAACAATCCTGGTAGGGAGCACCTGAACCTCCTCTGCTTACAGGAATGGAGGGGGGGGGTGAGCCTGAGAGCCCAGAGAGGATCTCACAGAGGGAAAAGAGCAGAAACTACTGCTCACAGCCACTTGCCTGGTGACCAGGGAGTGAGGTGTGTTGAAAGGACCAGCTTTTCTCCCAAGTGGAAAAGACAGGGAGAAGGACAGACTGTGAGGGGCTAAGGAATGTAGGAAACGAACTAAAAAAGCTGACTCATCCATGCTGGAGGCGGCCATAGCTGGGGAGGGACTGAACCTTTCACAAAACAGAGCTGAAGTGCTTCCAGATCAGAGATCTCTAGATATCTATCCAGCTCCAATCAGCACAACAAGACACAGCTGAAAACAAGAAGTGGGGAGGAGGGGCAATAACTCAGGACTCCATGGAGATCTGAGATACACCTCCCCCTACTGAAGCTGAGAAAACACCCTGCCCCCAGTGAGATTAGCTGGCTAAAGAGGCCTTCAGAGTCTCAGGTTACACCCATCGCATTCCTGGATACAGTTTCAAGGAAGCCCCCTGCTGAGATCAGTAAATAAGACTATCACCTGTTAAGAAAACAAACAAATCAAGACTTCAAAGCTTCCCAAATCCAAAAGTGGATTACAGATAACAGCTGATACCAACCCAAGAAGACCTAGAAATAACACAACTGAAAACTGGAGGCAGACAACACCAAGCCTAGATGCAATGAACTCTACAAATAAAACACCCAAAAACAGACGATGAGAAGACAAAGGAGTGCAATCCAAATGAAACCACAAGAGACACCTTCAAGAGATGAACTGAGTGATATGAAAATAATCAAACTTCCAGATGCAGAGTTCAAAATAATGATTGTAAGGATGCTTAGGGATCTTAGAACAACAATGGATGGTCATTATGAAAACCTAAATAAAGAAATAGCAAGTATAAAAAAGAATCAGTCGGAGATGACAAATATAATATTAGAAATAAAGACCACAATGGAAGGAATTAAAAACAGGATACATAGAGCAGAGGACTGAATCAGCGAGTTAGAGGACAACTGGAATGAAGGCATGAAAGCAGAGAAGAAAAGAGAAAAGAGACTCAAAAAGTCAGAGGAAACTCTTAGAGAGCTCTGTGACAACTTGAAGAGAAATAACATCCGCATCATAGGGGTTCCTGAAGAAGAAGAAAAAGAACAAGGGATAGAGACTTTGTTTAATCATATCATATCTGAAAACTTCCGTAAGTTAATGCAAGAGAAATTCTCACAAGTCCAAGAAGCACAGAGGACTCCATTAAAGAGAAACCCAAAGAAACCTACACCAAGACACATCATAATTAAAATACCAAAGCTAAGCGATAAAGAGAAAATATTAAAGCTGCAAGAGAAAAAAAAAGTTATCACCTACAAAGGAGCCCGCATAAGGATGACATCTGACTTCTCAACAGAAACACTTGAGGCCAGAAGGGAATGGCAACAAATATTCAAAGTAATGCAGAACAAGAACCTACAACCAAGACTACTTTATCCAGCAAGGCTATCGTTTAAAATCGAAGGAGAAATGAAAAGCTTCCCAGACAAAAAACAACTCAAGGAATTCATTAGAACCAAACCAATGCTGCAGGAAATGTTAAGGGGCCTGTTGTAAACAGATCAAAGTGGGAAAAGAATATACCAAAAAAGGAATACACCTTAAAGAAGAAAATGGCAATAAACAACTACATATCAATAATAACCTTAAATTGAAATGGATTAAATGATCCAATCAAAACACATAGGCTAGCAGCGTGGATAAGAAAACAGGACCCATACATATGTTGTCTACAAGAGACACACCTTAGAACAAAAGACACACATAGATTGAACGTACAAGGATGGAAAAAAACATTTCATGCAAATGGAAATGAAAAAAAAACTGGGGTAGCAATGTTAATATCAGATAAATTGGACTTTAAAACAAAGGATATAATAAGAGATAAAGAAGGCCACTACATAATGATAAAGGGAGTAATCCAACAGGAAGATATAACTATTATAAATATCTATGCACCTAATATAGGAGCACCCAAATATATAAAGCAGACTTTGATGAATTTAAAGAGCAAGATCAACAGCAATACTATAATAGTAGGGGATTTCAATACCCCACTAACATCACTAGATAGATCCTCAGGAAAGAAAATTAACAAAGAAACAGCAGACTTATTGGAAACACTAGATCAACTCGATTTAATAGATATCTTCAGAACCTTTCACCCTAAAGCAGCAGAATATACATTCTTTTCAAGTGCTCATAGTACATTCTCCAGGATAGACCACATGTTAGGGCACAAAAGTGCTCTCAACAAATTTAAGAAGACTGAAATCATATCAAGCACTTTGTCAGATCACAACGGTATGAAACTAGAAATGAATCACAACAGAAAAGCTCAAAAATTCTCAAACACATGGAAACTAAATAGCAGGGTGTTAAATAATGAATGGATTAAGAATGAGATCAAAGAAGAAATAAAAAAATTCCTAGAAACGAATGACAACAAGCATACAACAACTCAAAATTTATGGGACACAGCGAAAGCAGTGCTGAGAGGGAAGTTCATAGCACTACAGGCACACTTTCAGAAGCTAGAAAATCCTCAAATAAACAACTTAACCCTGCATCTAAAAGAATTAGAAAAAGAACAGCAAGTAAAGCCCAAATGTAGTAGAAGGAAGGAAATAATAAAGATCAGAGTAGAAATAAATGACATAGAGACTAAAGAAACAGTACAGAGGATCAATGAAACTAGGAGCTGGTTCTTTGAAAAGGTAAACAAGATTGATGAACCTTTAAGTAGACTCACCAAGAAAAAGAGAGAGAGGACTCAAATAAATAAAATTAGAAATGAGAGAGGAGAAATAACAACTGACACAACAGAAATACAAAATATTGTAAGAAAATACTATGAAGAACTGTATGCCACAAAACTAGACAACCTAGATGAAATGGACAAATTCCTTGAAACATACAATCTTCCAAAAATCAATCTGGAAGAATCAGAAAACCTAAACAGACTGATTACACCAAATGAGATCGAAACAGTTATCAAAAAACTCCCAACAAAGAAATGTCCGGGGCCCGATGGCTTCACAACGGAATTCTACCAAATATTCAAAGAAGAACTAACTCCTATCCTTCTCAAACTATTTCAAAAAATTCAAGAGGAAGGAAGACTTCCAAGCTCCTTTTATGAGGCGAGCATAATTCTGATTCCAAAACCAGGCAAAGACAACACAAAGAAAGAAAATTATAGGCCAATATCTCTGATGAATATAGATGCTAAAATCTTCAACAAAATATTAGCAAACCAGATCCAACAATATATGGTAAAAATCATACACCATGATCAAGTGGGATTTATTCTGGAGAGGCAAGGCTGGTACAATATTCGTAAATCAATCAATGTGATTCATCACATAAACAAAAAGAAGGAGAAAACCCATATAATTTTAATAGATGCAGAAAAAGCATTTGATAAAATCCAGCACCCATTCATGATCAAAACTCTCAGCAAAGTGGGAATACAGGGAACATACCTCAACATGATAAAAGCCATCTATTAGAAACCCACAGCCAACATCATACTCAATGGGCAAAAATTAAAAGCAATACCCTTAAGATCAGGAACAAGGCAGAGGTGCCCCCTTTCACCACTCTTATTTAACATGGTCCTGGAAGTCCTAGCCACAGCAATCAGACAAGAAGAAGAAATAAAAGGCTTTCAAGTTGGAAAAGAAGAAGTAAAACTATCATTATTTGCAGATGATATGATATTGTATATAGAAAACCCTAAAGTCTCAGTCAAAAAACTACTGGACCTGATAAATAAATTCAGCAAAGTGGCAGGATATAAAATCAATACTCAGAAA
Source organism: Saccopteryx bilineata (assembly GCF_036850765.1). Lineage (NCBI taxonomy): Eukaryota > Metazoa > Chordata > Mammalia > Chiroptera > Emballonuridae > Saccopteryx > Saccopteryx bilineata. The sequence goes on along the minus strand of NC_089502.1, from coordinate 66,882,680 downwards.
TTAGAAGCATTTTTATACACCAACAATGAACAGTCAGAAAGAGAAATTAAGGAAACAATCCCCTTCACAATTACAACCAAAAAAATAAAGTACCTAGGAGTAAACTTACCCAAGGAGACTAAAGACTTGTACTTGGAAAATTACAAAGCATTGATAAAAGAAATCAAGGAAGATACAAACAAGTGGAAGCATACACCGTGCTCATGGTTAGGAAGAATAAACATCATTAAAATGTCCATTTTATCCAAAGCAATCTATAAATTCAATGCAATACCAATTAAAATACCAATGACATACTTCAAAGATATAGACCACATATTCCAAAAATTTATATGGAACCAAAAGAGAACACGAATAGCCTCAGCAATCTTAAAAAAGAAGAATAAAGTGGGAGGAATCACACTTCCTAATATCAAGTTATACTACAAGGCCATTGTACTCAAAACAGCCTGGTACTGGCATAAGAACAGGCATATAGATCACTGGAACTGAACAGAGAACCCAGAAATAAACCCACAGTTCTATGGACAACTGATATTTGACAAAGGAGGTAAGGAAATACAATGGAGTAAAGACAGCCTCTTTAACAAATGGTGTTGGGAAAATTGGACAGCTACCTGCAAAAAAATGAAACTAGATCACCAGCTAACACCACTCACAAAAATAAACTCAAAATGGATAAAAGACTTAAATGTAGGCCGTGAAACCATAAGCATCTTAGAAGAAAACATAGGCAGTAAGCTCTCCGACATCTCTCAGAGCAATATATTTGCTGATTTATCTCCACGGGGAAGTGAAATAAAAGACAGGATAAACAAATGGGACTATATCAAACTAAATAGCTTTTGCACAGCTAAAGACAACAAGAACAGAATAAAAAGACAAACTACACAATGGGAGAACATATTTGACAATACATCTGACAAGGAGTTAATAACCAAAATTTATAAAGAACTTGTAAAGCTCAACACCAGGAAGATAAACAATCCAATTTAAAAATGGGCAAAAGAGATGAATAGACACTTCTCCAAAGAGGACATACAGATGACCAATAGGCATATGAAAAAATGCTAAACATCACTAATCATTAGAGAAATGCAAATTAAAACTACAATGAGATATCATCTCACACCAGTCAGAATGGCACTCATCAACAAAACAACACAGAATAAGTGCTGGTGAGGATGTTGAGAAAAGGGAACCCTCCTGCACTGCTGATGGGAATGCAGACTGGTGCAGCCACTGTGGAAAACAGTATGGAGATTCCTCAAAAAACTGAAATTCGAACTGCCTTTTGACCCAGCTATCGCACTTTTAGGAATATACCCAAGGACACCATAGAATGGCTCCAAATGGAGAAATGCACCCGCATGTTTGTGGCAGCATTGTTCACAATAGCGGAGATCTGGAAACAGCCCAAGTGTCCATCAGAGGATGAGTGGATTAAAAAGCTTTGGTACATATATGGAATACTACTCAGCCATAAGAAATAGTGACATCGAATCATTTACAATAACATGGATGGACCTTGATAACATTATACAAAATGAAATAAATAAATCAGAAAAAAACCTAAGAACTATATGAAGCCATACATAGAAGGAACATAAAAATGCGACTCAGAGACATGAACAAGAATGTGATGGCAACAGGGGTGGGGGGGGGGGGTGGGAGGGGGGATGGGGTGAAGAAGGAGAGAGGGCTTGGGGGAGGGGAGGAGCACAAAAAAAACCAGATAGAAGGTGACAGAAGACAATTTAACTTTGGGGGAGGGGCATACAACATAATCAAATGTCAAAATAATCTAGAGATGTTTTCTCTCAACATATGTACCCTGATTTATCAATGTCACTGCATTAAATTTAATAAATAAATTAAAAAAAAACATATGATGTTGTAAAGTACTGCTCCGCCAGGATTACATAGATACGTGAAGTCCAAATGAATTTTTAAGGAGTTTTATTAAAAGGAAGAGATTTATTAATAAGCCAGCTGCATATGACAAACATGGGGTATATCTGAGCCAAATCATGCCATCCCACATATAGCCCTGAGGCAGGTTATATACCCTTGATGACACACAGGTTGTTGGGAAAAGAAGGGGGTCATGACAATCATTATCAAGCTTATAACATTTGTCTATAGGATTTATAAAAAGCATTTCTACATATTAAAACTTATAAGGTAATACAATAGCAAAAAATGTTGTTTTATATATTAAAAGACATTCCCAAATATTTTAGTGTTTATCTGCCATCTCTTTGTTTAGAGGTATATACATTAATCACAACTTTTCAGGATGGGAAGGGGAGCTTACATGGTGTCAGGGGCTAAATGTTTGTGAATGGCCCATTAAAGAAAGAAAGAAGGGGAGAGAAAATGGCCTGCTTAATCCTCCCTTACCCTGCACCTGGCTAGCTATTTACCTTTTTCTTCACAGGTGTGAATCCAGGTCTCCCTTCCCCTCTTTATTTACAGTACAATGCTGTCAGCCATCCTGACCTTGTTTAAATCATATACTAATATAAAGAAAGTCATATTTTCAAAATATCTCTGTATGCTTAGCCTAAATTATAAAATGCTCTTTAAGCTTCCAAGTAAAAAGGGGGGGGGGTTCCTACACAGTATGTCTTTGCAAGTCAGGAAACTCCCACATTCATCTCCCCTCACTCTTTACAGAAAGGAGAGGGCAAGAAACCTGATTCTTTCTCCTAAAATATTAATATTATTTTTTTCATTCTTTGATACCTTACCACAATGATATATCAATAAAGTAATAATACTCATATTGTAAATTCAATTTCTTGTTATTCTTTTTAAATATTAATTGAGTGTAGTGTAATTTTCCCCAAGTTGTTACATAATTACATAAAACAACCAATGATTTTGTATATTCATAATAAGAAAAAGATTTTTGTCCCTTTCTTTCACTTTTCCTTTTTTCTTTCTTCCTCATTCTCCTCAGTCAGTAAAGTTTACTGAGCATATGCAAAAACCAAACAATCTTCTTGATGCCAGATAAGGATGAGTATGGACAAGGCCAACAGGGGGTGAGGATGATGGAGATGCAGAGACCCAACTCCAGAGACCAGGGTTAGTGATGCAGATCCGCTTTATTCAGGAAGTAAGCTAGCTTATATACACAGGTTCAGTCTATATGGTGTTGCAGCATGTTCTTCAAAGCCAATGGCTAAAAAGATCAAGGAGCTACCTGGTTGGCGCTGAGTCGCTTCCTTACAGTGGTTGAGCTTCCTCCTGGGTGCGCCTAGGAGCGTTTCCAGCACTGGAGTGTTCTCACAGAATTCCATCAGCCACAGTGCTAGAAATATGCTCTGCACTCTACCTACATTTTCCCCTTCTCTTTTAATTAGGGACAGTTGGACTTGATGAGTGATAGTTTGCTGTTGTGTCTATGGGCAAGATAATGCCAGGGTGCAGAAAAGCAGCCCAGACATGGGGTTCCACCTGTGTCTGGGAGTTAGCAGTTATTATAGCACACATAAGCAGGAACAGAGTACCAGGGCCTGGGGCCCATTAGGGGCCATTCTCTGGGCTCACTCCACTAAAGCCTTCATATCCCCCCAGGAGATGGGGTGCGCACATTGTTCACGAGGTCTTCTCCTGGAGCACTGAGGACCTCCTCCAGGCAGTTGTTCATCAATGGTGAGGTTCGCCATCTCCTGGACCATGGGGCTCATTGGAGGGGTCATCTTGGGATAGTGGAATTGGTCAGATATTCCATCCTGGGATCCAAATGGGTTGTGGGCTGTTTCCTGGAAAGACACAAGCATAACCTCTCCCTTGCATTAGAAGAGGATGTGGTCCCCACCAAAGAGCTGTGGCTGGGTCCTTTCAGCATACCAATGGCAATGGGGTTGGTTGGCTACAAAGGCCTCCCCAATGCTTGTAAGCAGGAATTACACCATCAGAATCAAAAGTTAAATAACTGAGAGTGAATACAGCACTGAGGAGCACTTCTCCAGGTGAAGCCTGGGGCATATCCCCCCTTTCTTTTTGTATTTGGAGCTTGATGTCTCTGTGTTGCCGTTCTACAATGGCTTGTCCTTGGGGGTTTTAAGGAATGCCAAGGCGGTGTGTTATTTGCCATTGAGAACAAAAGGCTTTAAACTGGCTGGTATAACAGGGCCCATTTTCAGTTTTAATCTCCCAAGGTACGCCAAGGCAAAGCATGGCTTGTTGAAGAGCATGAATTGCATGTTTGGTTTTTTCTTCAGCTAGGGCCGTGACCGAGACAGCACCAGAGAAGGTGTCTACTGCTCTGGGCACATAGTGAAGCTTGCCAAATTGGGGAACATGAGTGACATCTATTTGCCATACAGAATTAGGCTTTAGGCACCAAGGGTTGACACCTTGTGGCTGTAGGGGGCCTAATGGTAGTAAGGGCCTGCATTGTTTACATGTACAAACAAGGTGTTTGCAGGTTGTGTGAGTGAGATGGGGAAAAAGAGATTTGAGAGAATAGGCAGACATATGAAAATCAGGTGTGAAGTTGTCTGGCTTGCTCAACAGGAGAAAGAGTCAAGACTAGACAATCAGCTTGTGTGTTGCCTGCTGTTAAAAGACCAGGTAATCCAGAGTGGGAGCAGAGATGCTGAATATACCAAGGGTGTTGATGCTCCTCTAATAGTTCTTTAAGTTGGGGCTGAGGGCCGTATCAAGTAACATCTGCTTGGGTTGGAAGGTGGAATGGGCTAGACCTTTGAATGTTTGTACTGCATAAGCACTATCTGAAAAGATGTTAAGGGGGCCATGTTGCCAAAGGCGTAGAGCATAGTAGATGGCTAGCAGTTCACCTACTTGTACTGACTCCTCATATATATATTTGTGGAATTTAGTGCCTTCCACTTGTGCTTTGAACACTATTCCACAGAAGGACCGACTGGCATCTGTAAACACAAGCATGCTGTGCAGAATAGGGGTAGATGCTGGATACGAATGAGGGGTGGTTTGGAGGGGGACCTTTTGTAGTGTCTGTAAAAGTTGATCATTGGGAAGGTGATTGTCTACTTGTCCAGGATAGTTAGCTAAGAGCATCTGCATTTCTAAATCATTGGATAGGAGAAATTGTATATGGTCAAGAGGAATTGGCAGGATAAGTACATCAGGTTCTTGGCCATATAAGGTGACACAAGTTCGCCATAGCTTCCGGCCAAAAATGTAGATTGCAGTCTTGCTGGGGGTGATTTTAGACAGCTGATTATATGTTAAGTGTACTCAATAAAGGGGTTTGTTCTGAAATAGGACTCTGGTAGGAGTGCTATTTGTGGCTAGGAAAATAGCTGAGATTGGCTGAGTAGGTTCTACTCTGGCTGTTGACACAGAGCGAACAGCATTGTTAACATCCGTTATAACCTGTTTTGCTGCTGCAATGAGATGGCGAACACTAGTGGGCTCTGTGTTGCCCTTGAGGAGGGAGAATAAGGGGTCTAATTCAGCAGTAGAAATAGATAGGTATCCACGTGTCCAGTTTATTTGACTGCATAGCTCTTGTAATTCATGTAAAGAGCATTGCTGAGGGATTGCAAGCATAGGGAAAATAGGTGTTATTTCTTCCCCTATGCAATATCCCAAGAAAGTAAAAGGCGGTAAGGTCTGTACTTTCTCTGGTGCTACAGAAAGGACAATGGCATTCAGATTAGTTAAGAGCTGCTGGTAATACTCTTCTAATATCTTAGGATTGACATGAGCTATTAATATGTCGTCCATATAATGGTATATGAGGCATTGTTTCTGCAAAGGTTGTGTTGCAGTGCCTACATACTGCTGGCAGATGGTGGAGCTATTTTTCATGCCTTGCAGTAGGACTGTCTACTGATACCTTTGAGCCGGAAGGGCATGATTAGTGGAGGGCACAGTAAAAGCAAAATAAGGCTTGTCCTCTGGGTGGAGGAAGATTGAGAAAAAACAGTTTTTGATGTCTATAATTTTGATATGGGCTGCCCACAGTACCGCAGAGGGATGTGCTAAGCCTGGCTGTAAAGTGCCCATTTTTGCCATATGCTTATTAATTGCCCTGAAATCATGGAGGAATCTCCATTTTCCAGATGCCTTCTTCTGTATCACAAAAAGAGGTGAATTATGAGGACTGGTGGAGGGTTCCATATGTTTGGCTTCTAACTGTTGCTGGACTAGCTTGTGTAACTCTTTTAATTTTGGCTTTGTTAATGGCCACTGCTCAACTCAAATTGATTGGTTGGTATCCCATGTAATTTTGATGTGTTCTGGGGGTTTTAGTTGAGCAATGGCCTTTAGAATTGGGTGGCGGGCGGCTGGTAATAGAGACATGGAGTAAAGATAGCACATCTCATCCCCAAAGTGTATGTGGTAATTCAGTCATAAATAAAGAACTGAAAATCTAGTCACCCCGTCAGGATCTGTCCAATGGAGTGGTCCTATGGCTTGTTGAGCTCGTCGCATTCCGCTAACTCCCTGTATGAGAGGCCGGGGCTGCGTGGCCCAGCCTTCCTTTTTATCCTCTTCCCTAATTGCAGAAACATCAGCACCTGAGTCTATGAGCCCAAGAATGGGGTGGCCTTCTACTTGCAGGGTCAGAAAGGCCTTATTCTGAGTTAAGGGTAAGGTCCAATAGACTCTCTTGTGGAGTTGCTCCCTTACGGGTGGGGCTGAGAGCTGCCCTGCTTCCCATTTAAAGGCTTCAGGGGCTTTCCATCTGCAGTAGTAGTTGAGTGGCAGTCTGGTTTCCAGTGAAATCCCTTTTTACAACGGGGGTACACAGAATGTGTTTTTTTTTATTGTTTTTTCCCTTTCCTGTTAGGGCACTGCCGTGCAAAATGTCCTGTGCCCTTACATTCAAAGCAGGCTCCTTGTGTTTGTTGGCTTCCCTGACTGGAGACACTTAACTGGGCTGCAAGAGCCGTAGCGAGGGCTGCTGCTGAGTTGCTGCCCACATCTCAGCAGGCAAGGACTCAATCGTCTAGGGGCGCAGCTCTGATAGGTCCTATTGCCTGCCTACATTCTCCATTAGTGCCTTCCCACACCAATTCTTTAGTTAAAGCATCTGCCGCATCAGCGTGTGTTACTTTACACTTTACGGCTTCTTGGACCCTTCCTAAGAAGTCTGAAAAAGGCTCATTGGGACCCTGAAGCAACTTGGAAAGCTTCGAGGACCTTCCATGAGCATTAGTTTGGGTAAATGCTCTAGTAGCACATAGGCATATTTGATCAAAATACTGAAGGGGTCTGGTAGTTTGTACAGCAGGGGAGGCAAATTGCCCTTCTCCTTTGAGGGATTCAGGGGTGAGGTTAATACCAGCCCTTTGATTTCTTTCACCTATTATTTCACATTGCTCATTGTACAAATATTTCCATTGAATTAAGTTTCCCATGGTAAGGACTGCTCGGGCCAACATTTTCCAATCATGGGGACAATTTAAATCAACACTGATATTTTCAAGTAATTGCTGAACATAGGGAGAGTGAAAGCAATCTTCCTGGATGGCTTTTCTGAGAGTAATGACTGTTTTTTGGTCATGAGGATACCAAGCTTGTGGCCACGCAGCAGTAGGGTTAATGTTGACCGGAAAAAGGTGAGGGGGCTCTAATCCCAATACCGCATGGGAAATATCTCTTTGCTGACACAAAGGGGCGTATAGGCTGGCCCATGAGTCTACAGCGGGGACACAGGTTGGATTTATAGCTGGGGTAGAAAATGGAGTCTGAGGAACTTAAGTGGGGCACTGAGCCCCAGCAGGGACTGCGGAAGTGGCAACTTCTGCTTCTTCGGGTGGCGGAGCTGATGGAACAGTTAATTCAATTGGTTTCATTTCTGTGTACTCAGTCACAAGTTTATCAAACTCAGAGGCCCAATTGCCTTCCTCCTCTGCAGGGGGGAGGTGAATATGGGGGTAGAGTCTCCTCTGAAAGAGGAGTAGCCTATAGAACCTTAGAAACTGGTGGAGGGTCCTTAGCAGGAGCACCGGTCAGGCAGGCATGTATCGCTAATAGGGCAGGAGTGAGGCCGAGAGGGAAAGTTTGTCCTTGTTGTATATACTTCGGCCAAACGAATGCATCAAAGAGCTCAGGCCCAAGTGTCCGGGTCCCAGAGAAGTGCATCCCCAAGCCAGGAATTGAAACCAGAGAGGATTTCCCAATAAGTCAGAGATCCTTTTCACTAACTTTAACTTGCCTACTCTGCAATAGGGCTTGGAGGGCTTGAGCTTGCGGGGCTCAAGAGTGAGGGAGAAGGTTTCCTACTGCAGAGGGTCACTCACCTGTCCCTTAGATATTTGTTGGGTCCCTGTTTGGGTGCCAGTTGTGGATAAGGCCCACCGGGGGTGAGGATGATGGAGACGCAGAGACCCAACTCCGGAGACCAGGTTCAGTGACACAGATACACTTTATTCAGGAAGTAAGCTAGCTTATATACACAGGTTCAGCATATAGGGTATTACAGCATGCTCTTCAAAGCCAATGGCTAAAAAGATCAGGGAGCTGCATGGTTGGTGCTGAGTCACTTCCTTACAGCTGGTGAACTCCCTCCTCGGTATGCCTAGGACGGTTTCCAGTGCTGGAGTGTTCTCACAGCATTGCATCAGCCATAGCTGCTAGGAATGCACTCTGTGCTCTACCTACAGATGGGACACATTAGAGGCACAAAAAGAATATCACTAGACAAATGAAAAAATAAAAAATAGAAGATATTAAAATTTATTTGAAGAAAATAACCATTAAATGATCACTTGCCATTTCTACCTAAGAAAATCAGTACCTTATGATACCACCACAGGACGACGGTACTATCCTCAAAACTAAGAAAAACATTTAAAAACCTATTTTAGGCACAAGTGTGATGTTTTTAGCCTACTACTTTTGAAGATGAGTATGTATTTATGTTGCTGAAAGGCACTGCACCCACTAAATACAGACTAAATAAAAGATTTTGGGGGGGGCAATTTGGCAGACTGGATACACTGAACAGTTTTCAGGAGTATCTAGTCAATTTTCTGTGTGTTTTGATAGCTACCTAGCATGTTCAAGGAAGGCATTTCACCTTAGTGCATTCCAAACATATGCAAGTCACAGGTGGCTTATAATGACCAATTCATAGATAAGGAAGAGCAACCCAAACATTGAAACATAACTGAATCATAAAAATAAAGTATTTACAAAGGAAAGTACAAATGTTATGTAGCTCAAGACAACAGTAAAATAAGCACTACAATTCACATGAATTTAATGAGACTACTCATTTAATTCTTTTACTCATTAAAAACAAAAACAATAGTACTTAATATGACAACTGTTGACATCTCCTTTGGCTAAAACAGAAATTAACTCTGAAATCTGAAGTATTTTTGAAAAAAAAATACATTCAAGCACCAAGTGAATCACTTTTTTTAAAAGTTCCACTAACCTTGAAGTATTGACCTCAATAAAAATCTATCTAAAATTTTACTAGACATAATTAAAAACGCAAAAAAATGGTCTATTTTTTAACTGCAGATAATTTTTTTTATTTTCTTGAATTGTTTTTATATCTTCTTTTTATTTATTTATTTATTTTTGGTTAAGTGTAGGAGCGTGGAGGTGGGATACCTCCAGACAGTATTAAGTGAAGGATGAAAATCCACACCTGAATTCAGAGAATAATCTAGGCATTTTGGAGAAGTGTGTGAAGTTTTTCTTAGATTCTTTGCTCGTGTATTTCCCCCACCACTTATACTATTTTTTCTAAACACACTCTCATATTGGAAAGTCTTTCTCCTGTCTTCTTTCTGTACCTAAAGTAATTTATTCAAGTTGATGCTAATTCTCATGGAGAAAATGTCTTGTTATCTTCTCAGGGTAATTTGTGATTTAAAACAACAGTGAGTATTATAAAAAAGAAAAACCTGTATGTTTGCTTTGGCAGCACATATATAAAATATACTAAAAGAAACCTGGAAGTGTTCTGAATGGTGTTCTGCCTTTGCTATTAAAGTCCTTTAGGGTTTTGGGTAAGACCCCTCCCATCTGTATATTTTGGACCATATTGAATATATTTAATGAAGGCTGTCATGCCTCAATAAAGGGATAAGTACATAACATTGTGAGAGGAGGCACAAATCATAGAAGTAATTTGAAACATCCCACCCCTGGTATTTGTTTCCAGCTACATGTGTACATTCCCTGATGGGAATCAATAGACTAGAAGAACTTGAAGAGACTTTGTACCACCAAATTCATGGCGGACAATATTTACTAGTACTCCTACATTTCTGTGTCAATCACATCCTAATCTGTGACTCAAGAAAAATATGATAATAAAAATAAGAGTGAAATTTTTATAGAGAAAGCCTGAAGTCGGCTCTGATGTATAAACAAAAACACATTATTTCATTGGGTATGTTAACTATTCATTCTATCTGTTAATTAACAATTAACAATAAATATTTACTATAAGTTACAAAAAAGTTTTATCACATTTCTAACAACTCTTTAGGATAAACCAATAAATAATAATAATAATAATAACTGCTGCTCCTTAAGCTGCATTGTTTCAAAGTTTTATTAATCTCTAGTGGTAAGAATTTCAAATTTCAGAACAGAAGAATTAATGAAAATGTTTGGGAACAGTGAACTGATTTGGTGTATTTTAAAATGTTCTGCACTGGTACCCCCTTAACTGATCTTTTCATTAAATTTGTCTTGGTATAAATAAATTTATACATTTTATGATCCACATACTGATAGATTTAAATTACAAATCTCATTAACTAGTTTTGTGACACTGTGCAATTTTCTTTTTAGCTCTCATAACTTAAGTTTCTTTACAGAGACAATATGAGAAAAATGATGCAAAACTTATACTGGACTGTTTGGAAGCTTAAATTAGATAAAACATTGGCATTCATTCCATAGTCTTTAAAGGTGGAATCTTGGCATGTAGAATGTAAACTTGAAATGTCTATTCTAATGAGGTAAGCACTTAGCATATCTAGCTGGGATCAGACACTGCCATCAATCTAAGTTAGGCCAATTAAGACATGATAATTGAGAAGATAAATTAATAGATTTCATACCTGACACCTTATTTTTTTATTATATGAGAGAGAAAGAAATAGAGAGAGAGATGGACAGACAGAGAAGTAGAAAAACAGATGAGAAGCATCAATTGTTCTTAGCCGCACTTTAATTGTTCATTGATTACTTTCTCATATCTGCCTTGACCAGAGGGCTCCAGCTAAGCTAGTAAACCCTTGCTCAAGCCAGAAACCTTGGGCTCAAGCCAGTGACCTTGGGCTCAAGCTAGAGACCTTTGGGCTTCAGCCAGTGACCATGGGGTCATATCTATGATCCTACACTTAAACCAGCGACTTCCTGCTCAAGCTGCTGAGCTTGCGCTCAAGCTGGCTACCTTGGGGTTTCGTGTCTGGGTTCTTTGGGTCCCAGTTTGATGCTCTATCCACTGTGCCACTGCTTGGTCAGGATTCCATTAATATTTTTAACCATTTGAGTAGTGTTTTTTTTTCATGCTTGCTGACCCCAAAGAGTGAGGGGTTTTTTTTCTTCAAAAAATGAAATTAATTACAGTTACAGTTTTATTAATTTAAAATCATGTAATTTATGGAAACAAGAAGAACATACATTTCCTTTTTTATAAAGTTGCCTTACACATTTTTAAAATAAATCAATCATACTCTGGGTGGTCAGAAGGAAAAAGACGTACATGAATGTCCATTCTACTCAAAGGGTTAAGTAAACTTGGGTAAGTCTTTATTTCAAAACTAAAATTGCTTTATTAATTAATTTAATATTGACTTTCTAATAAATTGTTTAAGTCAGATATAAAGCTTTACATTGTTTATACTTGTATATTGTTGTAGATACTCTGTTCCATTCTGGCAAAGTATTAAGAAATTTTGGTTAAACTGCCTAGTCTTTTTTTTTTTCAAATTTTGTTTTAAATTAAATTTTAATTTATTTTATTGTAATTTAATAATGTTTATAGATATTATAATATAATTGTATTGTGCTGTATATTATGTTTTATGATTAGACTTATTGAAGTAATTGATTAATAAAATTTTATAGTTTCCAAGTGTATAAATATATAACACATCACATGCATATTGCATCACCAAAAGTCAAATCTCCTTTCACCATATATTTGAATCCCTTAACCGTTTAATATATCTCCCATTAACAATCACATTGTTGTCTGTATGAGTTTTTGTTTGTTTTGTTTCTACTTTTGGTTCTTTTTTTCCTAAATGTCCTCACTTCTTTCTATCTCCAAGTTTATTGCTGAAGTTTTCTACCCTCTCTCAGATATGCATTCATCTGGATTGCATGATACTCTTCAGAAATATTAGCTGTGACTCCAGCTACTTTCTTAAGGGCCACACTCTTTGACCTCTAATTTGGATAAACTATCAGAGACTTGTTTACTACTAATGTGTAGATGGACTACTACACCTTGACCACGCTGAGCTCTAATTAGCCTTCTTGCATGGATGAATAAGAGTAGATAAGAGAGGTACTTAAGGATTCAATATATACTTTAATTTGGTTTCTGGTAAAGCAGTATTCAAAGTCACTGTCTTCTATTATGCAGAAATGCACACTTCTAATAATTTTAGGTTTTTTATAAAAATAGGGCCAAGAATAACAGGACAATTAAAATTCAAGAAGAAATCATTGAAAATTGCACTGATATTTAGTATGTTATTTAAAGCCACTAGCAAGGATCAAATTCTAGGAATGACAAAAAAGTCCCTATGTTTGTCATCAGCCTGAAGACATAGCTAGTTACAAATTGGCATTTTGTGTAACATGGAACCACAGAACTCTCTAAACTAATTTGTAATGGTCTTTTTCATCTGACAAAGCTAAGTATGTCAATCTACATGAATTCACTGCATTCCTTTGTGTACCCTGTCCTGGGTTTACTGATAATGCGAATAGAGAAGTTAGAACTGTTGTTCTTGTGAATATCATATCTAGAGAGGGAAGCAAGAAAAATACATATGAAAAAATAATTATCACTTTGACTACATGGAGTTCTACATTTGACATGCTTCTCCTTATACATAGTTTTATTAGATTTCATAGAGTCTCTAGGATTGGAAAATAAACAAATTTAATGATGAAGGTTATAAATGAATGTTATAGTTAGGTGCTATTTTCAGACCGCTCCAAAGGATTTCCTCTAGTATAAAAAACTTTAAAAAAAAAGCTAGTATGACAAAGTGGTGACAATGCCTGCAGTAACATTTGGCCATCTGTATGTTTCCATCAAGCACAAATACACCTGGCTTCACTGGCAGTCTATAAGGAAAAGGATGTTCTCAGAATATCTGTATAATGGCTGCATCCCTGCCTTCCCTCGCAATTCTATTTCAGATGATGTCAATGGATAATTATTGATTTTAGTTTCAGGGCTACATTATCTTTTTTATAAATACGGACTTGCATAGAACCATAAAAGTATAAAAGTTCACATACTTCAGAAAGATGATGAGGTGTTTTGCCTTCTCATTTTAGAAGTGTCACTATGCTCCTGAAAAGATTCAGCTTCATATGTAAGCTCATTAAATGGTTACCTATCCAGTCTGATTACAGTTATACCAGGAAAGCACTCTTTATCTCTAAATGGTTGAACTTTATCACTGGCAAGTCTTTCTTCTCTATTGATTTTGCAGTATGGTGACCTTCCTTTTTTTAAGTTCTCCCCGCCTCAAAACTCAGAACATGATATGTGCTGGGAGTGCAGTAAACTCATCTTGTTTGATTGACTTAATTTTATGGAATGCAAGCAAAAACATCTTAAATCATTTTAGAAAGGTCTATGGCCCCATCAGACAAAATGCCAATTACTAACTAGATGTCTCTAAGCAGATGGTGATCAGACTTTTTTTCTATTTTTCTTGGGATTCAGTCTTAGTTAAAGGCGTTGAATAACAAACCAAGACAAATTTGACTATGGTCCCTGTCTTTAAAGATTCCACAGGTTTGTAAAAAAGAAAGTTCCTGAAATAAATAATTAGAGGTTTAATCAATTAGACATTTGATAGCTTTATCAGAATCCATAACCAAATACACTCAAGAGCAAGGCAGGTAATATAAGTTAATAAATAAAATCATAGAGAGTTGCAAGGGTTGTGATAAAATATAAATGAACGTCTCTCACCTAAAGACTTCTCTAAATTTACTACTATTTTAATATGCTCTATTTACCAATATATTGTTTGTCACCTACCTAGGATATCAACAAGACTCTTAACCTCCCTGGAAGAAAAGAGGTTATAAGAGCTATGGACAGAGTTATAATTACAGAAAAGTTAAACTATGTTGAAAGCTGCTTTAAGCCCAATTGAACTGAGTTTGTAATAAATAATGATATTTAAAATATAGCATGAAATATGCATGTGAAACTCTCATTTTTCAAGTCATATTACCTAGGCAAATACATGAAAACAAGTCTATGTCTGTCACAATTTTGAGCTTGTTCTTAGAAGCTTATTCTATAGCAACTAACAGATCCTAAACCTAGTTTTATTATCTAAGGTTGTAATATATATATATATTAAGATATTCCAATGTTCTTTTTTTTTTTGTTTACTAGTACAACTTCCTTCAACTAATAAGTGTATTTCTGAGGATATTTTTGAGTGTATGCATTGTAGACTGCCCTACAGGAATAGAACTATCTTTAGTTGATTATTTATCATGCATCATATAGTGTGCTAGCTGTTTTCCAAACATAAGTTTACATAATCTATACAACAAGTCAGAAAATTAGGTACTGTATTCCATATTTTACTGGTGAGAAAACTGAGACTCAAGGAAGTTTAATTATTTGCTTTGGGAAGTTTGTACATTTCAGAAATAACAAAGCTCACACTCAAATTCACCATGGTCTAGTCACCAGTTTGGCCAGAAGTTTTCCACCCCAACCTCCGAATCATTGTTTTCTTTATCTTTAATAAAGACAGAGGACAAATTTTAAAAAAACAACAGAGGACACTTTCAGTTCTCACATTTTATGTATTTGTAATTACAACCAACTTCATAGAGTGGTTATGAGGATTTTGTGCAAGTGTCTTAAAAAGTGAGAAAAATATGATACAAAGTCAACGTGTAAATCAAATTCCATCTTTTCATCAACTCATATTACAGTTGCAGAGCTGCTTTATCATTCCAGCTGACAGATCTTCAACAAGCAGTTGCTCCTAAAATTCTCTGTCTAAATCTCTGGTTCCTAAAGTTTTCATTATAAGTCTCTCAGGTTTTATATCTCTATGCAGATAAATATATGCATGCACAAATGCTCTCTGTGTATGTGTCTGTATGTGTATTGAGGTGCGGGGGATAGGGCTTAGAAAATTTAACATTCTCTTTTTTAATGTGAATAGTCAGTATTTAATTAAATTTTCATATATAACTTGTTTTGTAGTTTTTGTTGTTTTTCTAAATAGAGAATGCTCAAAGTAAAAGTTGCAATAAGTATCACAATTGGAAAAATCTCCCTGAAGTAAATAAAATTTTACTTCACTCTGTCAAGATTCTTCAAGATGCTTTTAAGTATTATCATTGGCATAATACTATGAAGAATCTACATTCACTTTGTGTTTCCGTCTAGAACTAAAGCAGATTTTCAATTAGTCAATTAAAAAGAAATATCTTTTACATAGCTATTCCCTATTCTTTCCAAAACTTAACATCCCAATAATATTAACCAAGTTATAAAATAGCAAAAGCCATTCACCACTGAGTTTCTTGTACTAATTGGGAACAGAATTCTTTCTTGTTTGTGTAAATGGCTTGCATATGCAAGCCCCAATTCAGCAGGTTTAAATTAAATAACACGTATAAAAAAATTGAGAGGGTCTTCCTCATTATAGACTACATTTCCTTTCCTATAAAAATGATGTATTTTATATATACATGACATCATGCACTTGAAGTTAACGTATTTTATATGTTTTGAGAGGAAGAGGAGGCGAGAGGTGCTTTTATGAACATTCTACAAAAAAATCACTTTGATCTGTTTATATATTTAAATCATGTAGCAATATTTATTGTGACAGCATTTTCAAAGACCAAATAAAGATTTTGACAAGTTTTAGTACGGATAGTTGGAAGTAACCACTTCAGTTAATACTAGTTTAAGTATAGGAGGGCTATAGCAAAGTTATAGTGATTAGTGATGTTTCAGGTGTATTTGAAGTATGCACTGCACTGTAATGATAATGTCTTTTGATTATTTTTTTTAAATTGACAGATTACAATTTTACAGAAACTAAAATATTTTTATTTTACTTTGTTTCAGTTTGCTGCTAGAAGCAATATAAATAGTTTGGAATAAATAAATTAAAAATAAATAACTATATTTATAGAAATAATTACTGTGCATACTTCAGCTGCACATATCCTAGAAATAACTACTGTTGATTGAAACATGTTTGGAATTTGGATAACATTTCTCTAACCTATTGGTTTAAACTGACCATATTTTTAAGATAGATAATGCTTTATCCTCATAGAAGTCCTGTTACTCTTATATAGATTGTTTTCTGTGCTATACTGTGAAAATATTTTTTGATACAGGGTATACTGAACTTAAATAACATTTGGCTTGAGGGCCAAGAATGGAAATTCCTCTTCTTTTGATCATTAGATAAATTGTTTTACATAATTTGTATTATAAAATTGAAGTATTGTCAAATGAGAAGACTGTGCACAAATCTATTTTAAACATATGCAACATGTTCAAAATTATAGGCTTTAGTGTCAGTAATACCAGTTGAAGTAAATGTGGTCAAACTGGTTTCCATGGTGTAATGCCGGTGGACAAGGCCAGGCAAGTTCACAATGGATTCAGGCAGACGGCAGAGAAACTGTGGAGCTGGAAAATGTTGGGTTATTCCCATTTATTAGATTCTTGCAATGACAGGCAAGCAAACAGGAAGGGGAAAACCTCTCGAGTTGGAGGGTAAGTGATCTGCCAAACAAACCCTTAGAGTGGCAGGCAAGCAATCCACACCAAGGGAAAGTACCTGTAGCCTTATGTAGGCTACACACACATAGCTCTTCCACATGCCCACACATACACTGATCATGCAAAGTGCAAACAAGGAAGCCTAACATAGCTGTTTTCCCTACACATGGGAAACGTCAAAGTTTCCAATTTTATTTTATTTTTTATATAAAAAATATATATATTTAAAAATATATTTATTTCAGTGTGCATGGAATTATATAAAAATATATTTATATATTTATAAATAATTAAACAATATTTAACATACTTGAATAATTATTCAAGTATTTAGTATACTTGAATAATTATACTTATTTAATTTTCTTCATTTACCTTAGTTTTATGTACAATATTTTGTTTTAATGAATTGGTAGAACACAACTATAGAAAGTGTTTTGTTTGGATTATGTAGTTCTTTTTGGATTAAGTAATTTATAACTAGTTTATCTTTTAGTTTCTCTTACAGTTAAATACTTTAACTGTCTTTTGGAAATTAATACAGTTCATTTCAGAAGTCCAGAAACTACAGTCAAATGTATTTTTAACCATGTTTTGATTATTGTGACACAATAATTCCATTACTGTTACATTCTATAATTGTAACAGTTGTATTAAAATTGTATTATAAATTAAAATGTAAGTAAATAGAAAATATTAATCCCAAGATAAATAAACATTTTTATTATTTTTATTTAATATCAGTTGATTTAAAAATTAATTGATTCTTTTAAAAAAGGAAGCCTGACCAATCCAAGTTGGATTAAAAATCCAACCACTACTTTAGGTGATAAATTGCAGTTACAGGTACTTATAATAAAGGGAGCTAGAAATTCATGTGGATAATCAACTTTGAGATTCAAAGCTGCTTCACTATTCACTGGGATATTCATTTAAGTGAGACCCTCACCTACTGTATTGATCAAGATGTAATGGAATGATTAAGAAATCATTATGCTAGCATTGTCAGTGGCAAGTGTACAGCATACCCTGGGATTGATGATAGAGGGATTTCTACTGTTGAGTTCTTATTGTGAAGGAGGAGATTTATGACAACCTATTGATTATGACTCTCCTTAAGACCTCTTATTTCTACTGTAATTCACTGAAGGACCTAACAGAACTACAATGCTTTGCAAGAGCAACTGACATACAAATACAAAAGAATTGTTTTTGAGGGCGTTAACTGGACAGATAATTGCATTTACTAACACATTTCATGCTTGTGTTTGGATATTCAGGCTAAATGTCCAGCTCTCTCCTTGACTGTATCTGAATCCTCCTTAATTTTAAATGTATTTCAGATTTATTAGAAATAGAAAGAAAGGTGCCCCCATTATTTCAATTTACTTGATATGCCCCTCCTTCTCTATTTTTTTTAAATTCAATTCTTTTCTTTTTTCTAAATTTTATTTTATTTTTTATTTATTCATTTTTAGAGAGGAGAGAGAGAGGGAGAGAGAAAGACAGAGAGGGAGAGAGAAGAGAGAGAGACAGAGAGAGAGAAGGGGGAGGAGCTGGAAGCATCAACTCCCATTTGTGCCTTGACCAGGCAAGCCCAGGGTTTCAAACCGGCGACCTCAGCATTTCCAGGTTGATGCTTTATCCACTGTGCCACCACAGGTCAGGCCCCTCCTTCTCTATTTTTAAAATTATAGTTGGTATACAATATTATATTAATTATTAGTTTTAGGTGTACAGTATAATGATTTCACATTTTTATTCCTTATAATGTGATGTGTCATATGCATATTAAGTATGACTCATAATCCAGTAGATATTGCTTTTGAAAAGGTATGATAATCATTTATCTACGTAGATTCTAAATTTAGATGTGAAAAGCATATATCTCCAGACAAATACTAACTCCAACTTCCCTCTATTCTAAATAGAATGTTTGAATGATTGAATACCATACAAAACACCTAGGGAAAGGTCTTCTGACCCCAATGATGATGTTCCTATTAAACCACTGGATATATTAACGAATTGAAGAGTGTATTCAGTCAGTGGTTACTCTATCTGCTATCAATTACTCACCAAACTTAAGAGAGAATAGAGATTCTTAAAATATGATTGTCATACATTATTTTTAACAACACAACCTCCCTTCTTTTGATCATGCAATTCCATTAATCTAAAATCTCTCCTCTTCCTTATGCAAGTTCTATCCATCATTCAAGATAAGATCAAATTTTACTTATCCTTTAAATATTTATGAATCCTTTAACTTTAAAATTGTTCTCGAGGAGGAGAGCAGAGAAAGGCCACGTGGAGGAGAGAAGAAGCAGCCAAGATGGCGGAATGCTGAAGGAGAAGCCAGTCTGTGCAGACTTTGTGCAGAGAGAAGGAGATGAGGAACAGAATAAGGCTGGTGAAGTAGAAACCTTTGATTTTAGGAAATTCAGATAAGTCAGTAGCTTTGTGAGCACTGAATGAGTGAGTTTTGGAATGAATGAGTGTGTGTTTTTACTTGCCTGCTGGGTACAAGCTAGGATTAAAGGTAATGGCCCACCAAAAAACAAACAAACAAACAAACAAAAAAACCCAAAAACTTGTTCTCTATTTCATTTAATTCTGCTCTTTATTGTTTTCTTTCTTCTGCTGACTTTGCGTTGCCTTTTTCTTTTCCTAGTTCTTTAAAATGTGATGTTAGACTCTTTATTTTGAATCTCTGTAGTTTCTTGATATAAGCCTGTAATTATATAAACTTCCCTCTTATTGTTTTTGCTGCATCCCAGAGATTTTGATATGTCATGCTATCATTCTCATTTGTCTGTATATATTTTTTTATCTCAGATTTTTTTCTTCTTTGAACCAGTCATTTTTTAGAAGTATGTTGTTTAATTTCCATATTTTTGTGGGCTTTTTTTAACTTTCTTTTTGCAGTTGAAATCTAATTTGAAAGCCTTATGATCCGAACATATGCTTGGTATAATTTCAACCTTCCTGAATTTATTGATGTGAGTTTTGTGGCCCAACATGTGGTCTATCCTTGAGAATATTCCATGCACACTGAAAAAAAATGTATGGTCTGATGTTCTGGGATGAAATGTCCTAACAATGTCTGTTATCTCCATTTGGTCTAGAGTGTTGTTTAAACACAATGTTTCTTTTTTATATATATAAATAAATGTTTATTAATGTTGATGGGGTGACACCAATAAATCAGGGTACATATATTCAAAGAAAACATATCCAGGTTATCTTGTCATTCAATTATGTTGCATACCCATCACCCAATGTCAAATTGTCCTCTGTCACCCTCTATCTAGTTTTCTTTGCACCCCTCCCCCTCTCCCTCCCCCTCCCTCTCTCCCTTCTTCCCACCTGTATCCCCCCACCCCCAGTAACCACCACACTCTTGTCCATGTCTCTTAGTCTCATTTTTTTGTCCCACCAATGTATGAAATCATGTAGTTCTTGTTTTTTTCTGATTTACTTGTTTCACTCCATATAATGTTATCAAGATCCCACCATTTTGTTGTAAATGATCCAATGTCATCATTTCTTATGGCTGAGTAGTATTACATAGTGTATATGTGCCATATCTTCTTTATCCAGTCTTCTATTGAAGGGCTTTTTGGTTGTTTCCATGTCTTGGCCACTGTGAACAATGCTGCAATGAACATGGGGCTACAAAACACAATGTTTCTTTATTGATTTTCTGTTTGGATAATCTATCTAAAGCAATCAGTGGTGTGTTGAAATCTCCAAGTATGATTGTGTTTTTGTCTGCTTCTATTTTTAGATTAGTCAGTAGATGTCATATGTATTTTGGTGCTCCCTGATTCAGTGCATATGTATTATTGTATTATGAAGTTTTATGTCTTCTTGATACAATATCCCCACTACCATTATGAAATGTCCATATTTATTTCTTGTTTTCTTGATTTCAGTATTGTCAGATATGAGTATGGCTACACTTCCTTTTCTTTGGGCATTATTTATTTGGAGAATCTTGTTCCAACCATTCACTTTGTGTTTACTTTTGTCCTTGCAGCTTAGATGTATCTCTTGAAAGCAGCATATGGTTGGGTTTTGCTTTTGACCTAGTCTGCTACTCTGTGCCTCTTTAATGGTGAATTCAGTCCATTTACATTTGGTGTAATTATTAACCCTTGATGATGTCTTATAGCCATTTTATGTTTTGTTTTCTGGCAACTCTTCATCTCCTTTGGTTCTTATCCTTTATGTTTCAGTCAGTTGTTTGTGTTTGGAGGTATTCCATACTTCTTTCCCTTGTATATATATTTTTAAGTTGTGTCTTTAGGTAGTGTTTATTTTTTGTAGATGGCTACCATTAGGTTATTAAGAGAAAACTTTTCGTATGTACAAATGTTCTTTGTGTTATGAGTGCTTCTGCACTCCACCTTCTTTTGCTACTGCATATCTTTATCCTTATCACTTTTTATGTTATGGCTGTCACAGATTATCTTTGTTTTTGTTTGATCTTGTTGGAACTTTCTGTTGTAGGTTTGATTTGTTTTGTTCTCTGTATTTGGTAGATTATTTCTTGCAGTGGGAGCTTTCAGGTGATAAATTCCCTCAGGTTCTGTATTTCCAAAAACATTTTTATTTCTTCTTTATATTTGAAAGATAGTATTCTTGTTGCTAATTTCTCTCTTTCAGTACTTTTAATGTTTGGGTCCACTCTCTTCTGGTTTGTAGAGTTTTTGCTGAGAAGTCTTATGATAATCTAATGGACCTTCCTTTATAAGTTATTTTTCTCTTTTCCCTAGCTGCCTTAAGTATTCTTTCTTTGTTATCAATTTTTGACAATGTTATTATGATGTTCTTTGGAGTAGGTCTGTTTTGGTTGAGATAACGTCATTCTCTTTGCTTCTTCGATTCAAGGCTCTAACTCTTTCCATAGTCTTGGGAAATTCACATCCAATATTTGTTTGAATAGGCTCTCCATTTATTTCTCCCTCTCTTTTTCTGATATACTCATTATTCTTATATTGCTCTTTCTGATGGAGTCAAACAATTCTTGTAGAGCTCTTTCAAATTTTTAATTTGTGAGTCTCTCTCTTCATCTCTCTGTAACAGCTGTGGTTGCCTGTCTTTGTTGTCACTCATTCTTTCCTCTATCTAGCCTGTTCTATTCACTAAACTTGCTACCTCAGTTTTCAACTCATGTATTAAGTGCTTCATCTCTGTTTTTAATGTTTCAATCTCCTTGGTGAGGCAGTCATTTTTTTTTCTGAGCTTATTAGGTTGCCTATTGGTGTTTTCACACATCTCACTGAGTAATTTTATAACTTTAATTTTGAATTCTCTATCATTTAACTTCAAGGTTTCCATTTGATTGAGAATTTTTCCTAGAGATTTTTTATTTTCTTTCTGAACTATGTTTCTGTCTTATGTAACCATTGTATTTGATTTATTCTTCCTTAATGACATTTGAAAGTTGTATTGTTAAGAAATCTAACAAAAAATAACTAAAAATAAAAAATTTAAGCAAAAAATAAAGAATCTAAAAATAATGACCTGTAAAATAGAAAAAACATAAAAAGAACGAGCAAAAAAAGAAAATAAAAAACATACAAAACACCTATTAGATATAAGAATAAAAATATAAAATTTAAACAATATAAAATTCAAAAGAAAAAGGAAAAAAAAGGAGAAAAAATTAGTTTTGAGAGGTTACTGTTTTCTTCCAGTAAGTGTTGCTGTATTACGAGTTTCAACTCTGAAATTCTTGTGCTGACCTTTGCTGAGATGTTGCTATTGCAATAATGTAAATGTGGCTGCAGTCCACATGGGTGGATGGGGTTTTGTTTGGGCATATGGCTTTACGGCTTTAGCAATGGCCATCTCTGGCCTCCAGACACTCCCTCTGCACATTTTAAAAGACCAGGTACCTAATGCGGGACACTTCCATTCTTCATGGAAGAGAGTAGCCCTGGGGGTTAGTTGTGGGTTCTTTCCCTGTCACACTCTGTACCTGCAAATTGAGTGAGGAATGATCTGGGAGGCTAGTGGCCCACACTTTGATTTTCTCTGTCTCTGTGTCAAGTGCAGGCTTTGGGCAGCCCACAGGAATACTGACCACGACCTCTAATTCTGCCTCTGCTTTGGGTTAGTATCTCTCCCTCTGCCCCTCAATCTCTCCACTCATCCCAGAAAAAGGAGACCCAGTCACTCCAGGCTTCTCCCCTCAACAGTGCCTCAGCAGAGAGGAAACAAACAAACAATTATGTCACTCTGGGAATTTTTCTCTCTGTAGTCCTGGTAAAGAAAAAAAAAACCCAGTCACTTTGGGCTTGTATCTGAAGCTGACTTTAAGTGCATTTTATATTCCACTGCACTCTTCAACCCTTTCCACCTCTTGTCCATTTGGTGTGTGGATCTTTCATGCAATCCTGCGAGCTCAGCCAGGGTTCCTTCATTATATTACAGTTGTTCAATTTGTTGAACACAGTGACACAGAGAATAAAGCATCAACCTGGAGGGCTGAGGCTTCCAGTTTAAAACCCCAGGCTTGCTTGGTCAAAGCACATATGCTCCTCTCTCCTTTCTTTCTCTCTCTCTTCTCTAAAATTAATAAATAAATTTTTTTTTAAATTCTTGAAATTTCAAGGAGAGAATACAGGAGTATCTTGCATGTCACCATTACTCCACTATCTCCTGACTATGACTTTTAATTGTTATGTCAAGTTTTGTTTTGTCTTCTGCCTTCATTAAACTGTAAACTATTTTTTAAAAAGGGGGTTATTACTTAGTCATGAAATTTTATAGTAAAAATTTAAGATTTAGGGAATGCTCACCAAGTGATAGACATTATGCTCAGAGTTTTCTAAATTATCTTTATATTCAAATGATTAGTTTAGTCTACAATCCTTATACTAAGTATATCATAGGATGTTTTAGATACATAGTTCACTATAGAGTGATATTTAAGAAAAAGCATTTAAAGTTAGACATTTCTAAGAAAAAAATGCTGACTCTGCTACTTACTTGATCAGGTACCTTATACTTATTTACAGGTAAATACATTGCATAATACATGTAAAAAAATTGACAGATTGACAAAACATCCTATAGGGTTGATCATTGGCAGTTGTTTATTAAAATAACTGTTTTAACCCAATGCAAGAACTCAGAATGGGTTCTTACCCATATGAGAGCCATGGGTTGTTAAGATTGAGATAAGCTGCTTAACTTTATAATACATATTTTAGTACCTACTTGGGAGGGGTCAGGAAACATGAATCATGATTATCAGCTTTTATACAATTCTTTGTTCTCATAAAAAAAATCCATATTTGAATGTTTAAAAAATCTTTGATTTGCTTGACCAGGTAGTGGCTTAGTGAATAGACCATAGACCTGGAACTCTGAGCATCCAGGTTTGAAGCCCTGAGGGCACTGGCTTGGGAGTGAGCTCATTTGTCTTGAGCACAGGCTTACCAACTTGAGCAGGGGTCACTGGTTTGAGTGCGAGATCATAGATGTGACCTCATTGTCACTGGCTTGAGCTTAAATGTGGCTGATTTGAAACCCAAGGTAACTGGCTTAAGCAAGAGGTCACTGGATCATCTGAAGCCCCCCAGTCAAGGCATGTATGAAAAGCAATTAATAAACAACTATAAAAAATTTGCTGCAACTACAAATTGATGCTTCTTATCTCCTTTCCTGTCTATCTCTCTCTCTCTCTAAAAACAAAACAAAGCAAAAACTAGTTTGATTTTTTCCTCAAATAGAAAAACATTGTTGTTAAAAATGTTTTTTGAACTGTGATTTTAAAATGTACATTAGACTTCCAGTTATTTCTGTAGTTTTATTTCAAAACATTACTCCCATATGTCACTGAGCACAGGGAACCATAAAAGAAAAATGAAAGATTCTGAAAGTAGTATATGGATAACTTGATTACTTAACAGAAAATAACAAAGTGAAAATAATTAGGAGGCTTTTTAGATTTTCAGTTTCTGAAAATTATATTGTTTATCTCCTAATCCTCCCTCTAAAAATTATCACCAAGGGCACATGGCATTATAAGACTGGTCTATATTTCAGATGCATGTGTGGGTGTGAGGCAAAGAGACAAGGAGACAAAGAGAATAAATCTTTCAATGCAGTTTATTATATAATGGCATTGCATTCACCTATAGGGACAAGTGTCATCTGAGTATTACTGTTCACTTAGCAGATCAAAGAGAAGAAAAACAACACAGAGTCTGAAATGTCAAATGCCTGCTTTTTCTTTTCACATATATATTTCAAAACAAAAACCAGACTTTCAAAATAGGATAGGTTGGTTTCATGTGTGCTGCAGCTACCCTGTTTCAGGCTTGTGTTTAGATTGGATCCAAATGCTTCACTGACAGATGTGGGGCACATCCAAATAGTTGCTTCTGGATAAAGTTATTTACACTGAAGTTTGACCCACAAGGGCAACAGAGCATCTAAGTACCCTGGGTAATACTAACAGACAGCTCTACTTTGCTCCAGATCATTTAGATTAAAAAAAAAAGTTTTGTAAACTTCAAAGCTTCTTTCTCCCAGCATGCATACTAGTTTCCATGAAAATAAAAATTTGAAACTTATATCTTTATATCAAAATATCAGAAAACAGGAACTTAGCATTTAGTCTCTGTCTTGGAGGCCTTCAACAAAATTGGTCACATACTTTATTATATTCAATATTTATAGACCAGCAAGGTCAGCAATATGAAGGAAGCAGAAGCGTTACTGCATCGTAAAGGCAGTTTCAAAAAGAATGCAGGGAAGAAGGACTTAGTTTGGTTAGCCATATGTGCTCATCAAGTATGAATATACTTATACAACATGCATTATACTGTATATGTTTGTTCCTAATCCGTTATACACTGTGGTCCTGGAAGTGTCCAGATTGTGAGAACATTTTCCCAGTTCTTGCTTTGTTTTACATGTAAATCTTGAGTTAAACAAAAATTTAAATTTATAATGGTTTAACAAAACTTTCCGGGAAAGTTGGAAGTTTAGGAGAGATATCTCTTTTAATCTTTGATTTAATATGATATTTTAGAGGAAGTCTTCACCTAAGCATGAAACATTTAAAATAAGTAACATCAAAGCCAATATCGCAGCACAGATATTATCCAAGTCCTATGTCATGTTACGAGGGGAAATAGTTCAATAAAATAATATTCAATACAAAAATTTAATCATACATTAAAATAATTAGCTTCTTACACTTGAATTGTAACAAAGAAATATTGTTTCCATTCATCCTTTGCCTTCTTTTAATATTGCTTTCCTTATTATTCAAGTGGAAAAAAACCAGCTTTGAAATTGGAAGGACAGATCTCCCTAACACACACACTATTTGCAAATGAGCCTTCATAGCATTGCACTGAATAAAAACTTGTTTTTATATCATTCATGTGATTCAAATTCTTTGACAAAAAGTAAGTGTATTTTAACAGCTATCAATAACTATAATGAGTACCCTTTACTAAAGATGAACCTGTAATTTAATAGTACTAGATATGGTAATATTTTAAACCATGGTGTTCTTTCATTTACCTTCGATAGTGACAACCTTTGAATTACGGCTATGCCATTGATCTAAATTGCTACTCATTTTACCAGGAAATTTATTATTTATAGACTCCAAGGAACTTTAATACTAATGTGAAGTTCAATCTGAGACAAATAAGGGACTAATTATTAAATGGAGTAAATAAGTTAACATTTATTTTTGGGTTTAGAATGAGAAGAAAGCTTATTATAACAGAAACAGAAAAAAAAGAAGAGAAGAATTCTTTCATATAGACAAGCAGAGGAACAACTTAATTCCAAGCCCAGTGTCCTTCCCCTTGTACTGAAATCATCTGACAGTTATGCCACAAGAGTGACTAAAGGGGGAGAACATTCCTTCTTGCTTGGGAGAATAAAATGTTGCACTAATTTCTTGCTTAAGGAGACCAAGTCAAAGAGGAAGTCAACTAAAGCAGCAGTAAAGAAACTTTTGAAATAATAAATTCTGTTTGTTTTTTTCTTTTACTTCAGTAAGAGTTACCAATCTTTAAAAACGATAATAACATAATATAAATGCTACTGTTCATTTGAAGCATTTCTGAGAAAACTGCTAAAGTCAATCTTTATATGAAATTTAAAATTGTTATTCCCTTTCTTGTGTGGGGGAGAAGAGGTAAAAGAAGTTTTATATATAAATAATTTTTTGCACCAGCAATAATGGCAAATACAACTTTCTTTTTTTTCTGAAGATCTAATTTATTTATATGAAAAATAGCAGATAGTTAAGAATAAGTATAGATTCATTATATTTGTAGATTCTAATTCAGAGATCCTTCACTCTACTTTAAATAAACTGAATAGTAAATCCATATAGATAGACAATTTATCCCACTTAAAATAGTAAAGATATTTCTGTAGATTTTTCTATCAAAGTTGCTTCCTGGTTGTAGAAGAAAAAAAGAGATTAGAAGGTTAGACACGAAAATGTTAACATTGAGTACTTATATGTACCTTTTTGTACCGAGTTCTTATTTGAATGTTGTGCATTTTCTAAAATATTCCAGTAAGAGAAACAAATTTTATTTTTTAATTGTGGGTCTAGTAGTATCATATACTCATTTTTCCTTAAACGTGCAGTTTGACCTTTTAAAATTTACCATCCTGATTCACAATTTTGAGAACAGTAAGACAGATAGATAGTAAGTGCAAGTCAAAATCTACAGTTATTTTTTCATATATTCATTCTAAATTATTTGTTAAATATCTCTGATGTACACATCACTGTTAGGTGCTGTGTAAAACGTAAAGTTGAAAGCATAGCCACTGACCTCTAGGAATAAAAAATGCTACATTCTTTCACTGGTATTTCATACTAGTCATATGTGGTTAGTGGATGTGGTTGCAAGCTCAGTGTTCTAAGAGTAGGCTATGAATACCAAGTGAGAAATTTGGATTTATTTTGTAAGTAAAGAAGAGAGATTGTAGGTTTTCAAATGAACGATATTATCAAAATGACACCTTAGAAAAATATAATTTCTGGCCATGTTTGTTGTACAGCTTTAGAATAGCAGAAGTCAATGTGAAGCATAAGAATTGCAACAGTATTGTCAGTGTGCAAATACTGAGAAAAAACAACCTGTCTCAGTGCTTGGTAACTGTTATAGGGTGAGACTGGAACAGGCGAAGGAAAGAGTGCTGACTGGCCACAGAGAGGATTGAAACAAAATTATTTCTGAAGTTGTTAACTTTGAAGGTTCAGGGAACCATTGTCACGTGATTAATAAAACCTAATTCCTCCATACATGCAAAGGATTGGTGAGGAGTTTTAGTTTTAGCAAGAAAGTTTACAATTGAAATAAGGAGAGAGAAATTCCAAGAATTCTGCTCTTGGCATTAGAGTTTAACAAAAGGACACAAACTAAGAGATTAAGAGCCTATCAGTCATATTTCTGGCCCTATCACTAACCACTTTTTTGTGCCTCTCTTTCTCTGTCAGGGAGGGACTAAGAGAAACCCCACTTCTCTCACATAGATATTCACTGAGGGGAAGAACAAGTGATTAAGTCTTCTCAGAAGGAAATTGACATAGAAATCCTAGCTTCATTATGTTGTGCTCAACAATAACCAACTCACAGAGAAATAATGGCAATGGTTAAAATATCTGAGAAGCAATGCCTAGTAGAAACCGAACAAACTCTATTGTGAAACATAAACTGATCTTCTGAAAAGGAGAGAGAGAAGAGTAAAATCAAAAAGTCTTAGTGCCCTCTTGATGATTTCAAGGTCTGAAATAGTAAATGCATGTCCGTAAGCACGTTTCTTATTTTTCATTTTCTAGGCAGATTAGACCTACAGACTATTACAAGAAGCAAACTCATACGTAGCGGTACCTGGAACAGAATTTGTGAATGAAAAGGGAAAAAACTAGTTACATGACCCCTGAAAATGGGCTTCAGTTAAAAAAAGTTTAAACTTTTTTTTTTCCTAATCCAATTGAACTTATTTTGTTCTCTATTGTCTCATTTAATTCTTCTTTTATTTTGTACAGGGAAAAATTAATATTTTATCTTCTGGTCTATTACTTAAAATTCACATTACATTTTAGATAAACAAAATTAAGTAGGATTTTTTTTTGTAAAAGAACCACCCCCAAAAAAAGTTCAACTACTGAAGAATTTTATGTATTCCTTTTATCATAAATATTTAGTCAGTTGTTGATCTTTATAAAATGAAAACATGCTGATAAAATTATATACCCAAACAAGAGTATAAATGTGTTACAGATTTGATCCAAAGATGTCCTTTTAATCTAAATATTTATTTTTAAAATTAGATCCCTGATTAAATTCACATTTTGTGTTTTAATCATCAGATCATAAAGCATAATTACAGTTCACCAAAATAAAGATAAATCCTGAAAGAAAATATAATTTCTCAATAACAACTGTCAAGTCACAGTGATTGAGAAATACAGATGAGAACTGTGTTCTCATTAACTTGTTTCTCACAATGCTTAGGAGAAAATGGGAAGATGGCAACTAAAATTTTCATGATTGATTTGACAGATCACAATCCAGTTTAAAACTAAAAAAAAATGCACAACATAATTTAAGGGAAACTGAATGCTATTTACTTTAAAAATCAAAAGAATTGAGGATGATAATATATTAAATTGAATTGGGAGACTACGTGAAGAGTCAAAATAAGAAAACAAAACAGAAAATGCTCAATTAAAAACATTAAAATTAGTGCTGAACAAGATAATTTTTGTAAAGGATTAAAAAGAAAATACACTAACTGAGGTTTTGAGAGCATTAATGCATTTAAAGAATAGTGATAGAAATCACTCAATATTAAAAAAAATCCCTTTTGAATGTTGTAGAAGATATTTTATTATTTTTTGAGTAAAGACGGCTTTGAAATAAGTCAACTTACTGTCTTCCTTACAATAATATATACAATAAATGTAACATAACTAAGCAAAATATGAAGATTGAAAGAAGTTTTGGGAGAAAATGTTACTAGGGTCATTTAGACTGCATTTTAAGAAAGAAAAGTCACTAATGCCATTGTTAAGACCCATTTCATAACTAAACAAAAACACCTCCACATTCAAAAGAAAGACTCAATTATATCTGACACGAAAGTGATCATGATCAAAACAGTCTCTCCCTCTACTCCACCCCTTCCCAAATATATATGATTCTATTTTTCTGAGAAAATGGTACACATGCATTTTAAAACAGCTTTTTATTCCATATGAAGTAGGTCACAATGAGCTTAGATTGCAGGCTCCCTGTTTGGGCAGCCAAGGTAATAGTCTCAGGGACTCAGAATGTTAGGATTACTTATTTTACT
The DNA here is from genome assembly GCF_036850765.1 of Saccopteryx bilineata. Taxonomy (NCBI): domain Eukaryota; kingdom Metazoa; phylum Chordata; class Mammalia; order Chiroptera; family Emballonuridae; genus Saccopteryx; species Saccopteryx bilineata. The sequence goes on along the minus strand of NC_089502.1, from coordinate 66,852,349 downwards.
CACACTGCTCCTTCCATTATTGGGTAACTGAAACATGTATAATAATGTTAAGCAGTGCCTCCCCAATACATTTAATTTAAAAAATAATTTCCAGATTTCTTGCTCTTTTATTTAGCAATATTTCCAAGTCATTTCTTTTTCTCTTCCTCTCGCTTAACAAACCTGCAAAATACTAAACTAGTTGAAAAAGTGACTGAAGCTTCTGTTATTTTAGTTTTAAATAGAAATGTTTTTTCAAGTACTAGTGGTAACTAAAGAAGTGAAATCTGAGGCTAAAGAGTATGTTTATTTTATTTGGTGGTACAATTCCTGTGTGTGGAAAGTGGCAGTTCCACATTCCTGCACCCTTAAATAGTTAGTGGTCAGAGTGGACTTATTTTAAGGGCATTTTTCTTAGGCCAACAGAATGTGGTCCAGTTCCTCCCAGATAATTTTCCAGCACTCATTGGCCTTCAAAGTCTTCAGTGCGGCTAGCAAAGGTTTGGTGACTGTTGTGTTGGGATGTATGTGTGTGTGTGTGTGTGTTCATGTGTGCTCACATGCGTACATATGCATGCTGTGTTCACAAGCATCCAATGGTGTGGTTTGAGGAAAACTGGCAAGTTTCAGCTGGGCACCAGGCAATCCTTAGGCAATGATAAGAACCAAGGAGGAGCACAGGGCACTCACTTCCACTGTGCAGCTGCAAAGAATGCTAACTATCAACAGTGTTCTAAAAAAGGGCCAAACTTATAAGAAAGCTACTTCCTTCTGGATCTTATTTCTTTGAGTTTAGCAGGGGATAATAGGTACAGGTGAGAGAGACAATGCTTCCTTAGAACAGTGTTAAATAATACATTTAAAAAACATTTTTTAGGCCCTGGCCGGTTGGCTCAGTGGTAGAGCATCAGCCTGGTGTGCAGGAGTCCCAGCTTCGATTCCCGGCCACGGCACACAGGAGAAGTGCCCATCTGCTTCTTCACCCCTCCCCCTCTCCTTCCTCTCTGTCTCTCTCTTCCCCTCCCGCAGCCGAGGCTCCATTGGAGCAAGGTTGGCCCGGTGCTGAGGATGGCTTCATGGCCTCTGCCTCAGGCACTAGAATGGCTCTGGTTGCAACAGAGCATCGCCCCCTGGTGGGTGTGCCGGGTGGATCCCGGTCGGGTGCATGCGGGAGTCTGTCTGACTGCCTCCCTGTTTCCAACTTCACAAAAACAAAACAAAACATTTTTTAGTCTCTTAACCTCCTTTTCAAATGTCTACTTACTACCAAGCTTCCCTTTCTTTTTCCTAATTCACGTCTCTTATTTCCATCTGTTTCTCAATTATTTACTACAAAAGGACTCTTTAATAATCATGAATTATTGGCCTAAAATGATGAGGTAATGGGCCTCCTCAAAATTACATCTCATAGACATAAGTGTCTACTGACTAATCCTTATGCAAGACTGATCTTATTTAAAGTAATCTCTTTAAACCAGTGCATACTGCTACAGCTTTTGGGGGGAAAAAAAGCACTCAACAAATTCTTGCTGGTGTTTTGGGTAACTAACTTTACCATAGACCTAAAAAAATACATATGAGCCTGCTTAACTTAGCTATAGTTTAGAATGTAACAATCCCATGACCACCAAATTTCATATGTGAAACTAAGGGCATTGTTTTTACTTAAGAAACATCATGGAATATACAGAATATATATAACTCTCCTAGATTTCAGGAGTCTTAGCTTTCTGTTCTACATGCTTTGGCATGATGTCTAGGCAGTGCACTCAGTCATTTATTTCACATCCGTGTTTCTGGCCAATGGCTACACAAAAGCAAAACTGTTTATATTAATTTTTATTATCTTTAAAATTTTTTAAATTGATTTATTTTGGCCAAAGAGGAAGGAGGGGGGGGGACATCAATCCATTCCTGTATGTGCCCTGACCAGGGAACAAAACAGCAACCTCTGCACTTCCGGCTGATGCTCTAACAAGCAGAGCTATCCGGTCAGGGCAATTTTTAGTATCTTGCATTTTTTGCATTCTCTAGAAATCTTGATTGGATTTTTAAATTTTTTTTTCTGTTTCTGCTACATAAGTATTTGAAGGATGACAAGCACCAATGGGTAAAAGATGCACTAGTATTTTTTTTTCCCAGTATGCTCAGCATCACCATTCCAAATGTTTCTCACAAATTTTGAAAGATCTGAGGAAATAAAAGTTTAGATCAAGTTATTTGGTTTCTGTACTTTCAATATTTACATCTATATTATCTATCTCTATATATGTATGTATATATAATATATATTATTGATATATATGTGTATGTGTGTATATATATAATCTAACATCTATCTATCTATCTATCTATCATCTATCTATCTATCTATCTATCTATCTATCTATCTATCTATCTATCATCTATCCATCATCTATCATCTAACTAGCTTACTACTTATCTGTTTTTCATCATTTATCTATCCTAAAGTTTAAAAAAATATATCAAAGCCATTTCGTTTGCTCTCTTTAAAGCCTATGAAATAAATTAGCTCTAGACTTTAAAAAGGAAGTAATTAGGCCACATATTGCAATTTCAGAAAGTGCCTAATTAGGTCATTCATTGCTTTATGCTTGTTTTTCAAATATCCAAAAGAAATAGAAACAAGAAGCAAGACGATATAGTGTGACTCCTTAAACCCTCAGAAAATTTCTATATATGATTTTCATTTGATACAAACATTCCTCACATCAAACTCAGTAAAAGATCAGTGTGTATATTGGGATGTAATGCTAAAGGAATTAGGACAACAATGACAAATGAGATGAAACCCAATAAATAAATGATTTAATTGTCATCAAAATGGATTATGTATTTAGGGAATATTATTTCATCCAAATAGAGGAGGCTTGGCTTGGATTTCCAACTGCCCATATTTAGTCATTCACTCCTTTTAGTTCACAAGGGGCAGTCAATCCAAATTACCTATCCTATATGACTCTCTCTGCCTCCAGCTTTTTGTTCCCTATTCATTCCTTGTACAAAGCCTAGCCTATAGAAAGAGTGGCTTGGGGGCGCCTGGAGGCATCTTACGTCAATGGCTTTGAATTCTCCGTTTAACTCTTCAACTGATTAATATTCTGTGTAGCCAGAAGCCAGCCTGACTCAGGGCCTGGGTTTAAAGAGCAGATGGATTATGGCCACCGCTCCTCAATTGATTCATTATTTAGGCCATTAATTTTCTTCTCACTAAAAACATCTGGCGTCTGATGCTTGGGGATAAACTGACATTAACTGCAAGATAGTTTAATAACAGGTTCATCATCTATGATTGCAGGTTAAAACCACAGACAAGAGTTCAGAAAGCATGCAAGTATTTCAAAAGAAAGAGTACTATATAATCTGCTTGGTTTAGAAGCATTCTTAGAAAAATAATTTTGTTTTGTTATTTTCAATAAAATTTCATTCACCTTTTGGCAATGTGACATCTCTAAACATTTTAATTGAGAAAATAAATATTAAAAAACTTTACACACAAACTGTGAAGTGTGATATAACATGAAGTTGATTTATAATTTTTATTCCTGAAAAATTCTATTTGAACCAGGTGGTAAGAAGATAGACAAATTAATAACATTATTATTTTAGGTCAGCGATTTGTACACTGGTTTGCCATAAGAATTTTCAAAACATGCAAATGCCTGACTATTTAGTCAGGGGCACTGACCTTTTTCACTCTGAGTGTTAAATAATAAATGACAGCAGACAACAAAACAATAGCTATCTGGTGTGAATGAATCAAAATTATACCTATTTTTTTGTGAGATCGGCAAAAAATGTATTATTTGATATGCTGCAGAATATTATTAGCTAGTTTATATGTGCCCTGAGATGAAAAAAGTTGAAAATTGCTCTTTTAGATTATTGGATCGATAATGGTTAATTGAATATATTTCTTTTTTATATCATGTAATAGTTTATGTTTATTTGCCACTTTCTACTTCCAGATACTACTAAATCATGTTTTGTAAATTAATCTGACACCGGTCAAACTAGCTAAAGAGTGCCTACTACTTTTTTCTCCCTCTGATCCTAAAACTTTTTTTCTTTTTAGTGTTTCAACAGCTTTTGCCTGTTAAAATACTGTTTTAGGATAAGGTTCTGCTATTAGTCATTTACATCTTAGGATAACTGTGTCCTCTCTCTTATAAAGAATTTGCAGTTAACAGCTAATATTTCACTTTGAAATAAAAGGACTCTGGCAAAGGAACTTAGATTGATAATAAATGGACAAAATTTATGCGTGCACACATATGTGTATATTTTCTGTCATTTCCTGCTTCCTGCCATCTCTGAAATCACCTTTGCATAAATGGCTGGCTATTCTGCCTCTGTACCTAACTGTCTGTATTGGTGGCAGGCGAGTGTTTGGCACCAATCTATAAGAAGTCAAGTGCTCAGATTAGTTGCCAAAAATAAATAGTTGTGTGGGTAGACCTAGCAAGACATTCACAACAGACATCTGGCTTGGACCATTCCTGTGGGCTATGGCTTCAACATGTTTCCTCCTACTATTCCTCTATTCTATGCAATGCTTGCTGGAAAACTGCCCAAAGGTGAATTTACTAAGAAGGGTGAATGAGACTACAGTGATCAGCCTCAGATTTGTAAACCAGCACACCACCCAAGTCTTAAGTCAGCAGAAGCTGTATGAGTCAATGAGCAGAGTGATTTGCTAGGCAAGTAAAGTCCCAACAGAAATGACTGGCTATTTTAAAGGTCTGTATCCCAAATCAAATGAACTTTTCTCCAAGTTCTCTTTGTAAAGAGATAAAGAGGATCCTTGCAATCATTCTCTTTAAATAGTCCCTTTCTTTCTTTCCTATACCCTATGTTTTGGTAGATATTTTTTCTAGGTTGAAAATGTTCTAGCATATGAAACCTTTAGAATGTATGTTCAAGTAAGGGATGAGAATTACGCCTGTTATTTAGTGGTAAAGTTAAAAATAAGATAATTAAAGTATATTTTAGAGATTGGGACAGCCAATGTCATTTCTGAGGAAAAATTTAGTCAACTGGTCTTCTGGCAATTTGAATTATTCATCCTCCCCTGTTCTTCTGCTCACTGCTTACCACTGCGTGGCACATTTGTACCCATTATGAAATTTCTAGAGTTGATGAAATGCTTTGTACCACTTGTAAAATTTCTAGAATTAATGAATTGCATTAAACTTGTGGAAAAGAAAAATTCCAAGATTAAGAAATTTTATAGATCAGTTTTGTTTCAAGAAAGGGTTATATGACAAACATAAGACAGGCTGGTCATTTTCTATTTTGCTAAATAATAATTTAATGTTATATATTTATACTTGCTGCAAGAAATTTTTAACACCAATTAAAATAACATAGACAAAATTTCAGGTAAAAATATTACTCTATTGTTCATATTTTTTGTGTGTTTCAATTTGACATAGGTCCTTTGGCATCTAGAGGAGGACTGGTAGTTAGGAATCAGTAGTGCAGACATTATTTGGATTTTGTAATTTATGTTCATGATAGTTGCATCCACAGTTGGCTTAAAATACTATATTAGCTGCTGAATTCAAAAGGGTTTACCACATTTAATTGTGATTATAAGACTGACCTTGCTGAATGATTTTCATACATATGTCTGTATGTTGTCTAAATGGTACCATGAAAACCCCTCTCCTGGATTACAAGTTGTCCTTACTTAAATTATCTAAAAACAAATATTCTTTAAAAATTAAAATACTTCTGGAAAGTTAACCTCATACTACAAAAGTCATCACTAGGTTCTCTTTTTAAGTCAAGTTCTTTCCTCTTAAAAGTTAGCTTTACCAAAGATACTGAAAGAGTGAAAGCTGTAAAGGTATAAGGGCAAGGTTGAATGACTGAAGGGTATTTCAGAACATGGAAGAGAGGGACAGAGCTCTACCCTAGATATCCTTAAAGTCCGAGTGTTCTTGGCATCTAGAAAATAAAACATAGAAGTTTCAGAAATGATATCTGAGATTACTAATCTAAATTTTAACTTTGCCTAAGGTATTGAGATTGTAGACCAAATATTAAATTCTCCACTTTTCACAGTGTAATAAGTCCTCACTTAATGTGGTCCATAAGTTTTTGGAAACTGAGTTTAAGTGAAACAACATAAAACAAAACCAATTTTGCTGTCGGCTAATTGATAAAAAACAAGAGTTTAATTCCTACAGAATATTTCTGATCACCAGAAATGTCACCAAAATTCTATATACATACTCAAAATACTTCTCACATAAAATATTGTAAAATGTAAGGTTCACATACATTTAAGAAAGATTAAATACAAGTAAGATAATTATATTCTAATCTGCTTATTCCAGTTCAGAGACACAGGTAGCCCAAATCTATTCAGGCAATTTAAGGCACAAAGTGGGAACCAACCTTGGACAGGATTGGAGAATGCCCTCAAACACACATCCACATTCATTCATACTGCGACAATTTAGACACTAATTAGCATACCATGCATATCTTTAGGCTGCGGCAGGAAACCATAGTACCAGGAATAAACCCACAAAAATTTGAGGGAACATGGAAACTCCACATAGACAATGGACCTCCAGAAATTGATTTTTTTCATCAAGGATATAACAAAACAATGTTGAATGAATTGGCATTATTCTAGGATCTGCTTTTTTCACTCTATCTCCTATTATTCTTACCCAAATATTTACAGAATATGCAATGTTAAAGAGTATTATTTATGATATGATGTTACCTACAATATAACAGTTTATGCACATCTAACTATAGCTTTTCTTTTTTTTTTTTTAATAAATTTTTATTAATGGTAATGGGATGACATTAATAAATCAGGGTACATATATTCAAAGAAAACATGTCTAGGTTATTTTGTCATCAAATTATGTTGCAAACCCCTCGCCCAAAGTCAGATTGTCCTCCGTCACCCTCTATCTAGTTCTCTGTGCCCCTCCCCCTCCCCCTAACTCTCTCCCTCCCTCCCTCCCATGTCCTCCGTCCCCCCCCACCCTTGCTAACCACCACACTCTTGTCCATGTCTTTTAGTCTCATTTTTATGTTCCACCAATGTATGGAATCATGTAGTTCTTGTTTTTTTCTGATTTGCTTATTTCACTCCTTATAATGTTATCAAGATCCCACCATTTTGCTGTAAATGATCTGATGTCATCATTTCTTATGGCTGAGTAGTATTCCATAGTGTATATGTGCCACATCTTCTTTATCCAGTCTTCTATTGAAGGGCTTTTTGGTTGTTTCCATGTCTTGGCCACTGTGAACAGTGCTGCAATGAACATGGGGCTACATGTGTCTTCACGTATCAATGTTTCTGAGGTTTTGGGGTATATACCCAGTAGAGGGATTGCTGGGTCATAAGGTAGTTCTATTTGCAGTTTTTTGAGGAACCACCATACTTTCCTCCATAATGGTTGTACTACTTTACAGTCCCACCAACAGTGAATGAGGGTTCCTTTTTCTCCACAGCCTCTCCAACATTTGCTATTACCCGTCTTGTTGATAATAGCTAATCTAACAGGAGTGAGGTGGTATCTCATTGTAGTTTTGATTTGCATTTCTCTAATAACTAATGAAGCTGAGCATCTTTTCATATATCTGTTGGCTATTTGTATCTCTTCCTGGGAGAAGTGTCTGTTCATGTCCTCTTCCCATTTTTTTATTGGATTGTTTGTTTGTTTGTTGTTGAGTTTTATGAGTTCTTTGTAAATTTTGGATATTAGGCCCTTATCTGAGCTGTCGTTTGAAAATATCAGTTCCCATATAGTTGGCTGTCTGTTTATTTTGATATCAGTTTCTCTTGCTGAGCAAAAACTTTTAATTCTGATGTAGTCCCATTCATTTATCTTTGCCTTCACTTCTCTTGCCATTGGAGTCAAGTTCATAAAATGTTCTTTAAAACCCAGGTCCATGACTTTAGTACCTATGTCTTCTTCTATGTACTTTATTGTTTCAGGTCTTATATTTAGGTCTTTGATCCATTTTGAATTAATTTTAGTACACGGGGACAGGCTGTAGTCGAGTTTCATTCTTTTGCATGTGGCTTTCCAGTTTTCCCAACACCATTTGTTGAAGAGGCTTTCTTTTCTCCATTGTGTGTTGTTGGCCCCTTTATCAAAGATTATTTGACCATATATATGTGGTTTTATTTCTGGGCTTTCTATTCTGTTCCATTGGTCTGAGTGTCTATTTTTTTGCCAATACCATGCTGTTTTGATTATCATGGCCCTATAATATAGTTTAAAGTCAGGTATTGTAATGCCCCCAGCTTCATTCTTTTTCCTTAGGATTGTTTTGGCTATTCGGGGTTTTTTATAGTTCCATATAAATCTGATGATTTTTTGTTCCATTTCTTTAAAAAATCTCATAGGGATTTTGATGGGAATTGCATTAAATTTGTATATTGCTTTGGGTAATATGGCCATTTTGATTATATTTATTCTTCCTATCCAAGAACAAGGAATATTTTTCCATCTCATTGTATCTTTTTCGATTTCCCTTAACAATGCTTTGTAATTTTCATTATATAGGTCCTTTACGTTCTTTGTTATGTTTACCCCTAGGTATTTTATTTTTTTGTTGCAATCGTGAAGGGGATTATTTTTTTGAGTTCGTTTTCTAATATTTCATTGTTGGCATATAGAAAGGCTATGGACTTTTGTATGTTAATTTTGTATCCTGCGACCTTACTGTATTGGTTTATTGTTTCTAATAATCTTTTTGTGGAGTCCTTCGGGTTTTCGATGTATAGGATCATATCATCAGCAAAAAGTGATAGCTTTACTTCTTCTTTTCCGATATGGATGCCTTTTATTTCTTTGTCTTGTCTGATTGCTCTGGCCAGAACTTCTAGCACCACGTTGAATAAGAGTGGAGAGAGTGGACAACCCTGTCTTGTTCCTGATTTAAGGTAGAAAGTCCTCAGTTTTATGCCGTTTAATAGGATGTTGGCTGATGGTTTATCATATATGGCCTTTATCATGTTGAGATATTTTCCTTCTATACCCATTTTGTTGAGAGTCTTAAACATAAAATTGTTTTGTATTTTATCAAAAGCCTTTTCTGCATCTATTGATAAGATCATGTGGTTTTTGTTCTTTGTTTTGTTGATATGGTGTATTACGTTAACCGTTTTGCATATGTTGAACCATCCTTGAGATTCTGGGATGAATCCCACTTGATCATGATGTATTATTTTTTTCATATGTTGTTGTATTCGGTTTGCCAGTATTTTGTTTAGTATTTTAGCATCTGTATTCATTAGAGATATTGGTCTGTAGTTTTCTTTCTTTGTGCCATCCTTGCCAGGTTTTGGTATGAGGGTTATGTTGGCCTCATAAAATGTGTTTGGAAGTATTGCTTCTTCTTCAATTTTTTGGAAGACTTTGAGTAGAATAGGAACCAAGTCTTCTTTGAATGTTTGATAGAATTCACTAGTATAACTGTCTGGGCCTGGACTTTTATTTTTGGGGAGATTTTTAATAGTTTTTTCTATTTCCTCCCTGCTGATTGATCTGTTTAGGCTTTCTGCTTCTTCATGACTCAGTCTAGGAAGGTTGTATTGTTCTAGGAATTTATCCATTTCTTCTAGATTGTTGTATTTGGTGGCATATAATTTTTCATAGTATTCTACAATAATTCTTTGTATATCTATGATGTCTGTGGTGATCTCTCCTCTTTCATTTTGGATTTTATTTATTTGAGTCCTGTATCTTTTTTCCTTGGTGAGTCTTGCCAAGGGTTTGTCAATTTTGTTGATCTTTTTAAAGAACCAGCTCCTTGTTTTATTGATTTTTTCTATAGTTTTTCTGTTCTCTATTTCATTTATTTCTGCTCTGATTTTTATTATCTCCTTTCTTCGGCTGGTTTTGGGTTGTCTTTGTTCTTCTTTTTCTAGTTCCTTAAGATGTGAAGTTAAGTGGTTTACTTCGGCTCTCTCTTGTTTGTTCATATAGGCCTGAAGTGATATGAACTTTCCTCTTATTACTGCTTTTGCTGCATCCCAGAGATTCTGATATGTCGTATTTTCATTTTCATTTGTCTGTATATATCTTTTGATTTCTGCGCTTATTTCTTCTTTGACCCATTCATTTTTTAGAAGTATGTTGTTTAGTTTCCACATTTTTGTGGGTTTTTCCCCCTCTTTTTTGCAGTTGAATTCTAGTTTCAAGGCTTTATGATCAGAAAATATGCTTGGTACAAATTTGCTGATATTGTCTTTGTGGCCCAACATATGGTCAATTCTTGAGAATGTTCCATGTACACTAGAGAAAAATGTATACTCTGTTGCTTTGGGATGAAGTGTCCTGTAGATGTCTATCATATCCAGGTGTTCTAGTATTTCGTTTAAGGCCACTATATCTTTATTGATTCTCTGTTTGGATGACCGATCTAGAGCCGTCAGCGGTGTATTGAGGTCTCCAAGTATGATTGTATTTTTGTTAGTTTTTGTTTTAAGGTCAATAAGTAGCTGTCTTATATATTTTGGTGCTCCTTGGTTTGGTGCATATATATTAAGGATTGTTATGTCTTCTTGATTCAACTTCCCCTTAATCATTATGAAATGACCATTTTTGTCTCTGAGTACTTTTTCTGTCTTGTAGTCAGCATTATTAGATATGAGTATTGCTACGCCTGCTTTTTTTTGGGTGTTGTTTGCTTGGAGTATTGTTTTCCAGCCTTTCACTTTGAATTTGTTTTTATCCTTGTTGCTTAGATGTGTTTCTTGTAGGCAGCATATAGTTGGATTTTCTTTTTTAATCCATTCTGCTACTCTGTGTCTTTTTATTGGTAAATTTAATCCATTTACATTTAGTGTAATTATTGACACTTGTGGGTTCCCTACTGCCATTTTATAAATTGCTTTCTATTAGTTTTGTATCTAGTTTGATTCTTCTCTTTTGTTTTTCTATCATTTGTTTTTGTTTGTTTGTGTTCCATACTTCTTTCCTCTGTTGCTACCTTTTTTAAGTCAAGTGTTTTTGTGGTGGTTTTTTCAAGGGTGGTTACCATTAAGTAATGAAAAGGGTACCTACCATATTCATTGTAGTACCCTATCTTATAAGTATTTCTGCACTTCATCATCCTTTGCTACTGTTAATCTCCATCCTCTCCCCCCTTTTTTTCCTTTGTTGTCACAGTTTAAGTTTGGTTTTATTGTGTTCTTGGTGGAGCTGTTACTTGTGGTGTTGTTTTCTTTTGTTCTTTGAATCTGGTTGGGAAACCCCCCTTAGTATTTCCTGGAGTGGGGGCTTTCTGTTGATAAATTCTCTCATCTTTTCTGTATTTGTGAATGTTTTTATATCTCCTTCATACTTGAAGGATAGCTTTGATGGGTATAGTATTCTTGGCTGAAAGTTCCTCTCTTTCAGGGCTTTAAATATTGGGGTCCACTCTCTTCTAGCTTGTAGAGTTTCTGCTGAGAAATCTGATGATAATCTAATAGGCCTTCCTTTATATGTTGTACTCTTCTTTTCCCTGGCTGCCTTGAGAATTGTTTCTTTGTCATTGGTTTGTGTCATCTTTATTATGATGTGCCTTGGAGTGGGTTTGTTGGGGTTAAGAAAACTTGGTGTTCTGTTTGCTTCTTGAATTTGAGGCTTTAGTTCCTTCCACAGGCTTGGGAAGTTCTCGTCTATTATTTGTTTGAGTATATTCTCCATTCCATTTTCTTTCTCTTCTCCCTCTGATATACCTATTATTCTTATGTTATTCTTTCTGATGGAGTCAGACAATTCCTGTAGGGCTTTCTCATTTTTTATTATTTTTGAGTCTCTTTCTTCTTCTCTCTGTTGTGCCTCAAGTTGTTTGTCTTCTATTTCACTAATCCTATCTTCAATCTGGGCTGTTCTGTTAGCTAAGCTTGTTACCTCGTTTTTCAGCTCGTGAATTGAGTTTTTCATTTCTGTTTGATTTGTTTTTATAGTTTCAATTTCCTTGGTAATATATTCTTTGTGTTCATTGAGTTGTTTTCTGATCTCCCTATATTGCCTTTCTGTGTTTTCTTGTATATCTCTGAGTATTTTTAAGATTTCTATTTCAAATTCTCTGTCATTTAGCTCCAAGGCTTCCAATATGTTAAGTCTTTTCTCCATAGATTTTTCCACATCTATTTGTGTTACCTCTCTTCCTTTTGTATCCATAATATTCGATTTCCTCTTTCTTATCGGCATCTGAGGGTGGTCTTATTGATAGCACTAATTAGAATTAATAAAGAGTAAAAAGAAAAAAAAAAGGGTAAAACACCCCACAAAAAAAACAGTAATAATTTATTATTTCCCCCTTTTTTTCTCTCTTCTCTTTCCCTCCTCTCCCCTCCTCAGGGAAATATCGTGCCTATAATGGAGGGCTTGATTTGGGGTGAAGAGTTCAAGGGGCAAAAAAAAGGGAGTAGGGACCTACTAAATGCAAAAAAAAAAAAAAAGGAAGAAAATCTTAGACAAGCATAAGATGATTTGCTTGTAAGTGATGGTCAACTAAGAGATATAATGAGAGGGATAAGAGGGAATCAGAAAAAAGGACCAAAAAAGAATAATAAAGAAGAAAAAATAAAAATAATAAGTAAAAATCTGTTGTATTAAGTGGAGCGAAGACTAAATACAATGGAGACCTTGGGTTGGGAGGACCCAAAATGCCACAAAAATAAACAAACAAGAGAAAAAAAATAAAAACAAAAGCAAAAAAGAGAAATAAAGCCAAAAAAAAGCCTTGAGTCCCAAATTAACTAATTTGTTCGTGATTGAGGATTATATGGGAGGAAAGTAAAATGAGAAAAGAAAAAACAAATAGAAAGGAAAAAATAAGAAAAAGAGAAAAACGAAGGAAGAAATAAAATAGGAGGAGAAAAAAACAAAATAAAGCAAGACAAAAAAAAAAACAAAAAAAAAACAAAAGAGGAGAGAGTGAGAGTTAAGTGTTTTGGAGTATAACCTTAAAGGAGGGTGAGGATGAAGAAGAAAAATAAAATGCAACACTCATGGGTAGTGTAGTTCAAGAAAGGGGAAGCATAAGATGGGCAGAGAATAGAAGGACCAAGGTGGAGGAAATAAAGGCAAAAAGATAGAAGAAACAAACAACAACAACAACAAAAAAAAATTAGTGGATCAAGTTGTAAAGTCTGTGGGTTTTTCTTGATTTTGAGAGGTTAACTTCTTCCTTTTTCTTTTCTCTCCCTCTTCCTAGTCGGTGACTCTGTACCCCAGGCTTTGCCCCTGTGTCACTCTTAGGTAGGGATTTGCAGTTGATGGGATTCTATGGCAATGTCATATAATTGGTTTTAGTCTTGCTGGAAGTAAAGGCTTGTTGGCGTTTGCAGGGTCCAACGATGAGAGAGTTTGCTTTCCTGGATTCTCTCTCCTAGTCCCCCCTTTCTGAATTAGCAGCCTGGTGATCCAGCTATAAGGCTGCAACTGCTTCTGCCTGGGGAGTAAGAGGCTCAAAGAGCTGGGAAATCCCCACTCTATCCCCACTCAGTGCAAGGCTTTGGGAAAGGCTCTGAGAGTCAGGGCCTCCAGTGTAATCAGGCGGGGGTGGGAGTCAATTGTTGTCAAGGTGACTGTTCAGCGCCTATCATTTAGTTGGACCTCTCAACCCAGGCTTTCCACACTTTGTAGCCTGTTTTTGCAGGGAAGAAGAGGCACTAGTCTCTGCTTACGACTAGTGTAGTATAGACCTTATTATCTGCCAAGTCCTTCTTGTTAGCGTTTATCCCTGAATATGGAGGCTCTATCAATCAGAAGTTGCCCCCGCCCCTTTAGTGAGAGGCACTAAAAAAATATCACGCCTCTTGTCTTGGATCGCTGAACTGAGAGAGATCTTATCAATTAGAACCGAGGGTGCGCAGATTTTATGGGTTAAGCTAATTTCAGTGATTGGGTCGCAGCTGTGCTTCCGAAGGTATTTTAGGCTGCCTGCGCGCGCCCCTCCCCCAACGCTTGATTGTTAGCTTGAATGGCTGGGTGAGGTGCCCCGCCCACAGAGAGAATCTCCCAAGCCTCTCCCGCTCGCCCCGCCTCTGGCGGCTGGACCGCACCAGGCACAGGATAATGGAGCCCCCTGGGTGTGCAGGCCAGCAGGGCGCCCTGTGCGCGTGGAATGCCCAAGGCACGCGCGCAAATGGGGCGCTCCGGGCACCGGTGGCCGGCGACCCCCACTCGCAGTGTGCGGGCCGCTGGGAACGTCAGCGGTGCTCAACCGGACCGGGCGGGCGCGCGGCGGCTCGCGGTGGCGGCTCGTGGCGGCCGCTCGCGGTGGCGGTTTGCGGCGGCCGCTCGTGGTGGCGGCTCGCGGGGGCTCGCAGCAGCTCACGGTGGCGGCTCGCGGCAGCTCGCGGTTCCCAAGTATATGGGCTGACTCACCGCAGGCGCACTCCCTCGCGGCTTGAATGAGCGTCGCTGCGGTAGCTTCCTCCACACCCTCGTCTCTCAGATTCAAGTGATAACAGTCCTTTTGCTTTCAGTTTGTGTGGATCTCTGGAATGCTCTGAGGATAAATTTTTCTGTTTCTAGTTGATAAATTTGTTGTGATTTAGGGGAGAGCTGTCGGACGCGCTTCTCACGGCGCCATTTCCGTGACGTCACTCTCCTATAGCTTTTCTTAATTAGTTTAGGAGGGGATCAGCCTGCCACTGGGTATGACAGCTCTTAAGGTAACTATATACTTCGTGTACCATGTTAGTTCTCATTTTATTGAGATTCACACCAAGCACTCACTTTATAACCATGGAAAGAGCAGCTGTTTATTTTTGTTGAATGTAAAAGCACCTGTATATCTATCCAATTTCAATGAAGACTATCTTCCTGTATCTTGCTTTAGTTTCTTGACATTTGGTTACACATACTACTATAAAAAAGTGACTCTTCACCAACATGAGAAAATTACCTTAATATTTCTTAAATATCCCCATGTTTCTTTTATCAGAAATTTTAGAACCTGGACTTTCTATGACCTCCTGGTTCCTCAGAGATGGTTGAGTACAGTATATAAATCATACTCTTGGCCATATATTTTTAAACCCTAGTGTTTTCTGAAATTATCTTAATATTTTATTGATTAAAATTAGTACCTAGTATATTGTTGACATTCAATTTATGCCTGTTACATGTCAGGAAAATGAAGAGTGCACTCATAATAGTCTAGTGTAATTCCCTATGCAGTTGGGAAGAATAAATATAATCACCCAGCTACAATATGGTACAATAGTCACATTCACTTAGTACAAAATGAAACACTGTTTATCATGTGATTCCTTCATACACTCCAGATTTTACTCAACAATCTAGAAAAAGAAAAAAGAATGGCAATGATTCTGTTGGGTGAAATTGACTCACCTGAGAATGGGGGAAATTAGAATGATGGAGAAAACATTGAAGCATTGTCTCTATAACTACTTTCCATAAACTTTATCAGTCCTTCACTTTCCATCAGTCATTATGGGTGAACTGTTAATTCACAGTTTCTAAACTCAAATGCAATCTGTTTTTCAAAAAGTTGTTTTTATTTTGGGCCCAAATACAATGTACCATAACATTAAACTTATTAGTCAAATTAAGTTTGCCAGATAAGATACAAGACTCTTTCATATTTTTATTCTCTAAATCTGGAAACCATAGATAGGGAAAATGGGTGTTAGTGTACCATTATGTTTAAGAATACATGCTGTAATGTGATACACTCTAGTTCATACACTGGCTTTAGCATATATGTAGTAGTAATATAATCTTAGAAAAATTATTTAACCTCTCTAAGTCCCAGTGTCTTCAACTATAAATGGAGATCATGATAACATTTAGTTCACTGGATTTTCTTACATTAAATTAGATCATTTATATAAATTGGTTAATCCAATGTACTCATTGCTCAATGACTATTCTTTTTAATTTAGTGGGCCTACTTACATTAACTACTTTAGCAGGTTGTTTCAAAACTACAGGATTGTCTGACCAGGTGGTGGTGCAGTGGATAGAGCATTGACCTGGGATGCTAAGGACGCAGGTTTGAAACCCTGAGGTCACTGGCTGGAGTGTGGGTTCATTTGGCTTGACCTAAGGCTCGCCAGCTTGAGTACAGGGTCATTGGCTTCAATGTGGGATCATAGACATGACCCCATTGTTACTGGTTTGAGGCCAAAAGTCACTGACTTGAAGCCAAAGGTTGCTGGATTGAGTCACTGGCTCTGCTGTAACTCCCCAGTCAAAGCACATATGAGAAAGCAATCAATGAACAACTAAGTTGCCACAACAAAGAATTGATGCTTCTCATCTCTCTCCCTTCCTATCTGTCTGTCCCTGCCTGTCTCTCTCTCTCTCTCTCTCTCTTGCTCTCCCTCTCTCTCTCTCTCTCTCTCTCTCAAATAAATAAATAAATAAATAAATGAATGAATGAATGAATGAATGAATGAAAAAGACAACTCGGGATTATTACCCCGAAGTAAACAAGAGGCAATATATAAGAAACTTTAAGTGAAATTTAGTGAATGATGCTCTCAGGCAGGCTCTGATTACTGCCTGAATTTCTCTGATCAAAATCATTAATATAGCAGTGTTTGTTCAGTCAGTACTAGAGAAGTCATTTTCAAGTATTTGAGGTAGACAAATAATTGAATTTTACTAAAACAAAAATTGGAATCATACTCGAGTAACAAAGTTGCCATATTTATGTGAATTTTCTTGTTCAATACAATGCAACTCTTCAGAAATTTTAAAATAATTTAGCTCTGTATCTTTCAACCCTCTCATTTATGCACTCATACTTACTTGATAACTCTAGTACCACTCTATTAGTTTTTTTATGGCTCCCTTCAAAATACTAAAAGACTAAGGATCTTGGGCAGAAATGTATCTTTTCAGGGTTCTGGAGGCTAGAAGCCCAAATTCAAGATATTACCCAAAGCAATATACAAATTTAATGCAATTCCCATCAAAATTCCAATGACATTTTTTAAAGAAATAGAGCAAAAAATCATCAGATTTATATGGAACTATAAAAAACCCCGAATAGCCAAAGCAATCCTAAAGAAAAAGAATGAAGCTGGGGGCATAACAATACCTGACTTCAAACTCTATTATAGGGCCACGACAATCAAAACAGCATGGTATTGGCAGAAAAATAGACACTCAGACCAATGGAACAGAATAGAAAGTCCAGAAATAAAACCACATATATATAGTCAAATAATTTTTGATAAAGGGGCCAACAACACACAATGGAGAAAAGAAAGCCTCTTCAATAAATGGTGCTGGGAAAACTGGAAAGCCACATGCAAAAGAATGAAACTGGACTACAGTCTCTCCCCCTGTACAAAAATTAACTCAAAATGGATCAAAGATCTAAACATAAGACCTGAAACAATTAAGTACATAGAAGAAGACATAGGTACTCAACTCATGGACCTGGGTTTTAAAGAGCATTTTATGAATTTGACTCCAATGGCAAGAAAGTGAAGGCAAAAATTAATGAATGGGACTACATCAGACTAAGAAGTTTTTGCTCAGCAAGGGAAACTGATAACAAAATAAACAGAAAGCCAACTAAATGGGAAATGATATTTTCAAACAACAGCTCAGATAAGGGCCTAATATCCAAAATATACAAAGAACTCATAAAACTCAACAACAAACAAACAAACAATCCAGTAAAAAAATGGGAAGAGGATATGAATAGACACTTCTCCCAGGAAGAAATACAAATAGCCAACAGATATATGAAAAGATGCTCATCTTCTTTAGCTATTAGAGAAATGCAAATCAAAACGGCAATGAGATACCACCTCACACCTGTTCGATTAGCTGTTATTAGCAAGTCAGGTAATAGCAAATGTTGGAGAGGCTGTGGAGAAAAAGGAACCCTCATACACTGTTGGTGGGAATGTAAAGTAGTACAAGCATTATGGAAGAAAGTATGGTGGTTCCTCAAAAAACTGCAAATAGAACTACCTTATGACCCAGCAATCCCTCTACTGGGTATATATCCCCAAAACTCAGAAACATTGATACGTAAAGACACATGCAGCCCCATGTTTATTGCAGCATTGTTCACAGTGGCCAGGACATGGAAACAACCAAAAAGCCCATCAATAGATGACTGGATAAAGAAGATGTGGCACATATACACTATGGAATACTACTCAGCCATAAGAAATGATGACATCGGAACATTTACAGCAAAATGGTGGGATCTTGATAACATGATACGAAGCGAAATAAGTAAATCAGAAAAAAACAGGAACTGTATTATTCCATACGTAGGTGGGACATAATAGTGAAACTAAGAGACATTGATAAGAGTGTGGTGGTTACGGGGGGGAGGGGGGAATGGGAGAGGGATAGGGGGTGGGAGAGGCACAAAGAAAACAAGATAGAAGGTGACAGAGGACAATCTGACTTTGGGTGGTGGGTATGCAACATAATTGAACGACAAGATAACCTGGACTTGTTATCTTTGAATATATGTATCCTGATTTATTGATGTCACCCCATTAAAAAAATAAAATTATAAAAAAGAAAAAAAAAAAAAAAAAAAAAAAAAGATGTTAACAGGTTTGGTTTTCACTGAAGCTTTGCTCTTTCATTTCAGGTAGCTATCTTCTTTCAAAATCTTTTGTATCTTTATAAGATTTTTCCTTTATGTATGTGTGTCTACATATTGTCTTCCATTGTGTCCAAATTTCTTCTGCTTATATGAACAGCAGTGAGATGAGATTAGGGTTTATCTCAGCCTTATTTTATTAATAATATTTAAGAAATTATTTTAAAATTATTTTTTAAAAATGTATCTGGGTAACATTGGTTAATAAAATATAGGTTTCAGGTGTTCAATTTTTTAAAAAATCATCTGTATTTTATTGTATGTTCACCAGCCTTATTTAAATTTTTAAGGAATTATTTTAAAATTATTTTTAAAATTTGTATCTGGGTGACATTGGATAATAAAATGATATAGGTTTCAGGTGTACAATTTTATAAAAAATCATTTGTATATTTTGTTGTGTGTTCACCACCCAAATTTCAGCCACATTTCATTACTATTTATGCCCCTTTAACCTCTTCTATCTCCCCTACCCTCTTTCTCTATGGTAATCACTGTACTGTTGTTTGTGTCTATGTGTTTTTTCCCCTTAATCCTTTCACTTTCTTCACCTCGCTCCCCAAGCTCCTTCCCTTCTAACAGCTGTCTGTCTATTCTCTTAATCTATGAGTTTAATGACTCAGCGATTTCACTCCTGGGAATATATCCTAAGAAAGCTGAAACACGGATTCAAAAGAATATATGTGCCTTTATGTTCATTGCAGCATTATTTACAATAGCCAAGATCTGGAAACAGACCAAGTGCCTATCAGTGAATGAGTGGACAGAAAAGCAGTGGTTCATTTACACAGTGGAATGTTACATATGTGGTCGTAAACAAAAACGATAAGGAAATTTTACCATTTGCAACAGCATGGATGGACTCAGAGAGCATTATGCTAAGTGAAGTAAGCCTGTCAGAGAAAGACAAATAACATGTGATTATACTGTGTGTGTTTTTTGGTGGAATTTAATGAACAAAGTAAACTAAATGACAAAATAGTTGTTGTTTTTTAATTTGATCACCTGTTTAAAGGCCCTTTCCCCAAATACAGTGAAATTCTGAAGTTGGGGGTTTGGCACTTCAGTACGTGAATTATGCAGGGAACACAGTTCATCCACTAACAACCACTGGAAGTACAGTTCATTGGCTTATGATTCGCATTGTTTTACATTGTTCAGAAGACAAGGCAATAGTTTAGATGGGGAGACTTTTTAATTTCTTGGCACAAACATATGTTATCCTCTCTAAACACAATGTTGGTTGGTTGCTACTGTAGGAAGGAGTCATTTTTTAAAAGTATAAATGCCAAAATAAATAACCCATGTTTGATTTGCTGTAGTACACCATTGACCAAATTGTACTATTTTTAAAAATAATTGTATTCTCTTTTGTTTTGTTTTAAATAGATTTTACTTTTTAGAACAGTTAGGTTCACAGCAAAACTAAATTGAAAGTGCAGAATTTCCACATATTCCTCTGTACCCCACACCCCACATAGCTTCCCTTACTATCAACACCCTGCATCAGAATGGTACATTTGTTACAATCAATCAACCAACATGGCCACATAATTATTATCTAAAACCAAAGTTTATATAGGGTTCATTCTTGGTGTTGAACATTCTATGGGTTTTAACAAATGTATAATGTCACATATCTACTGTTATAGTATCATACAGGATAGTTTCTTTGTTCTAAAAATCCTCTGTGTTCTACTTTTTCACCTCTCCCTCCTTTTCACCACTAACAACCTCATATCTTTTTACTGTCTCCATATATTTTTCTCTTCCACATGTTTTATATTTGAAATTATATAGTATGTACCCTTTTAAGTTATATTCTTTCACTTAGTAACATTCATTTAAGGTTCCATTTCATTTTAGCAATGAATGATATTCCATTGTCTGGATGAACTAACATTTATTTATCCATTTCCCTATTGAAAGACATCTTGGTTGTTTCTAAGTTTTAACAATTGTAAATAAAGTTGCCATAAATATCCATATACAGGTTTATTTTTGTGTGTGTGGCAGAGACAGAGACAGAGGGGACAGACAGGGATAGGCAGACAGAAGGGAGAGAGATGAGAAACACCAATTCTTCGTTGTGGCACCTTAGCTGTTCATTGATTGCTTTCTCATATGTGCCTTGACTGGGGGTTATAGCACACCAAATGACCCCTTGCTCAAGCCAGCAAACTTGGGCTCAAACCAGTGACCATAGGCTTCAAGCCAGTGACTGTGGACTTTAAGCCAGTGACCCCTAGGATCAAGCCAGTGATCATGAAGTCTTCTCTATAAGCCTGCACTCAAGCTGGTGACTTTGGGGTTTTGAATCTAGGTCCTCTGCATCCCAATGTGATGCTCTAATCCACTGTGCCACAGCCTGGTTTTTGTTTAGACATAACTTTTTGACTTATTTGAATAAAAACTAAGAACTGTAATTGCTAGATTGTATGGTAAAAAAATGTTTAATTGTGTAAAAAATTGCCAAATAGTCATATTATTTATTTCATTTTAATTTTTTAATAAATAAATATTGTTATTTTATGCAAACTATTAATATATCACAAACTATGCATCCTCAGAATACATCTATAGTATATATGACTCTAGAGTCAAAAACTATTGTCTAAATTTGCATAGAACAATATTTTATATCTATGTAATTTGAGTATAAATAACCACAAATAGTTTGTTAATAGAAAGAGATCATAATAATGTGGGTATTATGATTCAATACAATTATATGTGTTAAAATAGTTTTAAAGTTAAATTTAAAATGTATTGAAGTAATTTAGTCAATTTAAATTATTTATCTAAATATATTTACTTATGTTATTAAAAAATTTTCAAAACCTTTACCTTTGTTCCTTACATTTTCATAACTGAAGAAACTGCTAGAGAAGTTTAGTCATTTTTTCCTTTTGAGGTCAAACTGGGGCAAGAATCCAGGTCCCTTGCCAAGTCAACACTATATTCTTTTAGTATTCACTGATGATTTCACTATTATGAGAAAATTTGATACCCAAGAATGATAACTTTTCGCAGATGTTCTCATTCTAAATTCAAACAACATAAAACATGAGAGGTATATGATTTTCCCATGGACAATAGCACCTAAAAGAACTTAAATGCACTTTTGGAGCTTTTCTTTTCTTTGGAAGAAAAATGAATTATTTTCCTCAAAAGACAAATAAGCCAAAATATGTTATATTGATTTGACATATCTTAATTCATAACTTGCTTGGTTTCCATTTCAAAAAAATATAATTTTTTGGTATATAATTGAAGTGCTATAAAAATATTAGTTTTAAACTCAGTAAATAAAAAGTTTATAGTATCAATATTATGTGGGCTGGTACATTTCTTTAAAACTTCATTCTATTAAAAGATCTCTATTAGAGTCACTAATTGGCACATTGATTTCTATCAAAAAATATCTAAATCAAATTGTAATTAGACTACAATGAGGAAAATGATGACAGCTTTAGCATTTTCACTGTAGCAGTAAATTTGTCCACAATTCTGGCCTAATCAGATGTTAAAGCAATTATAATTAGTAGACTGTTGGCTTTGTAAAGAATATGCTATTAAATGCTTATAATTAATTAAAAATGAATCAGAATAATGCCTTCTTTTAGCTCATGAATGTAAGAAGCATAAATATTGTTGATAAACCCAATAGGTTATACTTTATATAGTTAATTTGAGCATGCACTCACATGAATGAACATACACACACACAGACACATACACATGCTCATGCTGTCACTAGATATATCCATTAAAGAACCAGTATATCTACATATATGTAATGCAGGAGACAGAGTAACAGTACTGGGACTCAGTAGTTTATGGCTTTTGAAAACTTCAATCTGGGAGTGACATCAGAGAAATGGTGCCATGAGAAGCACTCCCAATACCTCTCCCCAAAATTTTAACAAGTTCTTCAACCAGTGACAGAAAAATCTATCTTTGGAGCATCTGGAAGTCCCACACACTGAACACGAAGGTATGATCCAGTGAAAAATTGACTAAATATATAATTATATAATCAACCCTGTAGGGAATAAGATGGAGAACAGAACACTCCGTCTTCCTCACTAACCTGAGCAAGGGCTGCTTTCACTTGGAACTGAGAGAGATTAGGAGCTGGGAGCATGGAGGGAACTGGGCTGCAGCACAGACATCCAAGCAGAGGAAAGAGTGTGCCTGCAGCCACTCAGTTCACGCAAGCTAACACCCGCACCAGACCGGCAAAGGCAGGCAAGCGGCAGCCGCCATTAGCCCCGATATCCTGGTCGGTGAGCGTGGATAGTGTGCAAGAGGTTCTGCCTAGCTCCCCGGGAGTGGGTATTCGTGTTCCTGGAGAGAGGGGAAGGGTCAGAGGCCTCTGTGTGGGCTGCAACAAGAGTCTCAGTGTGGTCCCTCCACCCCCAGCAGTGTGCGGGGAGTGCACTAAAGCAAACTTCCCTATGCCCAAACTTCTCCAGGCAGGCAGGGTGCCTCACCCAGCCATTCAGGCTAACATCCCGGGGAAGAAAATAATATGGAAGCACTGGGGGAGGGGCACACAAGCAGATCTGCGGATCTAATCACTGAAATTAGCTTAACCCACAGTCTGTTCACTTCCCAACTGACTTATGCGGCTCTAATTGACAAGACCTCTCTCACATCAGTGATCTAAGACAAGAGACGTGATATTTTTTAGTGCCTCTTGCTAGGCACATAGGGGCGGGGGCAACTTCCTGTCAGCCGATACAGGGTGAAAAACACATTCCTACGGAACAAACCTAGAGAACACTGCAGAAGTTAGACAGGCTAGGCTGTAGGCTTTTTAACAGGGAAGAAACCTGCAGGAAACAATCCCACAGAACTCTAAGGCAAATTTAATTAGATATACATGGGGAACTGAACAGAAGTCAACACGCCCCCCTACCTGCTTAAGCTGGTGGCTCTGATTGGCAGAGCTTTCATACTCAGGGCTGTTTACTAAAAAGAGGGACTTGGCAGCTTTTAATACCTCCTGTTCTGCAGGCAGCAACTAGGGCATCTTCTTCCCAGCCAAAACAGGTTACAAAGTGCAAAAAGCCTGGGGAGAGTGTCCCATAGAGTGCTAAGGCATACTGGACATATCTGGAAGCTCATAGAAAAGCACCTTGAGAGCAATTGGCTCCCAGCCCTGCCTGATTATGCTGGCAGCTCTGACTGACAGAGCATTACCCAGAGCCCTGCATTGAGTGCGGATAGAGTGGGAATTTGCCAGCTATTTGAGCCTCTTACTCTCCAGGCAGAGGCAGCAGCAACCTCATAGCTGGGTCATCAGGCTGCTAATTCAGGAAGGAGAGACAAGGAGAGATGCTCTGGGAAAACGGACTCTCCCATTGTTGGAGCCTGCAAATGATAACAGGCCCCAAAAGCCAATGAGACTGAAGCCTAATATATGACATCACCATAGAGACACATCAACTGCAAATCTCTACCTTAGCATGCCACAGGGGCAGAGCCCCTGACCAGGAAGAGGGAGAGGAAAGAAAAAGGAAGAAGAGGACCTCTCAAAATCAAGAAAAATCCACACTTTATTACTTTTCCCACTTTTTTTTTTATTTCTGTCTTCATTTTCTTCCATCCTGGTCCTTTTATTCTCTGCCCATTTTATTCATTTCTCTTCATCTTGAACTACATTACCCATAAGTGTTACATTTCCTTTTTTTTTCTTTTCTTCTTCCTTTTTCACTATGAAGGTTATACTACAAACTTCTTAACTCTCTCTTCTTTTTTTTTTTTTGGTTTTTCTTATTTTCCTTTTTCTTTTGTCTCAGTCTCTCTTAGTTTCTTCTTTTCTCCTTTACTTTTCTCTCATTCAATCCTCACTCATGAACAAATTACTTTATTTGGGAATAAAATTTTTTCTTTGTAGCATTTTAGGTGCTTTTAACTTTGTTTTTTTAACTCATTAGCATTACCCTCAACACCAGCTATCCATTCTATCTAGTTTTTGTTCCACTTAATACTATGGAATTTTTCCATTTTCATGTTTCCCTCTTTTCCTTTTCATTATATCTCTCAGTCGACCATCATTTACAAGCAAATCATTTTATTCTTGATCCAATTTTTTTCCTTTTTTTTTCATTTTTTGGGTTTCTACCTCCTTTTTTGCCCCTCTATCACTTTTCCCCAACTCAGGCCCTCCATTATAGGTAGTTTTTGTTCCATTTAGCACAATATAATTCACAGTTTTTTACAGTATTTTATCAAGGAGGCAGGGGAAAAGGAAAAAGAGAGAAGTAATAATTTTTTTAATTTTTATTCTTTATTAATTCTCAATAGTGCTATTAACAAAACCAACCTCAGATGCCATTAAGGAAAAGAAAATTGAATATCATGGATACAAAAAACAGAGATGTACCACAGATAGATGAGGAAAAATCTATGGAGAAAAAATTTAATAGATTGGAAACCTTGGAGTAAAATGACAGAGAATTTAAAATAGAAATTCTAAAAATACTCAGAAATATACAAGAAAACACAGAAAGGCGATTTAGAGAGCTAAAAAAAACCAAATCAACAAACACAAAGAATATATTACCAAGGAAATTGAAACTATGAAAACAAATCAAACAGATGAAAAACTCAATTCATGAACTGAAAAATGAGGTAATAAGCTTAGCTAATAGAACAGGCCAGATAGAAGATAGGATTAGTTACATAAAAGACAAGAAACTTGAAGCACAATAGAGAGAAGAAGAGAGAGACTCAAAAATTAATAAAAAATGAGAAAGCCCTATAGGAATTGGCTGACTCCCCCAAAATATTAACATAAGAATAATAGTTATATCAGAAGGAGAAGAGAGAGAAAATGGAATGGAGAACATATTCAAACAAATAATACACGAGACCTTTCGAAGCCTGTGGAAAGAACTAAAGCCTCAAATGCAAAAAGCAAACAGAACATCAAATTTATTTTAACCCCAACAAACCTACTCCAAGGCACATCATAATGAAATTGCACAAACCAACGACAAAGAAAAAATTCTCAAGGCAGCCAGGGAAAAGAAGAATACAACATATAAAGAAGGCCTATTATATTATCATCGGATTTCTCAGCAGAAACTCTGCAAGCTAGAAGAGAGTGGACATCAATATTTAAAGTTCTGAAAGAGAGTAACTTCCAACCAAGAATACTATACGCATCAAAGCTATTCTACAAATATGAAGGAGAAATAAAAACATTCACAAATACAGAAAAGATGAGGGAATTTATCATCAGAAAACTCCCATTTTAGGAAAACTAAGGGGGGTTTTCCAACCAGATACAAGAACAAAACAAAACAAAATCATAATTAAATCTTACCAAGAACACAATAAAAACAAATTTAAACTGTGATACCAAAACAAAAAAAAAGGGGAGAAGACAGAGATTAAAAGTAGCAAAGGATGATGGAGTGCAGAAGCATTTATAAGATACTGTACTGAAATGAACAGGGTAAGAACACTTTTCATTATTTAATGGTAACCACCCATGAAAAAAACCACGACAGAAGCACATGAATTAAAAAAGTTAGTAACAGAGGAAAGAAGTATGGTTTACAACCAAACAAAACAAATGATAGAAAAACAAAAGAGAAGAATCAAACAAGATACAAAACTAACAAAATTTGTAAAATGGCAATAGAGTACCCACAAGTGTCAATAATTATACTAAATGTAAATGGATTAAACTCACCAATAAAAAGACACAGAGTAGCAGAATGGATTATAAAAGAAAATCCAACTGTATGCTGCCTACAAGAAACACATCTAAGCAACAAGGATAAAAACAAATTTAAAGTGAAAGGCTAGAAAACAATACTCCAAGCAAATAACATCCAAAAAAAAAAAAAAAAGCAGGTATAGCAATACTTATATCTAATAATGCTGACTACAAGACAGAAAAATTAATCAGAGATAAAAATGGTCATTTCATAATGATTAAGGGGACACTGAATCAAGAAGATATAACACTTCTTCATATATATGCACCAAATAAAGGAGCACCAAAACATATAAGACAGCTACTGACTGAACTAAAAACAAAAAAATGACAAAAATATAATCATACTTGGAGACCTCAATACACTGCTGATGGCTCTATCATTCATCCAAACAGAAAATCAATAAAGATATATGGCCTTAAACAAAAAAACACTAGAGCAATTGGATATGATAGACATCTATAGGACATTTCATCCCAAAGCGACAGAATATACATTTTTCTCTAGTGTACATGGAACATTCTGAAGAATTGAGTATATGTTGGGCCGCAAAAATAACATTAGCAAATTCAGAAAAATTGAAATTATACCAAACATATTTTCTGATCATAAAGCATTGAAATTAGAATTCAGCTACAAAAAAGAGGAAAAAAACCCACAAAAATGTGGAAACTTAACAACATATTTTTAAAATATGAGTGGGTCAAAGAAGCAATAAGCCCAGAGATCAAAAGATATATACAGACAAATGAAAATGACAATACGACATATCAGAATTTCTGGGATGCAGCAAAAGCAGTAATAAGAGGGAGGTTCATATCACTTCAGGCCTATATGAACAAACAAGATAGAGCCCAAGTAAATCACTTAACTACACACCTTAAGGAACTAGAAAAAGAAGAAAAAAAATACTGAAGAAAGAAAATAAAATAAAAATCAGAGCAGAAATAAATGAAATAGAGAACAGAGAAACTATAGAAAAAATTAATAAAACAAGGAGCTGATTCTTTGAAAAGAGCAACAAAATTGACAAACACTTGGCAAGACTCACCAAGGAAAAAAGAGAAAGGACTGATATAAACAAAATCCAAAATGAAAGAGGAGAAATCACCACAAACATCATCGATATACAAAGAATTATTGTAGAATACTGTGAAAAACTATATGCCACCAAATTCAACAATCTAGAAGGAATGGATAAATTCCTAGAACAATACAACCTTCCTAAACTGAGTCATGAAGAAGCAGAAAGCCTAAACAGACCAATTAGCAGGGAGGAAATAGAAAAAAACATAAAAAGCTCCCCAAAAATAAAAGTCCAGGCCCAGTCAGCTATACTAGTGAACTCTATCAAACATTCAAAGAAGACTTGGTTCCTATTCTACTCAGTCTTCCAAAAAATTAAAGAAGAAGCAATACTTCCAAACACATTTTATGAGGCCAACATAACCTTCATACTGAAACTGCCAAGGATGGCACAAAAAAAGAAAACTATAGACCAATATCTCTAATGAATACAGATGCTAAAATACTAAACAAAATACTAGCAAATCAAATACAACAACATATTAAAATACAATACAACATGATCAAGTGGGATTCATCCCAGAATCTCAAGGATGGTTCAACATTCGTAAAACAGTTAATGTAATACACCATATCAACAAAACAAAGAACAGAAACCACATGATCCTATCAATAGATGCAGAAAAGGCATTCTATAAAATAAAACACAACATTATGTTTAAAACATTCAACAAAATGGGTATAGAAGGAAAATATCTCAACATGATAAAGCCATGTATGATAAACCATCAGCTAATGTCATATTAAATGGCATATAACAGAGGACTTTCTCCCTTAAATCAGGAACAAGACAGAGTTTTCCACTCTTTTCACTCTTATTTAACATGGCGCTAGAAGTTCTAGCCCGAACAATCAGATAAGATAAAGAAATAAAAGGCATCCATATCGGAAAAGAAGAGGTAAAGGTTTCACATTTTGCAAATGATATGAACCTATACATTTAAAACCCAAAAGACTTCACAAAAAGATTACTAGAAACAATAAACCAATATAGTAAGGCTGCAGGATACAAAATAAATATACAAAAGTCCATAGCCTTTCTATATGCCAACAACGAAAAATTAGAAAATGAACTCAGAAAAATAATCCCCTTCACGATTGAAAAAATAAAATAAAATAAAATAAAAAACCTAAGAATAAACATAACAAAGAATGTAAAGGACCTATAAAATGAAAATTATAAAGCATTGTTAAGCAAAATTGAAAAAATACAATGAAATGGAAAAATATTCCTTGTTCTTGGATAGGAAGAATAAATATAGTTAAAATGACCATATTACCCAAAGCAATATACAAATTTAATGCAATTCCCATCAAAATTCCAATGACATTTTTCAAAGAAATGGAACAAAAAATCATCAGATTTATATGGAACTATAAAATACCCCGAATAGCCAAAGCAATCCTAAGGAAAAAGAATAAAACTGGGGGCATTACAATACTTGATTTCAAATTATATTATAGAGCCATGACAATCAAAACAACATGGTATTGGCAGAAAAATAGACACTCAGACCAATGGAAAAGAATAGAAAGTCCAGAAATAAAACCCCATATATATGGTCAAATAATTTTCGATAAAGGGTCCAACAACACACAATGGAGAAAAGAAAGCCTCTTCACAAATGGTGCTGGGAAAAATGGAAATCCACATGCAAAAGAATGAAACTCGGCTACAGTTTGTCACCTTGTACTAAAATTACTTCAAAATGGATCAAAGACCCAAATATAAGACCTGAAACAATAAAGTACATAGAAGAAAACATAGGTACTAAACTCATGGACCTTGGTCCATGACAAAGAGAAGTGAAGGCAAGAGAAGTGAAGGCTAAGATAAATGAATGGGACTACATCAGACTAGAAGTTTTTGTTCAGCAAGAGAAACTGACCACAAAATAAACAGACAGCCAACTAAATGGGAAATGATATTTTCAAACAACAGCTCAGATAAAGGCCTAATATCCAAACTATAAAAAGAACCCATAAAACTCAACAACAAACAATCCGATAAAATAATGGGAAGAGGACATGAACAAACACTTCTCCCAGGAAGAAATACAAATGGCCAACAGATATATGAAAAGATGCTCATTTTCATTAGTTATTAGAGAAATGCAAATCAAAACTACGAGATACCACCTCACACCTGTTAGATTAGCTATTATCAATAAGACAGGTAATAGCAAATGTTGGAGAGGCTGTGGAGAAAAGGGAACCCTCATCCACTGTTGTTGGGAATGTAAAGTAGTACAACTATTATGGAAGAGAGTATGGCTGTTCCTCAGAAAACTGAAAATGGAACTAACTTATGACCCAGCAATCCCTCTACTGGGTATATACTCCCAAATCTTAGAGATATTGATACGTAAAGACACATGTAACCCCATGCTCATTGCAGCATTGTTCACAGTGGCCAAGACATGGAAACAACCAAAAAACCTCCAATAGATGACTGGATAATGAAGATGTGGCACATTTACACTATGGAATACTATTCAGCCATAAGAAGTGATGACATCGGATCATTTACAACAAAATGGTGGGATCTTGATAATGTTATATGGAGTGAAATAAGTATATCAGAAAAAACTAAGAACTGCATGATCCATACATAAGTTGGACATAAAAACGAGACTAAGAGACATGGACAAGAGTGTGGTGGTTGGGGGGGGAGAATAGGGAGGGAGAAGGGAAAGGGCACAAAGAAAACCAGATAGAAGGTGATGGAGGACAATCTGACTTTGGGTGATGGGTATGCAACATAATTGAATGAAAAGTTAACCTGGAGATGTTTTCTTTGAACATATGTACCCTGATTTATTGATGTCACCCCATTAAAATTAATAAAAACTTATAATAAAAAAGAAAACTTCAATCTGAAAACAAACAGATCTGTTAAATATTCTCTTAGAAATTATAAATGAAGGGATATTTGTTGTGAGTAGGGATTTTTGGTCAATTCCTGTTAATGCTGGAGAAGAATTCTCTAGAAAAATTAATTATTCTCTCAGGAAAACTATGCATATTTGTGTTTCTTGGCCAAAACCTGGTGAAATTTTTCAACATGTTCTTAGAAAAGAGATTCAGAAGTAAAACTGATTATTTTATTTTCTTCAAACTAACCAAAGAAGTATGTGTTCCAGAGGAGTTCAAGTCAAATGCATAATCCATTTTTCTTATGTAATGGGACTAGAGTTTTTTTAGAGGTAAAAATGTTATATTTTGTGAAGGTGTGTGTGTGTGTGTTGTTTTGTTTTGTTTTACCTTGATCCTGAGCTTCCGTTTAGGTAGTGTTCTTTCTATTGGTCTAAGAAGCAAGTTTAATGAAGCAAAGCTATAGAAGAAGAAATTGAATTATGAGACACTTGTGAGTTTTCACCCTAGCTCTGAGATTTACATAACACATTACTTTGATTCTAAATTTCTACTCATTTATACATTGGTGATAATTATATGTATTCCACAGGGCTAGTTTGTGAATGAGAAGTAAGGTGTAAACATGTAAGTGTATGCACATAAAAGGCCTCTATTTTTCTAACAACCAGTCCAGATAAAAGAAAGTCAAGTAAAAATTAAGTGAAACAATAATTATGATGATTCTGTCTAATTAATAAACATAGTATCCATATGACAAGATTTCTGAGCCTCGTCTGTACTTACTTCTGAATTTGATAAGAATTTCACCAAAGCAATTTATTTCAAATTTGAATGTCTATATTGTCTACAACTTCTTCACTTAGATATTTCTACCTTCTACTTTTTTCACCAAGCTTTGAGAATATAAATATTTCTTTACATCATGCAGACACCCCTAGAGAGAACACATAGCAATAGAAAACAAATAAGAAAACATAGACAAAAATGCATGAGGTTTCTCTTTTCTGACTACCTGCTTAATTTACTTTGGCCTTGATATTGAATAAATGAGGAGTCTATGTGAAATTCAGATCTCAGTACACTGACTCCCTGAGATCCTGGCCAATCTTTGATAGAAATGCTTTCTTTCACTCTACAAATTTATAATCCTGCCAGTTATTTTAACAGTGTGTGTGTGTGTGTGTGTGTGTGTGTGTACATGCTGACACATTTCTCTCTCTCTCTCTCTCTCTCTCTCTCTCTCTTTCTCTAGTTGTAAATTTAAGTTCTGGGAGCATCTTTAAAGACTTATACTAAGCTTGGAAATCATAATGAATATTTAAGCTGAAGTTGGGCACCACTCATTATCTTAAAAATGAACACATACTTCTACCTTGTATCTTTGGGAAAGGTCACATCAGTTGGGAGGGGAGGGGGAACTTTATATTTTACAATTAGAGAAGTAATTTATCTCTTAGTACGTTGCTGCAAACTCTCTAAAATCCAGAGATCAAATCTTAAATTGTCATTTCATAAGCAACAACTTGCACTTCTGCTGTTTGACTTTTTACTTTAATAATAACTGGCCTCATTTCCCCCAGATGCCATTACTGGGAATGACTGTAGAAAATAGAAAGCTTTAACAAAGTTCCCATTAAATCAAAGGGCAATAAACAAACTGAACCAAATGACAAGTCAGAGCAATGGAATGTGTTCTATCTTTCACACTTTTCTCCTGTGCTCCTGTTCCTCCAGTGCAGTGATTACTATAAACCAATTGATCAGCAGGGAGCTGTTACCTTAATTATAAAATGAAACAGTCTTGCTAATATAGACTAAAAGCCTTGTTAGTTCCCATTCCAGACTGGTGGTTCTGAGTAGGATCCAAATTCAAATGTTTAGAAAAGGCTACTGTTGTCTAATTGTGATGTGAAAGTTTGAAACATCCCTACTGATTTGATTCACCCTGGTTTTATTTATCTACTTATTTATTTGGAACCTTATTCTTTGCCCTTGAGGTTGAGTTAAAATGCTAATACTCCTTGGTTCCCAAGCAGCATTCACTTTTGAATAGTTCATTCAAAGGCAACCATTTGTTTGAGGATGCTTTTTGTCTGAGTGTTGGCTCTGGCCATTAGGGCTTAGGAAAAGATGTGATGACCCTTGCAGGAAAAATTAAAGAAGATGTAAACAGTAAATGCAGACATTTTGCAACATAGCTAAAAATAAATTGCACTACAGGCAATTATGCAAGTTTTACTGGATACATTAAAAAGACATTAAATGCACAGCTGTTTTAAGTATCTTTTAAGCTGATAAATTAACTCTCTAATAAATTGTAAGATTTGTCAGCTAATAATGCTATTTTATCTGCTTTAACATATGCCTTCCTAGTTCATGAAGCATTATTGTAAGTGCCAAAAGGAGATAATGTGCATTTTACAGTGTTATGTCTTAAGTGGAATGGATCATTGGCCATGAAGAAGTATGTTAATAAATCTCCTAGGCTTTGTTAATTGCACTCAATGAAGTGTCACTGTTAAAACACAAAAGATGTGATAGAGAAAGCTGAACATAATGTCTTTCAGTTTTACAATTAACAGTTCACTAGGCAAATCGACCAAAAAGACCATAATTTGTTGAAGCCTTATTAACTTATATTTTCCTAGTCAAGGTCATAATTGTGGATAGCTTTAAAGCTGTCTTTTAATGCTCATTGCAAAGAGTAACCTTTCTAGAGAAAAAGAACATTTTTTTTCTCTGAGTGACATAAGTTGCCTACCAGGTTCAAGAGAAGTAAAGCAACAGTGAATCAAACAACAGCCTTTTAGAATCATTCACCATCAAGCATATATTTTGTTCTTAGCTTGAGAAAAATGATATTTTTGTATTGCTTACCTCAAGATGATAAGTAAAATTAGGTAAAATACATTATAAAATTAAAATATACTACTTCAAAGGCCATTAAGTAGAAGAACTTGACCTTTAATAATAATAATAATAATACATTAAAAAGTTTAGCTTATATAAAGTTAATGTATGTTTTTCTTTTTAATTCAGATAAGAGACACAAGTATGCTCAATTTGAAAACTTGATATGAAAATCTATTTCCTATAAGTTTTGAGAAACTTACAATGATAATCATGTTAATTATATGTTACAGCAAGAGTGTTTCCTTTCTCCTTTACTGTTAGGAATAAACCCTTGATCAGTTTTGATTATCCTGTCAGTTTGCAATTTGGGCCTGGCAAGTAGAAGTTATATCTTTAATGATGCTTGGCTTTAACAGTAATTTTCACAAATATCATGTAGATAAAGCAAAGGGGAAAAAATGAAACCACATCATGGCTTTCACAGATAGAATTTCATCATTTGGGGCAAATGTTACATATTTCATGTTTTGTTTAAGGATAAAATTTACAAAAATACTTATAATTAAAAAGCAAATTTGATGCAATTATAGAAATCCTGCATTAGGGTCTCTGTTCAGTTCTGGAGCAAATCAATGACTCATCGATTCCCAGTTTATTAATATTTATCTACAAACTAAATAAGATCATCAACCTCATAGAATCATTGTCAGGATCAAGAAAGAAACTCTATGTGAAAGTATTTTAAAAAGCCAAATTTGTATTAATTATTATTTTACTTATTTTTTATTGAATTTATTGAGATGACATTGCTCAATAAATTATGCTTCTATGTAGTTCTATATCCATCATCCATGTAGAATGTTCACTACCCCAAATTAAGTCTCCTTCCATTACCATTTATCCCCTTTACCTCTTCCACCTCATCCCATCTCCCCTTTAGTAATCACCATACTGTTGTCTGTGTTTATGAGATTTTTTTTCTAGCTTTGTCCCTTTACTTTTTTCACCCAACCCTGTAAATCCCCTCCTCCAAGAGCTATTAGACTATTCTCTAGTTATGAGTCTGTTTTTATTTTGTTTGTTAGTTTATTTGTTCATTAGTTTCCAAATATGAGTACAATTATTTTGTGTTAAAATATCAATTATATATAGATCAGGAAGATGGCAGCGGAGTAGGCGGACGCCCAGACGCCCAGCTCTCAACACCAAACTGGAATACAAATCAATTTAGGAAAAATCAGCATGAAAAACCAACACTGAACTGCAAGAACAGCTCTCAAAAACCAAGGAGCAAAGAGGAAGCCACAATAAACCTGGTAAGGAGTGCCTGAATCTCCTCTGCTTACAGGAATGGCAGGGGGGGTGAGGCTGAGAGCCCAGAGAGGATTTCACAGAGGAAAAAGAGCAGAAACTACTGCTCACAGCCACTTACCTGGCGACCAGGGAGCAAGGTGGGTTGAAAAGAACAGCTTATCTCCCAAGTGGAAAGGACAAGGAGAGGGACAGACTGTGAAGGGCTAGGGTATGCAAGAAACGAAATAAAAAAGCTGACTCATTCCTGCTGGAGGTGACCATAGCTGGGGGAGGGACTGAACCTTTCACAAAACAGAGCTGAAGTGCTTCTGGATCAGAGATCTCTGGACATCTATCCAGCTCCAATCAGTGCAACAAGACACAGCTGAAAACAAGAAGTGGGGAGGAGGAGCAGTAACTCAGGTCTCCATGGAGATCTGAGATACACCTCCCCCTACTGAAGCTGAGAAAAAACCCTGCCCCCAGTGAAATTAGTTGGTGGAAGAGACCTTCAGCATCTCAGGTTACACCCAC
The DNA here is from genome assembly GCF_036850765.1 of Saccopteryx bilineata. NCBI lineage: Eukaryota > Metazoa > Chordata > Mammalia > Chiroptera > Emballonuridae > Saccopteryx > Saccopteryx bilineata. The sequence continues at coordinate 66,817,364 of NC_089502.1, read as the reverse complement.
AGCATTCCTGGTTACAGTTTCAAGGAAACCCCCTGCTGAGATCAGTTAACAAGACTATCACCTGTTAAGAAAACAAACAAATCAAGACTTCAAAGCTGCCCAAATCCGAAAGTGGATTACAAATAATAGCTGATACCAACCAAAGAAGACCTAGAAATAACACAACTGAAAACAGGAGGCAGAAAACACCAAGCCTAGACTCAAGCAACTCTACAAATAAAACACCATTATGAGAAGACAAAGGAGTGCAACCCAAACGAAACCACAAGAGACACCCTTGAGAGATGAGCTGAGTGATATGGAAATAATCAAACTTCCAGATGCGGAGTTCAAAATAATGATTGTAAGGATGCTTAGGGATCTTAGAACAACAATGGAGGGGGAGTTTGAAAACCTAAATAAAGAAATAGCAAGTATAAAAAAGGATATTGAAATATTAAAAAAGAATCAGTCAGAGATGACAAATACAATATCAGAAATGAAGACCACAATGGAAGGAATTAAAAACAGGATGGATACAGCAGAGGATCGAATCAGCGAGTTGGAGGACAACTGGAATGAAGGCATGAAAGCAGAGAAGAAAAGAGAAAAGAGACTCAAAAAGTCAGAGGAAACACTTAGAGAGCTCTGTGACAACATGAAGAGAAATAACATCCGCATCATAGGGGTTCCTGAAGAAGAAGAAAAAGAACAAGGGATAGAGACTTTGTTCAATCATATCATAACTGAAAACTTCCCTAAATTAATGCAAGAGAAACTCTTACAACTCCAGGAAGCACAGAAAACTCCATTAAAGAGAAACCCAAAGAAACCTACACCAAGACACATCATAATTAAAATACCAAAGCTAAGCGATAAAGAGAAAATATTAAAAGCTGCAAGAGAAAAAAAAAGTTATCACCTACAAAGGAGCCCCCATAAGGATGACATCCGACTTCTCAACAGAAACACTTGAGGCCAGAAGGGAATGGCAAGAAATATTCAAAGTAATGCAGAACAAGAACCTACAACCAAGACTACTTTATCCAGCAAGGCTATTGTTTAAAATCGAAGGAGAAATAAAAAGCTTCCCAGACAAAAAACAACTCAAGGAATTCATTACAACCAAACCAACGCTGCAAGAAATGTTAAGGGGCCTGTTGTAAACAGATCAAAGTTGGAAAAGAATATAGCAAAAAAAGGAATACACCTTTAAAGAAGAAAATGGCAATAAACAACTACATATCAATAATAACCTTAAATGTAAATGGATTAAATGATCCAATCAAAAGACATAGGGTAGCTGCGTGGATAAGAAAACAGGACCCATACATATGTTGTCTACAAGAGACACACCTTAGAACAAAAGACACACATAGATTGAAGGTAAAAGGATGGAAAAAAACATTTCATGCAAACGGAAATGAAAAAAAAGCTGGGGTAGCAATATTAATATCAGATAAATTGGACTTTAAAACAAAGGATATAGTAAGAGATAAAGAAGGCCACTACATAATGATAAAGGGAGTAATCCAACAGGAAGATATAACTATTATAAATATCTATGCACCTAATATAGGAGCACCCAAATATATAAAACAGACTTTGATGGATTTAAAGGGCGAGATCAACAGCAATACTATAATAGTAGGGGATTTCAATACCCCACTAACATCACTAGATAGATCCTCAAGAAAGAAAATTAACAAAGAAAGAGCAGACTTATTGGAAACACTAGATCAACTTGATTTAATAGATATCTTCGGATCCTTTCACCCTAAAGCAGCAGAATATACATTCTTTTCAAGCGCTCATGGTACATTCTCTAGGATAGACCACATGTTAGGGCACAAAAGTGCTCTCAACAAATTTAAGAAGACTGAAATCATATCAAGCACCTTCTCCGATCACAACGGCATGAAACTAGAAATGAATCACAGCAGAAAAGCTCAAAAATTCTCAAACACATGGAAACTAAATAGCAGGGTGCTAAATAATGAATGGATTAAGAATGAGATCAAAGAAGAAATAAAAAAATTCCTAGAAACGAATGACAATGAGCATACAACAACTCAAAATTTATGGGACACAGCGAAAGCAGTGCTGAGAGGGAAGTTCATAGCACTACAGGCACACTTTCAGAAGCTAGAAAAAGCTCAAATAAACAACTTAACCCTGCATCTAAAAGAATTAGAAAAAGAACAGCAAGTAAAGCCCAAATGTAGTAGAAGGAAGGAAATAATAAAGATCAGAGCAGAAATAAATGACATAGAGGCTAAAGAAACAAAACAGAGGATCAATGAAACTAGGAGCTGGTTCTTTGAAAAGGTAAACAAGATTGATGAACCTTTAAGTAGACTCACCAAGAAAAAGAGAGAGAGGACTCAAATAAATAAAATTAGAAATGAGAGAGGAGAAATAACAACTGACACAACAGAAATACAAAATATTGTAAGAAAATACTATGAAGAACTGTATGCCACAAAACTAGACAACCTAGATGAAATGGACAAATTCCTTGAAACATACAATCTTCCAAAAATCAATCTGGAAGAATCAGAAAACCTAAACAGACTGATTACACCAAATGAGATCGAAACAGTTATCAAAAAACTCCCAACAAAGAAAAGTCCGGGGCCCGATGGCTTCACAACGGAATTCTACCAAATATTCAAAGAAGAACTAACTCCTATCCTTCTCAAACTATTTCAAAAAATTCAAGAGGAAGGAAGACTTCCAAGCTCCTTTTATGAGGCGAGCATAATTCTGATTCCAAAACCAGGCAAAGACAACACAAAGAAAGAAAATTATAGGCCAATATCTCTGATGAATATAGATGCTAAAATCCTCAACAAAATATTAGCAAACTGGATTCAACAATATATGGAAAAAATCATACACCATGATCAAGTGGGATTTATCCTGGGGAGGCAAGGCTGGTACAATATTCGTAAATCAATCAATGTGATTCATCACATAAACAAAAAGAAGGAGAAAAACCATATGATAATTTCAATAGATGCAGAAAAAGCATTTGATAAAATCCAGCACCCATTCATGATCAAAACTCTCGGCAAAGTGGGAATACAGGGAACATACCTCAACATGATAAAAGCCATCTATGAGAAACCCACAGCCAACATCATACTCAATGGGCAAAAATTAAAAGCAATACCCTTAAGATCAGGAACAAGGCAGGGGTGCCCCCTTTCACCACTCTTATTTAACATAGTCCTGGAAGTCCTAGCCACAGCAATCAGACAAGAAGAAGAAATAAAAGGCATTCAAGTTGGAAAAGAAGAAGTAAAACTATCATTATTTGCAGATGATATGATATTGTATATAGAAAACCCTAAAGTCTCAGTCAAAAAACTACTGGACCTGATAAATAAATTCAGCAAAGTGGCAGGATATAAAATCAATACTCAGAAATTAGAAGCATTTTTATACACCAACAATGAACAGTCAGAAAGAGAAATTAAGGAAACAATCCCCTTCACAATTACAACCAAAAAAATAAAGTACCTAGGCGTAAACTTACCCAAGGAGACTAAAGACTTGTACTCGGAAAATTACAAAGCATTGATAAAAGAAATCAAGGAAGATACTAACAAGTGGAAGCATATACCATGCTCATGGTTAGGAAGAATAAACATCATTAAAATGTCTATATTACCCAAAGCAATCTATAAATTCAATGCAATACCAATTAAAATACCAATGACATACTTCAAAGATATAGAACACATATTCCAAAAATTTATATCGAACCAAAAGAGGACACGAATAGCCTCAGCAATCTTAAAAAAGAAGAATAAAGTGGGAGGTATCACACTTCCTGATATCAAGTCATACTACAAGGCCGTTGTACTCAAAACAGCCTGGTACTGGCATAAGAACAGGCATATAGATCAATGGAACAGAACAGAAAACCCAGAAATAAACCCACAGTTCTATGGACAACTGATATTTGACAAAGGAGGTAAGGAAATACAATGGAGTAAAGACAGCCTCTTTAACAAATGGTGTTGGGAAAATTGGACAGCTACCTGCAAAAAAATGAAACTAGATCACCAGCTTACACCACTCACAAAAATAAACTCAAAATGGATAAAAGACTTAAATGTAGGCCGTGAAACCATAAGCATCTTAGAAGAAAACATAGGCAGTAAGCTCTCTGACATCTCTCGGAGCAATATATTTGCTGATTTATCTCCATGGACAAGTGAAATAAAAGACAGGATAAACAAATGGGACTATATCAAACTAAAAAGCTTTTGCACAGCTAAAGACAACAAGAACAGAATAAAAAGACAAACTACACAATGGGAGAATATATTTGACAATACATCTGATAAGGGGTTAATAACCAAAATTTATAAAGAACTTGTAAAACTCAACACCAGGAAGACAAACAACCCAATCCAAAAATGGGCAAAAGAGATGAATAGACACTTCTCCAAAGAGGACATAGAGATGGCCAATAGGCATATGAAAAATGCTCAACATTACTAATCATTAGAGAAATGCAAATTAAAACCACAATGAGATATCACCTCACACCAGTCAGAATGGCGCTTATCAACAAAACAACACAGAATAAGTGCTGGCGATGATATGGAGAAAAGGGAACCCTTCTGCACTGCTGGTGGGAATGCAGACTGGTGCAGCCACTGTGGAAAACAGTATGGAGATTCCTCAAAAATCTGAAAATCGAACTGCCTTTTGACCCAGCTATCCCACTTTTAGGAATATACCCCAAGGACACCATAGAACGGCTCGAAAAGGAGAAATGCACCCGCATGTTTGTGGCAGCATTGTTCACAATAGCGAAGATCTGGAAACAGCCCAAGTGTCCGTCAGAGGACGAGTGGACATAAAAGTGAAACTAAGAGACATTGATAAGAGTGTGGTGGTTATGGGGGGGAGGGGGGAATGGCAGAGGGAAAGGGGGAGGGGGAGGGGCACAAAGAAAACAAGATAGAAGGTGACAGAGGACAATCTGACTTTGGGTGATGGGTATGCAACATAGTTGAACGACAAGATACCCTGGACTAGTTATCTTTGAATATATGTATCCTGATTTATTGATGTCACCCCATTAAAAAAATAAAATTATTTAAAAAAAAAAAAGCTTTGGTACATATATACTATGGAATACTACTCAGCCATAAGAAATGATGACATCGGATCATTTACAATAACATGGATGGACCTTGACAACATTATACGGAGTGAAATAAGTAAATCAGAAAAAAAAAAAAAAAACTAAGATGAGTCCATACATAGAAGGGACATAAAAATGAGACTCAGAGACATGAACAAGAATGTGATGGCAACAGGGGTGGGAGGTTGGGAGAGGAGGGAGGGGGTGAAGAAGGAGAGAGGGGTTAGGGGAGGGGAGGGGCACAAAGAAAACCAGATAGAAGATGACAGAAGACAATTTAACTTTGGGGGAGGGGTATACAGCACAATCAAATGTCAAAATAATCTAGAGATATTTTCACTCAACATATGTACCCTGATTTATCAATGTCACTGCATTAAATTTAATAAAAAAAATATGTTTTTTTTAAAAAATATATATCAATTATATAATTTTATTGTTCAAAGTACTTTTATATCTACTATCTTAATTTATCTTTACAACAATGTTTTTAAAAAGACAGAACAACCTGACCTGTGGGAGCTCAGTGGGTAAAGCATTGACCTGGAATGCTGAGGTCACAGGTTCAAAACCCTGGGCTTGCCCAGTCTAGGCACATATGGGAGTTGATGTGGTCTGCTCCTCCCCCCTTCTCTCTCTCTCTCTCTCTCTCTATCTCTCTCTCTCTCTCTCTCTGTCTTCTTTCTCTAAAATGAATAAATAATATCTAAAAACAAAACAAAACTAAGGACAGAACAAATATTTTCTGTTGACTTTTTAGGTATAAGATGTTATACTGTATAACCAAGTATGATACAGCATTATACAACTAGATGATAACTTATTATCTGCTCACAAAGATTAAAGGATATTTTATAGCTTCATATTAATTTTGAAATATTTCTTACTTTTTGTGAACGTATGTGTTAAGGTTATCATGTAGTTGTATAATCATACTGGTATTTCTTTAAAGGCAAAGAGAACTCAGGAAAGTGAAATATTATTAAGCCTACACCTTAAGTTTAGGGAGAAAGAACCCCAAGCCTTCAAATATATTTCATCTTCAGAAGTCCCTTGAGGCTGTGAAACAAATCCCTTAAATGTTAGTTCAGTGCTCTTTTTCATGCTCACACTGCTTCATTTAGACCACACAAAAAATAAAAATGAAATAGGTAAAATGTTAGAAACCATTGTGGGAGTTCTAAAATGTGTGCTGATATTGGGACTAGGTAGGATAGAGGGACAAAAATAAAAGAACTTCAAATCTTCTATACTACATTCCATATACTATTTGAGTAGGTCTGTGTCACATATCTTCATTTCTAACCAGACCACCCCAAAGAAGTAGGAAGTCCTAATTATCCTTACCACCAACCCTCTTTGTGACTGAGCGTGAATGAGATGATTTGATCTTAAGTGGAGATTATTCGGGTACTATGCTGGTCAGTCTTCAAATGAGCTAAAAACAAGCTTTTAAAGAATGTATATCATTATTAGTTGAAACTAGATGATTTAAAAGTTTTTTTCTTAAAACACCAAAACATTTGATCAGTTTTCTCTTTGAACTGTTGCTTCTACTTAAAGTGAGTAGTTGTAAGGAAAGAAAATACTATGGTCTTTTTCATTGATGTCTTAATATGCATGTGTAGAAAAGAAAAAGTATCAAAAGGTATCCAATTTGCATAAGATTTCTAACTGCATGACTGGTGTGCACACAATTGAAAAAGTTAAAATTATCTAAACCTCTGAATACAGACAAATCAAAGAAGTATGTACCATATTGTTCTCTAAATAAGAATCATGTGTTTTGAACAAAATGAATAAGAAAGAAATATATCAAGAAACATAGAAAAATAAAAAATATAGAAAAAAATGAGAGGGAGAGGAAGATGATGATGAAGGGAGAAAGGAAAAAATAGGAAGGAATAAGGGAATGTACATATTTGGAATCCTTCTCCTTGATCAGTGTCCATATATCCCATAAGACATGTAAAGTCATATCGTAGCAAATCCAAAAGTTGCAATTTCTATTTATGCACTACTTCAAGTTCTTATGGTATAGTAATAATAATAATAATAATAGTAATAATGATAGTAATAATAATAGTTGGTGAGGGTTTACTACTTTATAGGTTCTAATATAAGGACTTTACTTGTATTAGCTCATTTAATCTTGGCAATAACACCATAATGCAAGTTATATAAATATTTTTCATTTACCAGATATTGAAAAACAAAGGTAGAGAGAGAATTTAATATAGATTACAGAACCAGTGATTTGCCAAGGTAAGCTGTGTCGTGATAGAACTCAAGATCTAAACCATTAAAACATACTAAATAGAATGCTTTTTTTTTTTTTTTTGTATTTTTCTGAAGCTGGAAATGGGGAGAGACAGTCAGACAGACTCCCGCATGCGCCCGACCGGGATCCACCCGGCAAGCCCACCAGGGGCGACACTCTGCCCACCAGGGGCGACGCTCTGCCCACCAGGGGGAGATGCTGTGCCCCTCCGGGGCGTTGCTCTGCCGCTACCAGATCCACTCTAGCACCTGGGGCAGAGGCCAAGGAGCCATCCCCAGCACCCGGGCCATCTTTGCTCCAATGGAGCCTTGGCTGCGGCAGGGGAAGAAAGAGACAGAGAGGAAGGAGGGGGGGTGGAGAAGCAAATGGGCACTTCTCCTATGTGCCCTGGCTGGGAATCGAACCCGGGTGCCCTGCACGCCAGGCCAATGCTCTACCGCTGAGCCAACCGGCCAGGGCCAGAATGCTTTTTTTTCATTACCATCCTTTCCTTACCTTCTGTTCCAGAGTTCTGATGCTGGCCTAGGTTCATTGTTGCAAAAAAAAATTGAGCTTATGCCTGGAGATACTATCAGGACTATATTATGTAGCTCAAATAGGCCTGCTTCCTCCCCAAAGAAAACACATATGATCAGTTACAATAACTTTCATTATTTTTAGTACTTTAAAGAAGATATATATTCTTCACAGACAATTTATAATATATATATGCATATATATACATATACATATATATATATGTTTAGAAAAAGAATGAATGCAAGGTCCATAATCCACTTCTAGCCAAAAATAACCGCTATTAACACCCCCACACACCAAGTCACACACCACACACACAGTATCGGTCACCTGAGCAAAGGTGGGAAGTATAGCTCAGCCATAATACATGGGAAGAAACTGAAGGGTGTTTATTAACATTAAGTACAATTTGAGAAAGAAGAAGGCCATATCTTGGCTTCTAAGATGCTAAAGCAATCTTAAATAAAGGAGAAGTTTCTAAAAGAAAGGAGTCAATAAGCTCCTTCAGTTTACATTACTTTACCTATCTCTGGAAAATTATGTTTATTTATGAGTACCACAAAAGATATTGACCAATGAAAGTTCATTTATAAGAAAATGTCTGGGATAATATAGGGATGTGCAAGCATTTCAGTGTGGGAAAAATGACAAAACTTGGAACTAAGAATGCTAATAAATCCAAGTGATTTCAACTTTTGTATTTAGATAGCTGAGGAACGGTTATATAAAAGCAATAAAACTTATATTACCAGAAATTTTAATAACATCAATGTTCATGAAGAGAACAAACATAGAATGCATTGCCTGGGAAATTAGTAGTTCTCTGTCAATAAATAAAAAAGTCAAGCAATGATTCTGCACATTCACATGTTTAAAATGTTCTAAAGGGGACTCAAGCTTTTGAAGATGGCACTGAAAGGTCTTGTCTTAGTCAAATTTAGGCTGCTCTATTAACCATACCACAGTCTAGATGGCTTAAAAAATAGAAATGCATTTCTAATAGTTCTTGAGGATATATATTTAAGATTAAAGTGCCAGCATAGTCAGTGTCTAGTGAAAATTTATTTTCTGGTTCATAGATTGTGAATTCTCACTGTGTCCTTAAATGCAGAAGAGGCAATGGAGCACTATGGGTCTGTTTTATAAGGTCACTAATCCCATTCATATGGACTCTGCTCTCTCATGAGCTAAATGCTTCCCAAAGGTATCATTTCTAAATACCATCATTTCTAGGATAAAGTTTCAACATATGATTTTGAGTAGGAAACAAACATCTAGTCTATAACAAATCTCAAATGTTCCTTCTCATTCTGGATCTATACACAATTTCCTGGACATCAGGCACTCAAAGACCTGAAACTTTAGGTGTATTCCTATGCAAAATTGAAAGGTAATCCATCTTGTTTTTCAATATTCCTTTCTTCTTCTAGGTTCTTTCACTGTTACCTTTAGATGCTCAATAAATCTCACTCTTACCTCATCCATCACTAGGAGCTCAGATCTCTCCTGGTAGACCTCACACACTCTATTCCTCTCCTAGTCTTCCTCCTTATTCTTTGTTCTTATTCGTTTAGGTGTTAACAATTCAGACAATAATTCAATCTAAGTAGTTTATACTGGTTAATTGTTTTATACAAACAGATAAAAATATATGTGTTCTGTCAGTGAAATATATATTGCTTAATATATAATGCATATGTTAAAAATCAAAGAAAATAGAGTGAAAAGCAAGTTTTTCCTTCATCAATAAACACCCATCTCCTGAAACCACTCCCTTCATGCTTATCATCCTGCATCACAAAGTAATTACTCTTACCAGTTTCTGGTGCATCCATCAGAAAGTATTCTATCATTGTGTCTATATAATTGTATATGTATGTGTGTATATGCATACCTATATGAGATATGACTATAAATTTCAATATAAATATGCAACTGTACATCATGTATATGAACACAAAGATATATCTATTGCAAATTTCCTATAAGTAAAATTGTTTTTGTTCATGATATGTCTACTTTTTACTTTGATAGATATTTTCAAGTTACCTTTCAAAGAAATCATGTCAATTTAAATCCTACCAACAATTTTTTAGACTGCCTATTTTCCCAGTCTTTACAATGCAGTATATAATCAAACATTTAAAATAATGTTAAAATAAGAAACAAAAAATGGAATATTATAGTTTTAATTAGTATTCATTTCCTCCTATTTATATTGTGCTTCATTTAATATATTTAAAACTCATATGCATTTTTTTACAAATTGTCTTTGTATGTGTTCTGCTATTTTTCTTTATGAATTTTGGCTTCTTCTTTTTAATTTTTAGAATTTCCAGTATAGTAAAGTAATAGGAGAAGAATGGCACTGTGAAGGATCCCCTTGATCTCTCCTCTTGCAGTTTCAACCATATGAACAGCTGTCACTTAACAAAGGAACCCTAAGTTTACAAGCACTCCTGAAAGATTCAGACATTGAAGCTACTAAAGGAGGAAGGTATAAATGGTAGGGAGCAGAGAAGATAAAAAAGAAGTCAAGGGCACAACCTTACAACTGAAAGCTCATGGCTGAATTCAGCCCAGAGTGTAGAGAAACCCTGTTGTGTCTATGTTTGTTTCTTCCAGGGGAAGCAGAGAGATGAGATTTGTTAAGCACTTCCACAGTAGTAAACAATTAGATTGGTGACTGAGTGCTGGGTTCTGGGCAGGGGATGAAGCTCTGGGACACTGCCCATGGTCTGCTAACAGTCGACCTGCAGTCTGTACACCAAGAAAATCAACAAAGAAGCAAATCACTACTGTGGCCAGGCTTCCCAGAACTTGCCTCAATTTCTCATGATGTTGGGTAGCAGAGTATATCAGCAGTGTATCTGAGAACTCACACTACGGAACCACTGTTTCCCCTGAGTAAAAGGGGTGTTCTGTGCCTGGTCCCCAGTCAAAGCATAGGGTAGATCACATGGAAGCTTGAGGTTGCCATTACCAAGAGGAAAAATAAAGAAGGTGGGCAGTTTCCCCCAGCCAACTCCATTTTCAGCATTGCATATATGCTGGTGACAGCCAGCTTCATGGTGAGGGGCAGCACAAGGATATCACAGAGCTAAAACATGTGGTTCAGTGCTATCTTACTGAAAAATAATAGAAAGACCTCTTGGTAGTAATATAAAAAAGAATTACTCATACACATGCCTAGATAAAGAAGAATTTCATCAAATACTATGAATAACCAAGGGAGCAGTGCAGTTCTAAAAGAAAATGAAAAATATCCAGAAATTAAACTTAAACACATTTAATTTGAGACATAAATGACAGATAATTTAAGACTAAAGTTCTAAAAATATTCAAAGAGATGTGAAAAAATACACATATTTTAATGTACTTAGAAAGAAAATTAATGAACAAAATGAGTACTGTACTAAAGAAATTGAAAATATATCAAAAGGAACCAAACAAATTCTGCATATGAAAATCTCAATAAAAGAGATCAAGTATAAATTAGGTAGCATAGGAAATAGAGTTGGCCAAATGGACGAAAGACATAGTGATATAGAAGATAGAAATCTAGAAAAGACACAGAAGGAAGAGACTTGAGTGTTTAAAAAAAGAATGAAATAACTTTACAGTAACTATTTGACTTCATCATTAAAGCAATATAAGAATAATAAGCATACCAGAAAAAGTAGAAGAGAAGAAGAAGGGAATGGGAGTCTATTCAAACAAATAATTGATGAGAACTTTCCAAATTATGGAATGAGGTAGATCCTTGAATTTAAGAAGCAAACAAAACACCTAGTTACCAAAATCTAAAAAGGATTTTTCCAATTTCAAGAAATCTGAAATTACAAGCAGCATGTTCTTTGACCATAACTCTTTGAAATTAAAAGTTAACTGCAGCCATGGCTGGTTGGCTCAGTGGTAGAATGTCAACCTGGCATGTGGGAATGCTGGGATTGATTCCCGGTTAGGGCATACAGGAAAAGCGTCCATCTGCTTCTTCTTCCCTCCTTTTCTCGCTTCTCTTTCTCTCCCTCTTTTCCTCCCTCCTGCAGCCATGACTCGATTAGTGTGAGTTGGCCCCGGGTACTGAGGATGGGTCCATGGCCTCTGCCTCAGGTGCTAAAAAATGGCTTTGGTTGCAACAGAGCAAGGGCTCCAGATGGACAGAGCATCTCGCCCTAATGGGCTTGCTGGGTGGATCCCAGTCAAGCTGCATGTGGGAGTCTATCTCTGCCTCTCTTCTTCTCACTAAAATAATAAAAAAGTAAAATTAACTGCAAAAAGGAAGTAAAAAAAACCCACAAAAATGTGGAAATATAATACTAAAATAACAAGGTCATACAAGGAATAAAAAAGAGATCAAATACATAGAAAGAGAAATGATAATGACAACACAACACACCAAAACTTCTGGAATGAAGCAAAAGCAGTAAAGAGGTAAGTTTAAATCATTACAGGCATATATCAATAAACAAACAAAAAAATTTCCAGTAAACAACATAATATTACATATTAAAAACTAAAAAAAAAGAAGAGAAAGGCAATCCAAAGTCAACAAAAAAGTAAAATAAATACAAATTAAAATAAAATTGAATGAAATAGAGAACCAAAAACTATACAACAATTAATGCAACAAAGAGCTGATTATTTTAAAAGATAATTAAAATTGACCAAACCCTGTCTAGATTCACTTAAGAAAAAAGATAAATGACTCATATAAACAAAATCAGAAATGGAAGAGAAGTTACCACAAACATCACAGACATACAAAAGATCATACCAGAATACTATGTAAGACAATGTGCCATCAAATTCAATAACCTACTCTCTAGAACAATAAAACCTTCCTATACTAAATTGCGAAAAATGAAAAAAAAATCATTAGAATGATAAACAGTGACAAAATGCAAGCAACCATCAAAATTTCCTAAAAAAAATAAATGTCCAGGACTAGATGGCTGTACTAGTGAATTCTACCAAACTTTCAAAGAAATTTGGTAACTATCCTGCTCAAAATCTTCAAAAAATTAAAGAAGAAGAAATTCTTCCTAACACATTTTATTAGACTACCATAACCTTGATGCCAAACCCTGGCAATATTAACACACACACACACACACACACACACACACACACACACGGACGCACATGCACGGAAACTACAGACCAATATCTCTGATCAATACAGATGCAAAAATCTTGAACAAAATACTAGCAAGTTGAATATAACAATACATTTAAAATAATACATCCTGATCAAGTGGAGTATATTTCAGGGTTACAAGGATGGTTTTAACATATGGAAATCAATCACTGTAATACACCACATTAACAGAACCAAGGAGAAAAATCATATGAACCTGGCAATAAGTGCAGAAAAAGAATTTGATAAAACATAACATCCATTATGATAAAACACTCAATAAATAGGTATAGAAGAAAAATATTTCAACATAATCAAAACCATACTTGAAAACTCTCAGCCAATATTATACTTAATGGTTAAAGAGAAAAACCTCTCCTCTAAAATCAGAAACAAGACAAGGTCACTCACTCTCACCACTCTTATTCAACATTGTTCTGGAAGTTAGAGCCAGAAAATCAGGCAAGAGAAAGAAATAAAAAGGCATTCAAATAGGTAGTGAAGAAATTAAAGTGTAATTTTTGCAGGTGAGATAATTCTGTGTACAGAAAACCCCAAGGCCTCCACAAAAACACTATTAGAAACAATAAAAGCATATAATACAAAATTAATATACAAAAACCCACTGATGTTCTATGTACTAAACATGAAACTTCAGAAAAAGAAATGAACAAAAGTTTCTTTTACAGGTGCAACAAAAGAAATAAAATAACTAAGAATAAACAACAATAAATGAAATGGAACTATATACTAAAAATACAAAGCTTTTTTAGAAGAGATATTTTTATTTCTTTTTAATTTTTATTTATTGACTTTTGGAGGTAAGAAACATACACACACAAAGGTAGGGAGAATGATAAAGAATGGGAATAGCAGGAAGCATCTACTCATAGTAGTTGTTTCCTGTATGTGCCTTGACTGCGCAGGCCCAGGGAATTAAACTGATAACCTGAGCATTCCAGGTTTATGCTTTATCTACTGCACAATCACAGGTCAGGCTAAAGTAGATTTTAAAAGGTACAATGAAATGGAAAGATATTTTGTGATAATGGATTGGAAGAATAACATAGGTAAAATAGCCATAATACCCAAAGCAAGATACAGATTTAATACAATCCCCATTAAAATCTCAATGTAAAAAAAAAAAAAAAATCTCAATATCACTTTTTAAAGAAACCGAACAAAAAAAAATCACCAGATTTCTATGGAACCAAAACACTTTGCATAGCCAAAGCAATCCTAAGAATAAAAAAAATAAGCTGGAGGTATCACACTATCTGACTTTAAATTATACTACAGAGCTACAATAATCAAAACAGCATGGTATTGGCAGAGAAATAGACACAGAGACCAATAGAACAGAATTAAAAGCCTAGGTATAAAACCACATTCATAAAGGCAAATAATCTTTTTACAAAGAAACAAAAAAAAGTGCAATGGAGAAAAGTTCTCTTCAACAAATGCTCTCTGGAAGACTGGAAAACCACCTGTGAAAAAATGAAACTAGATTACAGTTTGTCCCCATGTACAAAATTTTATTAAAAATTAGAGTTCTAAATATAAAATCTGGAACAGTGAATTATATTAAAGAAAACATAGGTACTGTGCCGATGTGCCTTGGTTGTAGGGAACATTTTATAAACTTGACCCCAAAGGCAAGGGAAGTAAGGGCAAAAATAAATGAGTGGAACTATATCAAACTAAGAAGTTTCTGCACAGCAAAAGAATCCTATGGGGGAGGGGGGAGAGGGGAAGGGTAAGGGTGATGGGGAGGGGCACAAAGAAAACTAGATAGAAGGTGACAGAGGACAATCTGACTTTGGGTGATGGGTATGCAACATAATTGAACAACAAGATAACCTGGACTTGTTATCTTTGAATATATGTATCCTGATTTATTGATGTCGCCCCATTAAAAAAATAAAATTATTAAAAAAAACATAAAGGAAACTAACTGAATGGAAGATTATGTTTTCAAACAATAGCTCCAACAATGGGTTAATATCCAAAATATATAAACTGACCTTAAGCAGTTGCTCAGTGGTAGAGCTTCTGCCTAGTGGCCTGTGTATGTCTCAGGTTCAATTCCCAGTCAGGGCACGTAGGAGAAGTGACTGTCTGCTTCTCAACCCCTCCTTTTCTCTGTTTCTCCTGTCTCCTGCAGCCACAGCTTGAACGGTTAGAGCAAGTTGGCCAGGAGTTGAGGATGGCTCCATGGCCTTGCCTCAGGTGCTAAAATATCTCCGTTGCTGAGCAACGGAGCAGAGGCCCCAGAAACGCAGAGCATTGCCCCACCCCATAGGCGGCTTGCTGGGTGGATCCTGGTCGGGTGCATGCAAGAGTCTCCCAGCCTAACACTTAGGAATAATAATAATAATAATAATAATAATAATAATAAAATATATGAAGAACTCATAGAACTCAACACCAAATAATCCAATTAAAAATGGACAGAAGACCTGAAGAGACACCTCTCTCAAGAAGATACAAACTGCCAAAAGATATATGAAAAGATGCTAAATTTCACTATCTGTTAAGCAAATGTAAATCAAAACTATATTAAGATATGACCTTACACTTGTTAGATTGGCTATAAGCAACAAGATAGGAAATAACAAGTGTTGAATAGCTTGTAGAGAAAAAAGATCCCTCATTCATTGCTGGTGGAAATGTAAACTAGCATAGTCACTATGGAAAACAACCTGGTGGTTCTTAAAAAAAAATAGAATAGAGTTATGATATAACCAAACAATCCCTCTACTTGGTGTCTATCCAAAAAAATTGAAAATATTTGTATCAAAAACATTTGCATTGCCATGTTTATTGCAGCATTATTCACAGTGGCCAAGACATGGAAACAATCAAAGTGTCCCTCCATAGAGGTTTGAATAAAGATGTGATACATTCATAAAGTGGTACACTACTTAGCTATAAGAAATGATGTAGTATCATTTGTAACAACATTGATAGCTCTTGAGAATATTATCCTAAACGAAATAAGTGAGTTAGAAAAAGCTAAGAACTGTATAATTTTATTCATATGTGGAATATAAAACTGAGACATAGAGAATAGTATGGTGGTTACTAGAGGGATGTGGGTGGGGGTTTATGGGGAGTAAAGGGAACTACACAATGACAGAAGATGATTAGACTATAAGTAATGGGCACACAATGCAACATGCAGATCATATATCAGAGAGATGTACACCTGAAACCTATTAACAAATGTTATCCCATTAAATTTAATTAAAAAAATCATAAATACCAAAAAAATTAGTGCCTTGTCACAGGTATTTTACATTCTATATTTACCTTGTAATTTGCATTTTATGGTATATTATCTTAAATCATATAATGTAAAGTGTTATAAACTCACATTTAACTAATTTTTAAATTGTTTTTAAGTTTTGTTTCTTGAAAAAGCTGTAACAAGTCAAGGGTTATTTAAATACATTCCCTGCATTTTGTTCTAGACCATTTATAATAACCACCCTTAAGAGCCATATTTACAAATGGCCTATGATGAACTTGTGCTCTGTTCTCAAAGACATCAACATAACTTTCAAATTTTTAACGAAGGAAAAAAGCAATTATTAAAATATATGCATGATGGGTTAATTTTAATTCAGTTACTTATTAGGATAAACTTAGCCAAATTTGTGAAACATGGAACCACGTGACAAAGTAAACTAAAGAAAGTAAACTTTGGTTAGAATCATGAATGTGGGGAAAAGGAACACAAATAAAAGACTTCTTACACTAGATAAAGAAAATTTGTGTGTACATCTAATTTTAATTGAATAGTCAGAACTTTTGCTGAAAGGTGCTAAATGTGGCATTAATTTAGAATTCCTCTTGTGGTGTGGCATGTTGTTTCAAGACTGGGAAAGACCATAAGCATTGGATAGTGGGACATCTACTATTTTGTTACTATTTTACTTCTCCACAGAAAAGTTCATTCTGCTGACAGAACCGTTGTACAGAGATAAAAGATGGAGGCTCTCACACTAAATTAAGTATAAATGAAACATGCATGTATTTCTTCTTGCTAAACCCTAAAGGGCTTGCCTGCTGGCAGAAGTGACTCCTTATGACTTCAACAGATATAAATTTGTAATACAGTACATAAATTAGAGGTTGAAGTTACTTAACTGATGCTCAATATATTTGCTGATACAAGCCTTGAAAAAAAAATAAATACAGCTTTTTTTCTCTAGGAAATTACAATAATTCAATCCATAGATGAAAGTATACCAATTTTAATGCAATGTAAATAGGTAGCAAGGCACCCATTTCAGGAATATGAAGAAGGCTGTGTTATTTTGACATACTCAATGGTCTTTCTAAAAGCCTTTTTTTCTAAAGATTGTTAAGTTATATGTTCTTCCTTTGCTCTTCACATCCATTTTAGGATAGAGATAAAAAGCTGAGATTTACTCATATAATTTTGCCTTTTCTTTCACAATAACGAGGAAGGCTCTCAGGTGAGAAGAATGTAAGAATGTACACAGTAGTTCTATGAATGACTCAAGTGTACTAAAGCTGAAAGAAACATTGTTTCTGAATTTGTACCCCTGTCTTTCCATTGTTAACAGTCTGCCTTATTCCAAACAATATAGTGTTAGAAAGTGGTTATATCATGTATGAACAGCAAAGAATAGGAACATCAGAGGAGAATATATGCAAAAAGGAGACTCACTGTATTAGAGATTGAGCCAGTCAAAGTATGGTAATTAGGTAAGGTGTATCTTCCCTGCCTACCCCATACTCCCCTATGGTCTCACTAGGCTCCTCCTTGTTGCTCTCATGTTAGTTGCTGTGAAGACAACTTCTGCTAGGAAAAAAGCTGTGGAATTAACACTTTAAATTACCACCTTGTATACACACATAAACTCAATCATAGGCAAAACAGGAGTACTGATATATATGCTAGTTTAGGGAATAATGCCATGAGTTTTAAAATAAAAGGCAGTTCCCATGCAATCTTACCTTGTGATCTCAGAGAAATGTCTAATTATTTCTGAGGCTCCATATATACTCTTTTGTTGATCAGGGTAGTTAATTCATAAGATGTTCACATAATTAAATTAGAAATACATAAAAATTGCTAAAATTGCTTAGCATGTAATATACACTCAATTAATACTAACTATTGTTATTTGATAATTTTCCTTCAATGCAGTGATATGTATATGTCTAATCCAATGCCTACAACATAGTGTGTACTTAAATGAATGCTATTTAAATCTGAAAGGCATGTGATTATCTGTTTCACACCAAAATGTTAAAGACATAGCAATTTAGTTTATTTTTTAAGGTGAAATAAATTGTTTTGTTTAGTTATTTGAAAGAAAACTTCTTTTAGAAGGTAATACCTGAATTCGAACTCATGAGTCATTAATAGTACATATTTAAAAATCATAGTTGGGGAGAGAAATCATTTAAGATTGGGGAACTTTCCTTTATCCATCTGGTCCACCAAGAGCTTTTGATGAGAAGGTAGAATCATTGTGGTTAGGAACATGGACTTTGGATTCAGAATGATTTGGATTCAAGTTCTGACTCTATCACTTTTTAGCTATGTAGCCTTGGGTAAGTCACTAATACTTTTTAGCCTCGGATCAGAGCACAGTACATGTTATTTTTATCCTTATTATTAGTTAAGATACAGTATTGTCTTTAAAATAAAATTTAAACACAGGGCACAGAAATTTTGTAGGATAAGCAACCACCCTAAATGTTATCCAAATGGAAGAAATGGCTAGCCAGCCATAATAAGTACAATAAATTATATCTCAATTAAAGCATAGCTATCCAAGGTTATATAACAATGAGTACACATGGACACACCTCCTGATACCCTTCGGAAATAACTTTATGACATTGCACTTTCAAATCGTGGTAAATGCATGTCCAGATAATTATCAAGAGTAGAATTTGATTTAGAAATGTGAGGACATTCTTAAGAGCGATAATACTTCTTTCAGATACTCCTAATAACCTGAGATTCTTATAAAAATGTACTAGGAAAAATATCCAACCAAAGCATATACTAAAAGAACTCCATCATTCTGATCTTTCTTTCTTGGCACTGGTCAAAACTAATCATATTTTTAAACACATGCATTTCAATTTAAGTGGTCTAAAAGCCATATGCCTTTATGAATGTCAGTAACACTATGCAATGCTCTAGAATTTAGTAGTTATCTCTGCTTTACAGCACTTACTGAATTTCTCTATCAGTAACCTCTGCATTTTACCTATTTTAGTAACTGTTTTGCTTCTCAAAGATAAAATGTAAAGTGTTTTTTATAAAGAGCTTGTTAGTACTATAGTCACAAGATGTTTCAAAATTGGGAACTATATTTTATCCCCTTACAAATACAATGCAACTAAATAATGAACATATAGAGTAATATAGTAAACATTTACTTTCAAACATTGTCACCTTGTCAATTTAACCAAATGACAGTGCATCAACTATTATATTATTTTCCCATTAGCCCCCTCAAAAGTGTTTTTGATCATATTCTTCATTTTGTCTGCAAATGTCACCAAAAGTAGATTTATTGATATATGCAGATAAGAAGACATAATGATTCAGTACATAGTATGTACATGATATGTTGGTATCATAACTGAATCACCTTTACAACTTAATTAGTTCTTTAATTTCTGCAAGTTCAGTAGGAGGAATAAGTTTTTTTCCATTTTACACACTGAAGAAACAAAACCACATAAAACCGTCTTCTACATTACAGAGCACCTCTTCTGTAATAGATCCTGAGGTGGAAGACACTGAAATGAGTCAAAATATGATTCCTGTCCTAGAGTTTTTCAGGACTGGTGAATTATACAAATGTGTAAATGAGTAAAAAGATGCAGTAGTACAAAGCTTTTTAATCCACTCGGCCTCTGACGGACTCTTGGGCTGTTTCCAGATCTTCACTATTGTGAACAATGCTGCCACAAACATGGGGGTGCATTTCTCCTTTTGGAGCTGTTCTATGGTGTTCTTGGGGTATATTCCTAAAAGTGGGATAGCTGTGTCAAAAGGCACACAGAGACATGAACAAGAATGTGATGGCAATGGGGGTGGAGGGTGGGGGGAGGGGGGGAGGGGGAGGGGGCGAGGAAGGAGAGAAAGGGTGGGGGAGGGAGGGGCACAAAGAGAACCAGATAGAAGGTGACAGAAGGCAATTTGACT